>NC_067403.1:244930853-245530853 GCF_016432865.1 Antechinus flavipes
GTATATTACAAATCAGTGGTCATCAAAACCATTTGGTACTGGCTAAGAAAAAGGGTAGTTGATCACTAGAATTGATTAGGTTCATAGGACAAAATAGTCAGTGACTATAATAATCTAGTGTTTCACAAACCCAAAGATCTCAACTTATGTGATAGAAACACACTATTTGACAAAAATTTATGAGAAAATTAGAAATTATTATGGTACAAATTAGGCATAGCCCCATATCTAACACCCTATAGGAGGAGAAGGTCAAAATGGGTTCATGATTTAGATATAAAGCATGATATTTTAAGCAAATAAGAAGCACAAAGGAGACTTTAATTCTCAGATCTGTGGAGAAGGAAATAATTTGTGGTCAAAGAAAACCTTGAGTACATTATTGAATGCAAGAGATAATTTTGATTATATTAAGTTAAAAAGTTTTTGCATAAACAAAACCAATGCACACAAAATTGGAAGGGAAGTAATAAATGGGGAAAGCATCTTTACATTTAAGGGTTCTCATAAACCTCATTTCTAAAATATATAGAGAATTGACACAAATTTATAAGAATTCAAGCTATTTTCCAATTGGCAAATAGTCAAAGAATATGAACAGAGAATTTTCAGAAGAAATTAAAACCATTCTGATAAAGGCTTCATTTCCAAAACATATAGAAAATTGACTCTAATTTATAAGAAATCAAGCCATTCTCCAATTGATTAATGGTCAAAGGATATGAACAGACAATTTGCAGATGATGAAATTGAAACTATTTCCACTCATATGAAAGAGTGTTCCAAATCACTATTGATCAGAGAAATGCAAATTAAGACAACTCTGAGATACCACTATACACCTGTCAGATTGGCTAAGATGACAGGAAAAAATAATGATAAATGAGTTTTCTTTGTGGGAAAACTGGGACATTGTTAGTGGAGTTGTGAATGAATCCAATCATTCTGGAGAGCAATCTGGAATTATGCCCCAAAAGTTATCAAATTATACATACCTTTTGATCAATTGGAGAATGGTTGGGTAAATTGTGGTATATAAATGTTATGGAAGATTATTGTCCTGTAAGAAATGACCAGCAGGATGAATACAGAGAGGTTTGGAGACTCTTATATGAATTGATGTTAAGTGAAATGAGCAGACCCAGGAGGTCATTATATAATTCAACAACAATACTGCATGAAGATGTATTCTAATGGAAGTGGATTTCTTTGACAAAGAAATCTAACTTAGTTTCAATTGATCAATGATGGACAGAAGCAGCTACACCGAAAGAAAAGACAGTGGCAAATGAATGTAAACTGTTTGCATTTTTGTTTTTCTTCCCGGGTTATTTTTACCCTCTGAATCCAATTCTTCCTGTGCAACAAGAGAACTGTTTGGTTCTGCACACATATATTGTATCTAGGATATACTGTGACATAATTAACATGTATAGGACTGCTTGCCATATGGAGGAGGGGGTGGAGAGAGGGAGGGAAAAAGTTGGAATAGAAGTGAGTGCAAGTGATAATGTTGTAAAGAATTTTTTTTCAAAATTAAAAAAAATAGAAATTAAAACCATGTCTAGTCATATGAAAAGGAGCTCTAATTCACTATTGGTCACAGAAATGCAAATGAAGACAACTCTGAGGTACTACTACACTCCTTTCAGTTTGGCTAAAATGAGAGGAGAACATATTGATGAATGTTGGAGGGGATGTGGGAAAACTGGGACATTAATACCTTGTTGGTGGAGTTGTTAGCTAATCCAACCATTCTGGAGAGATTTTGTAACTATGCCTAAAGGTCTATCAAGCTGTCCATACCCTTTGATCCAGCAGTGTCTCTACAGGGCTTGTATCCCAAAGAAATCATAACAAGGGAAAATAATCCACATGTGCAAAAATGTTTGTGGCAGCCCTTTTTGTAGTGGCAAGAAACTGGAAACTGAGTGGATGCACATCAGTTGGAGAATGGCTAAATAAGTTATGGTATATGAAGGTTATGGAATATTGTTGTTCTATAAGAAATGATCAGCAGGTTGATTTCAGAAAGGCCTGGAGAGACTTACATGAACTGATGCTAAGTGAAGTGAGTAGAATCAAAAGTGCATTGTATAGAGCAACAACAACAACAACAAAAATAAATAAATAATGATTAGCTCTGACAGTAGTGGCCCTCTTCAATAACAATGTGATTCAGGCCAGTTTCAATGATTTGTGATGGAGAGAGACATCTCCACCCAGAGAAAAGGCTTTAAGCACTGAATGTACATGACAACATAGTGTCTTCACTTTTTGTTGTTATTCATTTGCCTTTTGTTTTTGCTTAGTCTTTCTCTTTTTAATCTGATTTTTCTTGTGCAGCATGATAAATGTGGAAATATGTATAGAAGAATTCCATATGTATAACATAGTGGACTGCTTGCTGTCTTTGGGGAATGTGAGGTGGGGAGGGGGGGCAGAAAAATTTGGAACAAAAGGTTTTGCAGTGATAAATGTTCAAAACTATGCTTGCATATATTTTGATAATAAAAAAGTATTATACAAAAAATTAAAAAATTATAAAAGCTAGAAAAGAGGGATTTGAACCCAAATATTATGATTAATAATCCAGAGTTGTCTGTAATTGTAGTCTCTGTTACAATGCATTATGAGGTTGCTGGTATGTATTCTGAATATCTGAAGGGTGTGCAATATCAAAAACTTTATTTTTCTTAGGGACATGTTAAGAAAAACATTACATTTGTGCCAAGACACAAGGAACTGGTTACATTTCAAATATCAAACTGAAGCATTGGTTACTATCAATTTTATGACAACAATATGGTTAAAAACCCTGCCTTTTTTATCACACTTTTTTTTCACAAGAAGATTATGATTTAAAAAATTCAAAACATTTTCTTCCAAACAATGGGGAAGCAGATTAAGAGGAGAGTGGTGACCTTTCAATAATTAAATAGTTAGGAATTAAGAATGATGGGGTTGCCATATGTTCCCATGGCTCAGATCTTTATATTTTTCCACTATGTAAAATTGCCTCATTTAGTGATTTTCCAAAGATACTTAGAAGACCGGACTTTGAGCCAGAGGACAACTCTCATTAAAATTTGATATTTCATGGGAAAACTCTCCCTAGAGAATACAGAAGGTCAGGAATCATTTCTACTTAAACAGTGTAGTGATTTGATCTTAATGATCATTTTAAAAATGAATCTGGTTGCTTTTTTCAAAGTTAGAGGGAATACAGTAGGATATGTTAATACATAAGAATGAAAAAGAATAGATTAGTGAAAATGTCAGGAGATCCCTGTATTCAAACCTGGTTCTGATACTTAGTCAAGTTATTTATATAGTTTGAAACATAGATTATATATGTAAATAGTTTTCCAAATAGTTAAGCACCTTATGTTTACTAGTTGTAATTTTCTCATATTATTTTCATTATATGAATTAAAGGAAGAACCTTAATAATAACAACATGGTAATTGTGAACTCATCTAAGGAAGGTAAGTGTGAAATATGTTGCTTGCTCACCTTCAAATTCTCTGATTATGAAGAGGCTTGTAGAAATACTTATCTAGAAAGTTCCTGAAAGTTTTAAAATATACAATAATAGGGGGAAATGCACAAAGAATGAACTTTCCTTGCCTTCACAAATATGCTTTGCCTTATCTCAGTACCTAGATGAAAAAAAAATGAAAAATGAAAAATATCACCCTGAAGTCCAAGGTTATCTTAACATCAGAGTTCTTATTCAATATTGTTTGTTTGTTTGTTTGTTTTTCTCTTTTTTTTTTTTTATGACTACCCCTACTTTTTTGGTACATCACAATTATCACCTAGTATAATACCATTAACACATCCCTTGTAATAAAGAAAACAAAGAGAAGAATGCATTAAATAAACCATATTTAATAACTTCTTTTAAATTTATTTTAATGTTTTAATTTCATTTTAAAATAATATTTTATTCTACATAACTTGTGAAAATAATATTTAACATTTTTTTCTTTTGAATTCAAATATAAATAGTCTAATATAAATTATATATGTGCAAATGATGACGTTTTCAATTCTTCACAACCATAGTTCTCCTGAAGTACAATGCTAAGAAGGAGACAATATTTCTCTGAATCTTTTCAAGGAATAAATTTGCTATTGAAATTAATGTGAACTCAATCTGTGGTTTAGTTTTCCTTTTATTCATAGTACTGTTGTTGTGGCTGCGGTTAGAATGGTTGTATTTTTTCCCCTAATGTCATTTAAACTTGTTTTTTACTCCTTTAATTCATTACATTTATTTTCCTTGTAATATAGCATTTCATTATATCCATATGAAAATACGCGTTCAATTATTGTGGATTGAAATCTAGTCTCTTTCATAAAGACTTTTTTTCCTCTTTCACAAAACAAAAAACAGTAGTAGTATTCTCTCCTTGTGCGACCTTTCTGTCACTGACTTCCATAATGCCACATTATTAAGATTGCTGAATCAAAGATTTTGAATATTTAATTGACTACACACATGAACCATTCTTGAGTTTCCCATGATATTTATATGACTTAACAACTCCATGAATATTATGATAATGAGTTTATATTTTCTAGTAAGTTCAAAATTGATTATGTCTCATTATTTATCATAGTACTTACTCTGTGATTTGTGAAAAAGGAAACAAAGAATTTCAATTTTCATTTCTCTTATTAGTATTGTTTTTAGAGTTTTTAATAATAATTTATGATTCTTATTGAATATAAACAATCTGCTGATATTATAGAATATTTTATCCATACAAGAATAATAGATCTTTATATTATCTTTTTAAATGTAAATGTTTTTAGGAATATATGAAAATCATTCTTTTTCAATTGTCATAACAACAACTTTTTTTGAACAAGAGAGTTATCATTTCATGCAAATAAAATTATCTCTTTTGTTTTTGTTTTCTTTTATCCCTTATTTATGCTTTATTGAAGTTGCTTCTTATTGGGCCCAGATTTTGGGCATGGAATGCAGGAGAACCTGGTATGCAATCCATCTTCTGATATTTTATATTTGTAGAAACCTTGTCAAGTCACTTAAATTCTATTTACACCCCTGTGAAAAGGAGGTCTTAATTGCCAATAACCTCAATATGTTTTGTTCATTGAATAAACACTAAACATATTAACTATATTGTATATTTTCTAATCCAAGACCTGAAATTTACTTCATTATTTTATTCACCATTAATATTACTCTGATCTTGTATGTCAATAACAAGGGCACCTCTATTTTAATTATGAAGCAAAATCTGAAAAATTCTGACAAACTAAAACTTCATTTAGGACCATAAAATATCAAATAGCTAGGGAAAGGAACACTGTTTTTATTGATTCTATATTCAAATCCTGTTGTTAGGAAAACATTCAGTTATTTCAAAGATCCCTTTCTTTGCAAAAGTACACAACACAAATAAGTACAGTGTATGCTACTGAAACATGCTGAGCTTTTCTTTGCATAGAAATAATATGAGATGAATGAGATACGCATTTTGTGAAATGGCTATTTTCCTGATTTGTTCTATGTATCTCTATTTTCTAGTGAGAGATGCTCTTACATGAGTGGGGGTGGGGGGGTTATGGGGCAAGCAGGCAAGGGAAAATAAATGACATCAATGTAAAGAAAATAGCAACAGTAGAACCATAGACAAAAAGGCACTCTTGCTATTAATGTGAAGATGAACTTTTTTGAAAATTTTATTTTTTATTGAAGAAAATTAGAATTTAAAGTATATACTCAAGGAAAAATTCTTAGTAGTTTCATGTTGTATTTAAGGGAGTTCATTATTAAAATGTCACAAATATTTCTGCTAAGGCTTGGACTTTGTTTATTTACTTGTTTTGTTTCTTTTGTTATAATTTTGTTATTGTTCTTGACTTTCCCATGAGATGATTTTAAATTCATATTGCTAGAATGAAGTAACATTGTGCAATATAGAGATAAATGAGAATTCTTTTTAAAAATGTAATTGTAACATATGTTCCTTTAATTCTGATGAATTAATCTGTATATCTTCACAAGTAGGAAGAGAGAGGATCTGGCACCAGATAATCAACAATAAATACTATATAAATATTTTCCTTAAGGAACTATGGCTTATCAATCGATGCCCTTCAGCCTAAGGAATGAAGGTAGGAAACAAACAATACAATCTATGCTTGCACCAATTTTAAAGTTAATCGCTATGTGGTACAATGCTGGGGCTTCTTCCTGAGTATAAATGTGTGTCTGAACTTATAGAAGTCACTTAACCCTGTTGATCACCATTTCCTCATCTGTGAAAAGAACTGGGGCAGGGACTGTCAAACCACTCCAATGTCTTTGCCAAGAAAGCCCCCTAATGGATCCCAGAAAGGCAGGCATCACTGTAACTAGTGAACAGCGACAATTTAAGTTTGGCAAGTTTATTAAGCAAGAGATGACAAATCTACATATTGAAAATACAAAATCAAATTATTCTTGGGACTTTGCACCAACAAAGAGAAGATTATTGCCCAAAATTCTCTATATATGCTTTGTTTCATATAAAACAATCAAAGAATTCTTAAAGTTCTACCTACATAACTATTAAAATGAAAGAACAAATTGATTTTTCCACAGAAAATTATTTTTGCTCTTAAATCTATGTGAAATAAAAAAATTCAAAACATGCAATGCATCTAATGAAATTAGAGCAATTTCTGAATGAGATGGTTTCTATATGATGAAATTGTCCCAAAGATATTTTCTTTGAGCCTGTGGACAATAAGTTGACTTTATCATACTTTAAAAACCATTTTTCACCTATGCAAGTGTTAATTTGTGTAAGATATTAATGATTTTCTCAATAGAATTGCAACTGGGAAGACAAAATTCTAAGTAAAATGATAATGAATAATTAATAGTGATGACAATGATGTCTTTAAATTGAAGTGTGCCAAATTTTACAATTTTTAAAATATTTTAAATGACCCATTTCAATTAATCTTCATAACAAAAGACAGATATAAGCGGAAATGGTTTCCCTTTTATAGAGGAAAAAGCAATTACATGAGGATTATAATAACTTACTGCATTTTACTTATGTAGTTTATGATAGCATTTTAAACGAAATTCAATCATATCTGCCTTCTAGTGTAAAAGTAAGTTTTGCTTCATTTTTTATAAGGTTCAGAAATAGATGTTGAAAGTGAATGACACTAAAAGCTTAAATGATATTGACATATTCTCAGGTCAGAGAATCATAGACATGGACCTGAAAGGGATCTCAGATGTTAACTACTTTGATCATTTTATAATAACGTTGAGGAAATCATGGCAAAATAAAATCAAATTATTTGTTCAAAATAACAAATAATGAACACCAAAGAGAGAATTAAATACTAGTTTTGTGAGTACGGCTTGCAAGTGTTTTACACTATCCCAAGCTACCACAATGATAAAAGTATGATGGCTAGAGAGGTAACATATGTAGATTTCAGAATAGATCTTTTTAAATAAAAAGAATTAATATATTTTTGTACATTCTTATTGTTATTCTTTAAGAAATATGAATTAAGGGGCAGCTAGCTATTGCAGTAGATAGTACACCAGCCCTAAAGTTAGGAAGATCTGAGTTCAAATCTGGTCTCAGACACTTAACACTTCCTAGCTGGTGACCCTGGGCAAGTCACTTAACAATTGCCTCAGGGAAAAAAAAAAGAAATATAAATCCTCTGCGCCTGCTACAACTACTTCATAATTTGACTTATTTACTACATGGAACAACTAATTGCTGCAGCAAAGAATTTCATAGAGACCAAATGTATACAATTTTCTAAACAAACTTCCATTTTTGCATTTTAGCTAAAAATACATCAAAAGGGGGGAAAATGAGAAAGGAAAAATAAACCAAGCAAATAAACAACAGCAACAATAACAAAAGGGTGAAAATCTATGCTTTGCTCCATATTCACTCTTGTTCTCTTTCTGGATGTAGATGTCACGTTCATCTCATCTATTGGAATTGTCTTGAATCATCTCATTGCTGAAATGAGCCAAGTCCATCACAGATGATTTTTATATTGTTACTGTGTACAATGTTCTCTTGATTCTGCTCACTTCTCTTAGCAATAGTTCATGAAGATATAGAATAACGGAATCATTGTTGGTTACATATAGGAAAATGTATCAAAAGGCATATAAATGCTAGTTAGAAATTCATGGTATTGTTTTCATGATCTATTAATTCAAGAAATGGATAAATGTGTGTTAGCTAAGGTGATGAGGAAATGCCATGCAGAGGAAAAAGTAAAGCTGGGATAGGGTTTGAGAGCTGATGACTGATAATGAAAGATGGTTAGGAAAACAATTTTTCCATAGAGGAAAACAAAACATGAACATAGCTTAAAAGTACTAACATAATAAGGCACATAAGCCCAGGACTACTTGGGGAAATTAATAAAGTAATCAATCTATTCTCTTTCATAACTTACGTAATAGGTATGGCTTTTGATATCTGGAGAGAACTGTCTTTGAAAATAAAATGTTAACTATGGAATGGTGTGATTGATAGCACATATGAAATTTACAGTGATTTGTGATTTTTTTACTAGATGACATTTTCTTATATCCATATTTTCAATCAAATATTCAAGAAAGACAGTGAAAGAATTTTAGTATATACTCTGACAACATAGGACATGAAGAATATAGAAAGTTAACACTTAGAAGTGACTTTGAAGAATAGAATATTAAAGTTAGTTATAGATGGGAAGACTCAAAGAAAAATTGGAAAAGTTAAGAGTGATATGTGAGGTCATTAGAACAACACCTTCTGTACTTCCCCCTTTCTATATTTCTAAGTTATAAACTAAGACCTAGGGAAAGAAAGTTATTTTGCACCTTCTGCATTCAATATTTCCACAGCCAGAAGACTCTGACAATGGAAAAAAGCAATGCTACATATTTGGTGGAATTCATTCTTCTGGGATTTTCTGACCTTCCTAACCTCCGAAGTTTTCTTTTTGGAACATTCTTAGTCATCTATTTGTGTATACTTATAGGAAATGGCCTGCTCATTTTTATAACTAAGACGAATCCTACTCTTCAAACCCCCATGTACTTTTTCCTTGGAAACTTTTCCTTCTTGGAAATCTGTTATACATCAGTCACTCTCCCTAGAATACTAAGGGATATTTGGGCTCAGAAGGGAAACATCCCGTTCCTGTCCTGTGCTGTACAAATTGGCTTCCTTTATATTCTAGGAATTGCAGAGTGCTTACTCCTGGCTGTGATGGCTTATGATAGATATGTAGCCATCTGTAAGCCTCTTTACTATCCACTCATCATGAATCACAGGACATGTGTCCAAATGGTGATTGCCTCCTGGATCACAGCAATACCAGTTCAGATAGGTGTCACCTATTATATTTTTTCTCTGAACTTTTGTGGTCATAACAAACTCAATCATATTTTCTGTGATGCCTCACCACTGCTGGAGATTGCCTTTGGGGACACTTATCAGAGAGAGATCGCTGTCCATGTTAATACTTTCTTTTTTGTCATAATTCCCTTTCTATTGATACTCATATCTTATCTCAAAATCATAGTCAACATCCTGAAACTACCATCAACTTCCGGGAAATCCAAAGCCTTTTCTACCTGTTCTTCTCATCTTATAGTAGTATTTTTATTCTTTGGTTCTGCCAGTATCGTGTATTTGCGTCCCAAATCCAGTCAGTCAGCTAAATCCGACAAACTCTTTGCTGTTTTCTATACTATTGTGACTCCAGTGTTAAATCCCCTGATATACAGCCTGAGGAATAAGGATGTAATTGTTGCCCTAAAAAAACTCCTTCCAAAATCATGTTGTTCATGAACCAAAAAGTCACATCTAAATATATGTATATATTAATCTTGCTCTCCATTTCTCCCATTACTACTAAGAAATTGATTGCTCTTCTTTTATGAGACATCTACAACATACTTGGAAATAAAGTCAAGGAAATTATATTTAAAGATACCCAACACCTGTCTGCAAGGTCTAGTTTAGTTTATTAGAGCTTCACTGAGTTGATCAAACTGTCTTTTATCTTATGTTGTGACTACTATAAACAGAAACAGCAAGGGTAACCTCAATATATTTTGTTCTTTTGTCTTAAAAATATTTGTAACTTCAATATATTTTGTTCTATTGTCTTAAAAATATTTGCAACCTAAATATATTTTGTTCTATTGTCTTAAAAATATTCAAAACTACACCTTTTACTCACAATTTACTTGTTTAAATATTGATCACTTCATGTATATATGACTGCATGCATAATTCAAGTAGCAATTCATATGCTAACTATGTGCCAATGATGTTGCTAACTGCCAGATAATCCCTGCCCTCAAGAAGGTTAAAATAGAATGAAGGAAGAAAAAAAAAAAGCTAAATTTGGGCTGGAAAGTAGGCTAGGCCAAGATCTCATTAGAGATGGGAGCATGATATTCCATGGAGTTTCACCTAAGTTAAGCTGTTTTTGAGGAAAATAAGGTGGAAGAGACAGAGACAGAGAGATAGGGACAGAGAGAGGGACAGAAAGAGACAGAGAGGAACAGAGGAAAGGTGAGAGAGAGAAGAAGAGAAAGAAACAGGGAAGGAGAGAAGAAGGAAGGGAAGGAGAGAAAGGTAAGATAAGATAAGATAGATTTTTATATGAACCTGATTGTGTGTATTATTTCTTCTTTGATGAGAGTACGATTCAATTGATGCGCATTGCACAACCTCATCTTTACTTCCACTGTAATAGATTTTTCATTCCTTTTCATGTGATATAATTTGCCCCATCCTACCTCTTCTTCCCTTCTGTTTCCAGTTTCTTCCTTTTATTTATCCTTTGTGCTTTCTGTCATATTCTTAAATTTCTTATACCTATAAATACACACACACACACACACACACACACACACACACACACACACACATATGTATTTTCACTGCTTAACTTCATTAAATATTCTGTTTTCTTGCACTTTTTAAATTGCATTTTTAGACTTATTTTAGGGTATTGATATCAGGGATCAAATGTTTTGTTTAATTCTAGTCTGCTCTTTTTTGAAATTTTGAAATCCTTCTATTACCTTTAATGACCATTTTTCTTTCATGAACTCTTATGCTTAATTTTTCCAGGAGATGAATCTTAGTTTTAGCATTAATTCCTTTTATTGGAATATCATCTTCCAAGATTTAATCTTTTATCTTGTCTAATTCTTAACATTTGTAATTGCAAAGTAAATGCTGATTGGGACTTCCCAGACTATGCATTGCTCCTGTCTGGCACTCTCTAGTATGTTTTTCATAGACTTCATAGTTGTGAAATTTGACTGCAATTTTTCTTGGTGTTTCTGTTTTGTTTTGTTTTGTTTTGTGTTTGTTTGTTTGTTTCAAGATACATAAGGCTGGTAGATTTTCAAATATTTGAATCAATCAATTTATAAAATAAATATGGTTAAAATACTCGACCATTTCCTATTTTGTTTTTTTCACAATATCACTAAGATTCACATAATTCAAATTTAGTGACCTTTCATTTATAGTTAGGAATCGAGGAAGCCAGGGTTGCCATATGCTCCCTTAGCTTGAATGTGCAGATTTTTCCACTATGTAACACTGCCTCAGTAAGTGATGTTTAGAAAACTGGACTTTGAGGCAGAAGACCACTGTCAGTAAAATGTGATAAGAATCATGAAAAAACTCTCTCCATAAAACTAACAAACAAAAAAAAATCAGGATAAATTTCTATTTAAAGTGTGGTGATGATTCAAAAGATCACTTTTTAGAAGGAGACTGTTTTCCTTTTCAAAGTTAGGAGGAATATGGTAATAAATAATAATTCATATTGGAGCAAAAGTATAGTTTAGTG
This sequence comes from Antechinus flavipes, assembly GCF_016432865.1. Classification (NCBI taxonomy): domain Eukaryota; kingdom Metazoa; phylum Chordata; class Mammalia; order Dasyuromorphia; family Dasyuridae; genus Antechinus; species Antechinus flavipes. The sequence continues at coordinate 244,942,746 of NC_067403.1, forward strand.
GAAAGGACATGATGTTGGAATCCTTACTAACTGCTAAGTAGTTAGAGTTGATCTAATCTTACAAAAAGATGTTTTGGGCAGAACCTGAAACAAGGTACTAAGTAGAACTACCCATAATCCCTCTCTCTGGAAGGAGCATAAATAGGCCAATGGGCCAGTTCGGAGAGTTCTTTAGAGAGGAAGACGCTACAAGTCGAGATTTCACCGGAATGACATGAAGACTGGAGCTGGCTGGAGGCTGAAGAAAGCAGAAGCAGAGGCTGAAGGACCAGACTTTTGGATTTAAAGACATTCGGAGAGAGCTCTTGGAACCAAGCAGAGAGATAGGCCTGTAAGCTAACCGGGCTAGATAATAAAAGATCTGAACTTTTATCACCTGGCTGCTTTTTGAGAAGAAAAAGCTCACCACATTTTGGCGCCCGAACAGGGACCGACAAAATCCTGATTCCAGGGAAGGCACCCAGAGAGAACTTTTATAATATTTTATAGAAGAACAAGAACCCCACATTTGAACTCACAACAGCTTCCCACCTTCCAATTAGTTGATCCCATGCCTCTTTAAGGTCAGGATGTAATTTCCTAAAAAAGGAAAGCATTAAAGCATTCCAAGAGCTCTCTCCAAATGTCTTTAAACGCACAGACCCCCTCAGTGGATTTCAGTGGAAAAGCTACAATCCTGATTCAAGTGGAAAAGCCTCTGATCCTGATCCAGTGGAAAAGACTTCAACCCAGAAATTAGGGTGAGTGCAACAAAGAAATTTTGTTAGAAGAGTTAAAGTAGAATTTCATCTAAGATGGGACAGATATTTAGAAAACAGCCTGTTTCTGTTCAAGGAAAATGTTTAGAGAGCATTGTCAAAGTTATGGAAAGCCAAGGTTTAATTATAAGTTTACAGCAAATCACTGAACTTTTACAAACTATAAAGGACATATGTCCTTGTTTCTCTCTTGATAAGGAATTAGATCTAAATGAATGGAAATTGGTTGGAGAGGATCTTTGTCAATTCTATGATAAAAATGGGCCTAACTCAATAATTAATACATATAATGTAATACAATTGGCTATAAGAAGTTATTTAAGTGATAGAATGATGAAAAGGAAAGTACAGGAGGAAGTGCCAACTTTACTAGGTGAAAAGGAGGACAAATCAGATGAGAATGGAGTTAATTACAATTCTGAGTATGATACTTCACAGAAGGAGGAATTAGGTGATTCCACATCTCATGACCCTCCCCCCGCAATTAACCCTTCATGGGTAGAACAAGGGGGAAGGAGAGAGACAGAAACACAGTCAGCTTCTCCTGTAAAGCAGAATTTGACAAGATTAGAAAAAGCATTAATTAAAGCAAAAAATGAAGGAGAAGATATATCTGATTTTATAAACGCATATCCTGTGATTGAAAGGATTGACTCTTCAGGTCAAAAAGAGAGAAGATACACTCCTTTTACTTTGGAAAAAATTAAAGATTTGAAAAAGGGTTGCACTCTTTATGGGGCTACATCATCTTATGTGAAGATGTTACTAGATAATTTGTCTTATGAAATCCTAACCCCGAATGACTGGAAATCCATAGCGAAAACTTGTCTAGAACCGGGACAAAATTTATTGTGGCTTTCGGAGTTTCATGAATTATGTAGGATTCAAGCCCAATGCAATAGGCAAACAGGAGCTGTTGTACAAATCACTTTTGACCAACTAGCTGGTGAAGGTCAGTATGCAGAGAGTTCAGAACAGATTTATTATCCCATAACAATGTATGAGCAAATTTCTAAGGCTGCAATAAAAGCTTGGAATTCTCTCCCTGGACAGAAAGATGGAAATAATGTTTTCACAAAAATAGAGCAAGGTCCCAATGAACCTTTTGCAGATTTTGTGGGACGTTTACAAACAGCTGTAATAAGAACCATTGGAGACAATGCAGCAACAGAAATAATGACTAGACATTTGGCTAAGGAAAATGCCAATGAGATTTGCAAGAGAATTATATGGGGGCTAGACAAAAATGCTCCTTTAGAAGAAATCATTAGACGCTGTGCCACAGTGGGCACAAATGCTTATTATGCCCAGACTATGATGAACATGGAAAGACAAGGTCCTTCTTGGCAGAGGAATTCTAGAGAAACTCGTCGATGTTTTCAGTGCAGAAAAATTGGACATTTGAGAGCTGATTGTAGATATGGAGATAGAGTGAGAAGACAGGGTGAGAGAAAACCCAAAACCCCATGTCCAAAATGTAACCGAGGCTTTCATTGGGCCTCTAAATGTATATTGACCCAGAAGAATGAGAGGCAGGGCCCAGCTCCAAAGTATCAATCAAAGGACAGGTGGGGCATGATAGCAGCTGAGGTTACACCCAGAGAGACTTTAGAAATTCAGGATTCTGATGTCATCAACCAACAGAAAAGCAATCAGGATTACAGTTGGGAAGAATACAGGTCTTTTAAGACAACAAGACAATATCCAATGCAAACGACTCCAATGTAATTACCAGATGATGAGGAGAAATCCCAAATTTGGTAAATAGAAGGGAATTAGATTAACTGCTGGGGGAAGAGGATCTGCTTATATTTCCACAGGTGGAAAAGGAATCAGATGGCTAACAATGAGACTGTCAAAAGAACTTTAAAATCTTCAGCTTTCAGTTCCTGAAAAACCAGCAAGAATCACTGGATTCCCTGAGATGAAAAATTGTTGATGAGACTTTTTGCAGTACTTCAGAGCTTACAGGAATTATTAGATTCCTGGCGCATGAACTAATGGACAATGGATTCCTTATGGACTATTTCTAGGACTTATGGACATTTGTAAATTTTCAGGTCGATTTATGTTGTTACATTACTACTAGCCTGTGTTATATTACTATGTGCTTATGTATTTTAAGCAATTGCAAGAATCATTGGATTTCTTGAGATGATAGATTGTTGATGAGACTTTTTGCAGTAGTTAAATTTTCATGTTGATTCATGTTATTTGTTACATTACCACTAGCCTGTGTTATATTGCTGTGTGCTTTTGTAAATTATGTATAATGCCTCCCATATTGATGGATTTATGTATACCATGTATATCTGTTACAAAGTTCTGGCCCATATTGATGGATTTATGTGTACCCCCTCAGGAACCCCCTATGTTTTAAAACAAAAGAAAGGGGGAGATGTTGGAATCCTTACTAACTGCTAAGTAGTTAGAGTTGATCTAATCTTACAAAAAGATGTTTTGGGCAGAACCTGAAACAAGGTACTAAGTAGAACTACCCATAATCCCTCTCTCTGGAAGGAGCATAAATAGGCCAATGGGCCAGTCGGAGAGTTCTTTAGAGAGGAAGACGCTACAAGTCGAGATTTCACCGGAATGACATGAAGACTGGAGCTGGCTGGAGGCTGAAGAAAGCAGAAGCAGAGGCTGAAGGACCAGACCTTTGGATTTAAAGACATTCGGAGAGAGCTCTTGGAACCAAGCAGAGAGATAGGCCTGTAAGCTAACCGGGCTAGATAATAAAAGATCTGAACTTTTATCACCTGGCTGCTTTTTGAGAAGAAAAAGCTCACCACAACATGAGATCCCTGAATGTGGAAAGGACATGAGATCCCTGAATGTTATCCTCTCTATGATACTTAATTAATGCATCATTATATCCCTATGTCAAAAATTACCTTCATACTAAAAAAATATTTTTGTGTACTCAGATAATAATGAAGATGTGTTTGTGTATATGGGATATAGGATGGGAGTGAGTATGTGGGTGTATACCAAAAAAAAAAAAAAAATTCAGAGACACAGACATAGATGTGTACAAAAGAGAATTCAGCTGCAGAACAGATGGAAAGGTCCATAAATTCTAAGAGTAAATGAGGAATGATTGCCAAGGAATAGGAGAAATTCTATTATTAGGAATATCCTATTCCTAAAAATAGTAATAGTTCTTGCAGACAGCAGATGGCAGAGTTGAATGGTATATTATTATCTCAAACAGGAATCTGGGAAAGGGAAGGGACTTATGCTTCAGTTTAAGAAGAAGTGATAAGGCCTAGAATCCATCTTACCAGAGTAATTTCTTAAGAAAAATTCTCCAAGATGCTATGGATTTAGAAATTAATTTTCACAAACATTTAAAGAACAATTAATTCCAATAATATGCAAAATACTTGGAAACATAGGGAAAGAAAAAATTCTACCAAATTCTTGGTTTTTTGACACAAATGTGATAGTGATATGAAAACGAGATACAGTCAGCACAGAGAAAGAAAATTATAGAAGAATTTCCCTAATGAATATTGATGCAAAATATTTTTTTTAATTTTTCAAGCTTTTTATTTTCAAAAGATATGTATGGATAATTTGGCAATATTGATCCTTGAATATCTTTGTGTTTCAGATTTTCATCTCCTTTCCCCCACTCTCTCCCCAAAATGGCAAGTGATCCAAAATATGTTAAACATCTTAAAATATATGTTAAATCCAATATGTATAAACATCTTTAGACAATTATCTTAATGTACAAGAAAAATCAAATCAATAAAGAAATTAAATGAGAAAAAAATACATGCAAACAACAATAAAAAGAGTGAGAATGCTACATTGTGATCAGATTCAGTTCTCACAGTCTATATACATATAACTTCTAGGTATACTATTAATAGTATAATGTTTAAGAATTACAAGTGATAACAGCATTTTTTGAATGTAAACAATTCAGCTCCATTGAAGCTGCTATATTTTCTTCTACTTTTTCAATTTCCTTTTTAGATTTATTTTGAGTATTGATGTCAGGGATCAAATGTTTTGTTTAATTCTAGTTTGCTTCTTTTGAAAGCTTGAAATCCACTTCCTTGAATGACATTTTTTCCCCTTGAACTCTTTGGCTTAATTTTGCCAGGCAGTGATTCTTGGTTGTAGCCTTAGGCCCACTGTTTTATGGAATATCATGTTCCAAAATCTGATCATGGATCTTCTCCAATCCTTCACATTTGCAGTTGCAAAATAAATGCTGATTGCGACTTCCCAGATGCATTGCTTCTGGTCTGGCACCCTGAAATATGTTTTAACTTGATTTCATAATTGTGAAATTTGATTATAAGAAAGGAAGGAAGGAAGGAAGAATGAAAGAAACAATGAAAGAAAGAAAGAAAGAAAGAAAGAAAGAAAGAAAAAAGAAAGAAAGAAAGAAAGAAAAAAAGAAAGAAAGAAAGAAGTAAGTTGACCTGGGCCAGAATTGTTCCATCTTACCAGAATCATTATAATTAGTGGTTTTGTGCTCATTCAAGTTTTCTAATCAAAGTGAACAATTTTGAGAATAATCTCCTCCTTTCTGCTGAATTCAGGTATGATTAATCTAAATGAGACAAATAACTTACTAAATTTATGAAATTAAAAAGTTTAAAAAGTAATAATAAAAATAACAGCATAACAAAATTTATGGGATAATCTCAAAGCACTTCTTTGGGGAAACTTTATATCTCTAAATGCTTATTTAAATAAAATAGAGAAAGAGAAGGTCAATGAATTGGGCATTCAAATACAAAAGCTAGAAAAAGAACAAATTAAAACCCCATAATTAAATAACAAATATGAAATTCTGAAAATGAAAGCTGATATTAATAAAATAAAATGTAAGAAAACTATTGAAACAATAAAAAAAAAACCCTAAGAGTTGCTTTTATGAAAAACCCAAGAAAATATATAGGCCTTTATTTAAGATGATTAGAAAAAAGAAAGAATGAAAGCAAATTGCTAGCATCAAAAATGAAATGGGAAACTTTCCACCATTGAAGAGGAAATTAGAGCAATAGTTTGAAGCTATTTGGCTCAACTGTATGCCAATAAATATGATAAATATAAAATAGGTGAATGCTAGCAAAATATAGATTGTTCAGATTAACAGAGAAGGAAATAAATTACTTAAATAGGTCCATTATAGAAAAAAGAAATTGGATGACCTATTAATCAACTCACTAAGAAAAAATCTTCAGAGCCAGATGAATTTATAAGTGAATTTTATCAAACATTTAAAGAACAATTAATTCCAATACTATGCAAATTATCTGAAAAAAGGGAAAATGAGAAGTCCTACCAAATCCCTTTTTTTGACAGAAATATGGTGCTGATAGCTAAATCAGGTAGATTCAACAAAGAGAAAGAAAATTATACATGCATTTTTCTACTGGATATTGATGCAAAAATCTTAAATAAGATATAAGTAAAGAGATTATAGCTAGTTATCACCAGGATAATCCACTATGACCAAGTAGAATTTATACCAAGAATTCAATACTGGTTCAATATTAGGAAAATCAAACCATCATATATCAATAACCAAATTACCAGGAATCATATGATTACCTTGTTTATATAGAAAATGTCTCAACAAAATCCAACACCAATTGGTATAAAAACACTAGAAAGGATAGGAATAAATGGAATTTTCCACTGAGTAGCTTCTACCTAAAATTATCAGCAAGTGTCATATGTAATGGGGATAAACTAGAAGCCTTTCCAATAATAACAGGGGTGAAACAATGTAACTATTACAATTCGATATTGTATTAGAAACATTAGCTTCATCAATGAGGGGAAAAAAGGAATTAAAGGAGTTAGAAGAGATGAGGAAACCACATTATTACTGTTTGTAGATGATATGATAGTAGAGAATTCTAGGGAATCAACTAAAACAAATTCTAGAAATAATTCACAACTTTAGGAAAGTTGCAGGATACAAAATAAATCCAGGTAAATCATAAGAATTTCTATATGATACCAACAAAATCCAGAAGCAAGAGGTACAAAGAAAAATTTCATTGAAAATAATTATAGATAATATAAAATATTTGGAATTCTACCTGCCAAGATGAAGTCAGAAACTATATGAACACAATAAAAATTGTTTTGTTTTGTTTTGTTTTTCCCAAACAAATAAAGTCAGATCCAAACATTGGAAGAATGTTAAGTGCTTGGGGTAGGTTGAGCTAATGCAATGAAAATGACAGTTGCACCTAAATTAATCTACTTATTCATACTATAACAATCAAAGTCCCAAAAATTAATTAATGAAAAATGCAAATGAAGATATCCTAGATGTGCCAGACCTCAAAGTATATTACAAATAAGTGGTCATGAAAGCCATTTGGTACTGGCTAAGAAAAAGGGTAGTTGATCACTAGAATTGATTAGGTTCATAGGACAAAATAGTCAGTGACTATAATAATCTAGTGTTTCACAAACCCAAAGATCTCAACTTGTGTGATAAAAACACACTATTTGACAAAAATTTATAAGAAAATTAGAAATTATTATGGTATAAATTAGGCATAGCTCCATATCTAACACCCTATAGGAGGAGGTCAAAATGGATTCATGATTTAGATATAAAGCATGATATTATAAGCAAATAAGAAGCACAAAGGAGACTTTAATTCTCAGATCTGTGGAGAAGGAAATAATTTGTGGTCAAAGAAAACCTTGAGTACATTATTGAATGCAAGAGATAATTTTGATTATATTAAGCTAAAAAGTTTTTGTATAAACAAAACCAAGGCACACAAAATTGGAAGGGAAGCAATAAATGGGGAAAACATCTTTACATTTAAGGGTTCTCATAAACCTCATTTCTAAAATATATAGAGAATTGACACAAATTTATAAGAATTCAAGCTATTTTCCAATTGGCAAATAGTCAAAGAATATGAACAGAGAATTTTCAGAAGAAATTAAAACCATTATGGTAAAGGCCTCATTTCCAAAACATATAGAGAATTGACTCTAATTTATATTAAATCAAGCCATTCTCCAATTGATTAATGGTCAAAGGATATGAACAGACAATTTGCAGATGATGAAACTGAAACTATTTCCACTCATATGAAAGAGTGTTCCAAATCACTATTGATCAGAGAAATGCAAATTAAGACAACTCTGAGATACCACTATCTCACCTGTCAGATTGGATAAGATGACAGGAAAAAATAATGATAAATGAGTTTTCTTTGTGGGAAAACTGGGACATTTTTAGTGGAGTTGTGAATGAATCCAACCATTCTGGAGAGCAATCTGAATTATGCCCCCAAAGTTATCAAATTATACATACCTTTTGATCAATTGGAGAATGGTTGGGTAAATTGTGGTATATGAATGTTATGGAAGATTATTGTCCTGTAAGAAATGACCAGCAGGATGAATACAGAGAGGCTTGAAGAGACTTACATGAACTGATGCTAAGTGAAGTAAGTAGAACCAAAAGAGCATTGTATAGAGCAAAGAAAAGAATAAATAATGATTAGCTCTGACAGTAGTGGCCCTCTTCAATAACAATGTGATTCAGGCCAGTTCCAATGATCTTGTGATGGAGAGAGACATCTCCACCCAGAGAAAAGGCTTTAAGTACTGAATATGCATGACAACATAGTGTCTTCACTTTTTGTTGTTGTTCATTTGCCTTTTGTTTTTTCTCAATCTTTCCCTTTTTAATCTGATTTTTCTTGTGCAGCATGATAAATGGGGAAATATGTATAGAAGAATTCCATATGTATAACATAGTAGACTGCTTGCTGTCTTTGGGGAATGTGTTTTGGGAAAGAGGGCAGAAAAATTTGGAACAAAAAGTTTTGCAATGATAAATGTTCAAAACTATGCTTGTATATATTTTGATAATAAAAAAGTATTATACAAAAAATAAAAAAAAATTATAAAAGCTAGAAAAGAGGGATTTGAACCCATATATTATAATTAATAATCCAGAGTTGCCTGTGATTGTAGTCTCTGTTACAATGCATTATGAGGTTGCTGGTATATATTCTGAATATCTGAAGGCTGTGTAATACCAAAAACTTTATTTTTCTTAGGGAATGTTAAGAAAAACATTACCAAGACACAAGGAACTGGTTGCATTTCAAATATCGAACTGAAGCATTGGTTACTATCAATTTCATGATAACAATATGGTTAAAAACTCTGCCTTTTTTATCACCCTGTTTTTTTTTTAACAAGAAGATTATGATTAAAATAACTCAAAACATTTTCTTCCAAACAATGGGGAAGCAGATTAAGAGAAGAGTGATGACCTTTCAATAATTAAATAGTTAGGATTTAAGAATGACAGGGTTGCCATATGTTCCCATGGGTCAAATCTTTATATTTTTCCACTATGTAAAATTGCCTCATTTAGTGATTTTCCAAAGATACTTAGAAGACTGGACTTTGAGCCAGAGGGCAACTCTCATTAAAATTTGATATTTCATGGGAAAACTCTCCCTAGAGAACACAGAAGGTCAGGAATCATTTCTACTTAAACAGTGTAGTGATTTGATCTTAATGATCACTTTAAAAAAGAATCTGGTTGCTTTTTTCAAAGTTAGATGAAATACAGTAGGATATGTTAATACATAAGAGTGAAAAAGAATAGATTAGTAGAAATGTCAGGAGATCCCTGAATTCAAACCTGCCTCTGACACTTAGTCAAGTTATTTACATAGTTTGATGCAGAGATTATATATGTAAATAGTTTTCCAAATAGTTAAGCATCTTATGTTTACTAGTTATAATTTTCCATATTATTTTCATTATATGAATTAAAGGAAGAACCTTAATAATAACAATATGGTAATTGTGAACTCATCTAAGAAAGGTAAGTGTGAAATATGTTGCTTGCTCACCTTCAAATTCTCTGATTATGAAGAGGCTTGTAGAAATACTTATCCAGAAGGTTCCTGAAAGTTTTAAAATATACAATAATAGGAGAAAATGCACAAAAAATGAACTTTCCATGCCCTCACAAATATGCTTTGCCTTATTTCTGTACCTAGACAAAAAAAAATTAAAGATGAAAACTATCACCCTGAAGTCCAAGGTTATCTTAACATCAGAGTTCTTATTCAATATTGTTTGTTTGTTTGTTTGTTTGTCTTTTCTCTTTTTTTTTTTATGACTACCCCTACTTTTTTGCTACATCACAATTATCACCTAGTATAATACCATTAACACATTCCTTGTAATAAAGAAAACAAAGAGAAGAATGCATTAAATAAACCATATTTAATAACTTCTTTTAAATTTATTTTTAATGCTTTAATTTTATTTTAAAATATCTTATTATTCCACATAACATGTGAAAATAATATTTAACACTTTTTTCTTTTGAATTCAAATATAAACAGTCTAATATAGATTATATATGTGCAACTGATGACTTTTTCAATTCTCCACAACCATAGTTCTCCTGAAGTACAATGCTAAGAAGGAGACAATATGTCTATGAATCTTTTCAAGGAATAAATTTGCTATTGAAATTAATGTGAACTCAGTCTGTGGTTTAGTTTTCCTTTTATTCATAGTACTGTGGTTGTGGCTGCTGTTAGAATGGTTGTATTTTTTCCCCTAATGTCATTTAAACTTGTTTTTTACTCCTTTAATTCATTACATTTATTTTCTGTATAATATAGCATTTCATTATATTCATATGAAAATACACATTCAATCATCATGGATTGAAATCTAGCCTCTTTCATAAATACTTTTTTTTTCCTCTTTCACCAAAAAAAAAAAAAAAAAGTAGTAGTAGTATTCTCTTCTTGTGTGACATTTCTGTCACTGACTTACATAATACCACATTAGTAAGATGCTGAATCAAATATTTTGAATATTTAATTGACTACACACATGAACTATTCCTGAGTTTTTCATATTTATATGACTTAACAACTCCATGAATATTATGATAATGAATTTATATTTTCTAGTAAGTTCAAAATTGATTATGTCTCATTATCATAGTACTTACTCTGTGATTTGTGAAAAAGGAAACAAAGAATTTCAATTTTCATTTCTCTTATTAGTATTGTTTTTAACGTTTTTAATAATAATTTACAGTTCTTATTGAACATAAACAATCTGCTGATATTATAGAATATTTTATCCATACAAGAATAATAGATCTTTATATTATCTTTTTAAAAGTAAATGCTTTTAGGAATATATGAAAATTATTCTTTTTCAATTGTCATAACATTAACTTTTTTGGAACAAGAGACATTTCATTTCATGCAAATAAAATTATCTCTTTTGTTTTAGTTTTCTTTTATCCCTTATTTATGCTTTATTGAAGCTGCTTCTTATTGGGCCCAGATCTTGGGCATGGAATGCAGGAGAACCTCGAATGCAATCTATCTCCTGATATTTTATATTTGTAGAAACCGTAAATTCTATTTACACCCCTGTGAAAAGGAGGTCTTAATTGCCAACATCCTCAATATGTTTTGTTCATTGAATAAACACTGAACATATTAACTAAATTGTATATTTTCTAATCCAAGACCTGAAATTCACTTCATTATTTTATTCACCATTAATATTAGTCTGATCTTGTATGTCAATAACAAGAGCACATTTATTTTAATTATGAAGCAAAATCTGAAAAACTAAAACTTCATTTAGGACCATAAAGTATCAAATAGCTAGGGAAAGGAACACTGTTTTTATTGATTCTATATTCAAATCCTGTTGTTAGGAAAACATTCAGTTATTTCAAAGATTTTCTTTGCAAAAGTACGCAACACAATTAAGTAGTGTATGCCACTGAAACATGCTTACCTTTTCTTGGCATAGAAATAATATGAGATGAATGAGATACGCATTTTGTGAAATAGCTATTTTCCTGATTTGTTTTATGTACCTCTATTTTGTAGTGAGAGATGCGTTTACATGAGTGGGGGGGGGTGTGAATGGGGCAAGCAGGCAAAGGAAAATAAGTGATATCAAAGGAAAGAAAATAGAAACAGCAGAACCATAGACAAAAAGATACTCTTGCTATTAATGTAAAGATAAATTTTTTGAACATTTTATTTGCAAAAAAATTTATTTTTTATTGAAGAAATTCGAATGTAAAGTATATACTCAAGGAAAATTTTTTAGTAGTTTCATGTTTTATTTGAGGGAGTTCATTATTAAAATGTCACAAATCTTTCTGCTAAAGCTTGGACTTTGTTTATTTGCTTGTTTTGTTTGTTTTGTTGTTGTTTTGTTGTTGTTCTTGCCTTTCCCATGAGATGATTTTAAATTCATATTGCTAGAATGAAGTTACATTTTGCAATATAGAGATTAATGAGAATTCTTTTTAAAAATGTAATTGTAACATATGTTCCTTTAATTCTGATGAATTAATCTGTATATCTCCACAAGTAGGAAGAGAGAGAATCTGGCACCAAATAATCAACAATAAATACTGTACAAATATTTTCCTTAAGGAACTATGGCTTATCAATCAATGCCCTTCAGCCTAAGGAATGAAGGTAGGAAACAAACAATACAATCTATGCTTGCACCAATTTTAAAGTTAATCATTAACTATGTGGTACAATGTTAGGGCTTCTTCCTGAGTTTAAATGTGTGTCTGAACTTATAGAAGTCACTTAACCCTGTTGATCACCATTTCTTCATCTGTGAAAAGAACTGGGGCAGGGACTGTCAAACCACTCCAATGTCTTTGCCAAGAAAGCCCCCTAATGGATCCCAGAAAGGCAGGCATCACTGTAACTAGTGAACAGCAACAATTTAAGTTTGGCAAGTTTATTAAGCAAGAGATGACAAATCTACATATTGAAAATACAAAATCAAATTATTCTTGGGACTTTGCATCAACAAAGAGAAGATTATTGCCCAAAATTCTCTATATATGCTTTGTTTCATATAAAACAATCAAAGAATTCTTAAAGTTCTACCTACATAACTATTAAAATGAAAGAACAAATTGATTTTTCCACAAAAAATTATTTTTGCTCTTAAATCTATGTGAAATAAAAAAATTCAAAACATGCAATGCATCTAATGAAATTAGAGCAATTTCTGAATGAGATGGTTTCTATATGATGAAATTGTCCCAAAGATATTTTCTTTGAGCCTGTGGACAATAAGTTGACTTTATCATACTTTAAAAACTATTTTTCACCTATGCAAGTGTTAATTTGTGTAAGATATTAATGATTTTCTCAATAGAATTGCAACTGGGAAGACAAAATTCTAAGTAAAATGATAATGAATAATTAATAGTGATGACAATGATGTCTTTAAATTGAAGTGTGCCAAATTTTACAATTTTTAAAATATTTTAAATGACCCATTTCAATTAATCTTCATAACAAAAGACAGATATAAGTGGAAATGGTTTCCCTTTTATAGAGGAAAAAACAATTACATGAGGATTATAATAACTTACTGCATTTTACTTATGTAGTTTATGATAGCATTTTAAACGAAATTCAATCATATCTGCCTTCTAGTGTAAAAGTAAGTTTTGCTTCATTTTTTTATAAGGTTCAGAAATAGATGTTGAAAGTGAATGAGACTAAAAACTTAAATGATATTGACATATTCTCAGGTCAGAGAATCATAGACATAGACCTGAAAGGGATCTCAGATGTTAACTACTCTGATCATTTTATTATAACGTTGAGGAAATCATGGCAAAATAAAATTAAATTATTTGTTCAAAATAACAAATAATGAGCACCAAAGAGAGACTTAAATATTTGTTTTGGGAGTATGGCTTGCAAGTGTTTTATACTATCCCAAGCTACCACAATGAAAAAAGTATGATGGCTAGAGAGGTAACATATGTAGGTTTCAGAATAGACCTTTTTAAATAAAAACAATTAATATATTTTTGTATTTTCTTGTTATTCTTTAAGAAATATGAATTAAGGGGCAGCTAGCTAATGCATTAGATAATACACCAGCCCTAAAGTTAGGAAGCTCTGAGTTCAAATCTGGTCTCAGACACTTAACATTTCCTAGCTGGTGACCCTGGGCAAGTCACTTAACAATTGCCTCAGGGGAAAAAAAAAAGAAATATAAATCCTCTGCACCTGCCAATTTTCCCTGGTAAAACAACTTCATAATTTGACTTATTTACAATTTCACAGAGGTCAAATGTATACAATGTTCTAAACAAACTTCCATTTTTGCATTTTAGCAAAAATACATAAAAAGGGGGAAAATGAGAAAGGAAAAATAAACCAAGTAAACAAACAACAGCGACAATAACAAAAAGGTGAAGATCTATGCTTTGCTCCATATTCACTCTTCCTTGTTCTCTTTCTGGATGTAGCTGGCACTTTCATCACATCTATTGGAATTGTCTTGAATCATCTCATTGCTGAAAAGAGCCAAGTCATCACAGTTGATTTTCATATAATCGTATTGTTACTGTGTACAATGTTCTCTTGATTCTGCTCACTTCTCTTAGCAATAGTTAATGTAGATATAGAATCATGGAATCATCATTGTTTACATATATGAAAATGTAGCAAAAGGCATATATATGCTAGTTAGAAATTCATGGTATTGTTTTCATGATCTAATAATTCAAGAATTGGGTAAATGTGTGTTAGCTAAGATGATGAGGAAATGTCATGCAGAGGAAAAAGTAAAGCTGGGACAGGGTTTGAGAGCTGATGACTGATAATGAAAGATGGTTAGGAAAATAATTTTTCCATAGAGGAAAACAAAACATGAACATAGCTTAAAAGTACTAACATAATAAGGCATATAAGCCCAGGATTACTTGGGGAAATTAATAAAATAATCTATTCTCTTTCATATCTTATGTAATAGATATGGCTTTTGGTATCTGGAGAGAACTGTCTTTGAAAATAAAATGTTAACTATGGAATGGTGTGATTGATAGCACATATGAAATGTACTGTGATTTTTAATTTTTTACTAGATGACATTTTCTTATATCCATATTTTCAATCAAATATTCAAGAAAGACAGTGAAAGAATTTTAGCATATACTCTGACAACAGAGGACATGAAGAATATAGACACTTAGTTAGTTAACTAACTACCTAAATAAAGTTAACACCTAGAAGTGATTTTGAAGAATAGAATATTAAAGCTAGTTATAGATGGGAAGACTCAAAGAAAAATTGTAAAAGTTAAGAGTGATATGTGAGATCATTAGAACAATACCTTCTGTACTTCCCCCTTTCTATATTTCTAAGTTATAAACTAAGGCCTAGGGAAAGAAAGTTATTTGGCACCTTCTGCATTCAATATTTCCACAGCCAGAAGACTCTGACAATGGAAAGAAGCAATGCTACATTTGTGGTGGAATTCATTCTCCTGGGATTTTCTGACCTTCCTAACCTCCGAAGTTTTCTTTTTGGAACATTCTTAGTCATCTATTTGTGTATACTTATAGGAAATGGCCTGCTCATTTTTATAACTAAGACGAATCCTACTCTTCAAACCCCCATGTACTTTTTCCTTGGAAACTTTTCCTTCTTGGAAATCTGTTATACATCAGTCACTCTCCCTAGAATACTAAGGGATATTTGGACTCAGAAGGGAAACATCCCGTTCCTGTCCTGTGCTGTACAAATTGGCTCCCTTTATGTTCTAGGAATTGCAGAGTGCTTACTCCTGGCTGTGATGGCTTATGACAGATATGTAGCCATCTGTAAGCCTCTTTACTATCCTCTCATCATGAATCACAAGGTATGTATCCAACTGGTGATTGCCTCCTGGATCACGGGGACACCAGCGCAGATAGGACTCACATGCCAGATTTTCTCTCTGAACTTTTGTGGTCCTAACAAACTCAATCATATTTTCTGTGATGCCTCACCACTGCTGGAAGTTGCCTGTGGGGACATATATCAGAAAGAGATCTCTGTCCACATTACTGCTCTCTTTTTTGTCATGATTCCCTTTCTGTTGATACTCATATCTTATCTCAAAATCATAGTCAACATCCTGAAGCTACCATCAACTTCCGGGAAATCCAAAGCCTTTTCTACCTGTTCTTCTCACCTTATAGTAGTATTTTTATTCTTTGGTTCTGCTAGTATTGTGTATTTGCGTCCCAAATCCAGTCAGTCAGCTAAATCCGACAAACTCTTTGCTGTTTTCTATACTATTGTGACTCCAGTGTTAAATCCCCTGATATACAGCCTGAGGAATAAGGATGTAATCCTTGCACTAAAAAAACTCCTTCCAAAATCATGTTATTCATAAACCAAATAGTCACATCTAAATATATGTATATATTAATTTTGCTCTCCATTTCTGCCATTACTACTAAGAAATAGATTGCTGTTCTTTCCTAAGACATCTGCAACATACTTGGAAATAAAGTCAAGGAAATTATATTTAAAGATACCCAACACCTGGTCTGCAAGGGTAGTTTAGTTTATTAGACCTTCACTGAGTTGCTCAAACTGTCTTTTATCTCATGTTGTGACTACTATAAACAGAAACAGCAAAGGCAACCTCAATATATTTTGTCCTATTGTCTTAAAAATATTCAAAGCTACACCTTTTGCTCACAATTTACTTGTTTAAATATTGATCACTTCATGTGTATATGACTGCATGCATAATTCAAATAACAATTCAAATGCTTACTGTGTGCCAATGATGGTGCTAACTGCCAGACAATCCCTGCCCTCATGCTGGACAATCCCTACCCTCAACAAGGTTAACATAGAATGAAGGAAGGAAAAAAAAAAAAAAAAAAACTTAATTTGGGCTGGAAAGTAGGCTAGGCTAAGATCTCATTAGAGATGGGAGCATGATATTCCATGGAGTTTCACCTGAATTAAGCTGTTCTTGAGGAAAATAAATTGGAAGAGACAAAGACAGATAGAGAGAGACAGGTACAGAGAGAGACAGAGAGGAACAGAGGGAAGGTGAGAGACAAAGGAGAGAGAGACATACAGGGAGGGAGAGAAGAAGGGAGGGAAGGAGAGAAAGGTAAGATAAGGTAAGATAGCTTTTTATATGAAACTGATTGCATGTATTATTTCTGCTTTGATCCAATCCTGATGAAAGTATGATTCAATTGATGCACATTGCATAACTTTTCATCTTTACTTCCACTGTAATAGATTTTTCATTCCTCTTCATGTGATATGATTTACCCCATCCTATCTCTTCTTTCCTTCTGTTTCCATTTTCCTCCTTTCATTTATTCTTTGTGTTTTCTGTCATATTATTAAATTTATCTTATACCTATAACTTCTATTTATATGTATATATCTATACATACATATGTAATTTCATTTGCTAACTTCACAAAATCTGCTATGTTTTCTTGCACTTTTTAAATTGCATTTTTTGACTAATTTTAGGTATTGATATCAGGGATCAAATGTTCTGTTTAATTCTAGTCTGCTCTTTTTGAAATTTTGAAATCCTTCTATTACCTTTAATGACCATTTTTCTTTCATGAACTCTTATGCTTATTTTTTCCAGGAGATGAATCTTAGTTATAGCCTTAATTCCTTTTTTTTTTTTTTTTGGAATATCATCTTCCAAGATTTAATCTTTTATCTTCTCTAATTCTTAACATTTGTAATTGCAAAGTAAATGCTGATTGGGATTTCCCAATAAATGCATTGCTCCTGTCTGGCACTCTCTAGTATGTTTTTCATAGACTTCATAGTTGTAAAATTTGACTGCAATTTTTCTTGGTGTTTGTTTTGGTTTGTTTGTTATTTTGTTTGTTTCAAGGTACATAGGGCTAGTAGATTTTCAAATATTTGAATCAATCAATTTATAAAATAAATATGGTTAAAATACTCTACCATTTCCTATATTGTTTTTTCACAATATCACTAAGATTCATATAATTCAAATTTAGTGACCTTTCATTTATAGTTAGGAATCGAGGAATCCAGGGTTCCCATATGCTCCCTTAGCTTGAAAGTGCAGATTTTTCCAGTATATAACACTGCCTCAGTAAGTGATGTTTAGAAGACTGGACTTTAAGGCAGAAAACCACTGTCAGTAAAATGTGATAAGAATCATGAAAAAACTCTCTTCAGAAAACAAAAAAAAAATTCAGGATAAATTTCTATTTAAAGTGTGGTGATGATTCAAATGATTATTTTTAGAAGGAGTCTGTTTTCCTTTTCAACGTTAGGAGGAATATGGTAATAGATAATAATTCATATTGGAGCAAAAGTATAGTTTAGTGGAAAGGACATGAGATCCCTGAATGTTATCCTCTCTATGACACTTAATCACTGTATTATTATATCCCTATGTCAAAAATTACCTTCATACTAAAAATATTTTTGTGGACTCAGATAATGATGAAGATGTGTTTGTGTATATGGGATATAGGGTGGGAGTGAGTATGTAGGTGTATACAAAAAAAAAAAAATTCAGAGACACAGACATATATGTGTACAAAAGAGAATTCAGCTGCAGAACAGATGGAAAGATCCATAAATTCTAAGAATAAATGAGGAATGATTGCCAAGGAATAGGAGTTCTTGCACACAGCAGATGGCAGAGTTGAGTGGTATATTAATATCTCAAACAGGAGTCTGGGAAAGGGAAGGGACTTATGATTTAGTTTAAGAAGAAGTGATAAGGCCTAGAATCCATCTTACCAGAGTCATTTCCTAAGAAAAATTCTCCAAGACACTATGGATTTAGAAATTAATTTTCACAAACTTTTAAAGAATAATTAATTCCAATAATACACAAAATACTTGGAAACACAGGGAAAGAAGAAATTCTACCAAATTCTTAGTTTTTTTTGACAGAAATATGATAGTGATATGAAAATGAGGTACAGTCAGCACAGAGAAAGAAAATTATAGAATTTCCCTAATGAATATTGATGCAAAATATTTTTTTTTCATTTTTCAAGCTTTTTATTTTCAAAAGATATGTATGGATAATATGGCAATATTGACTCTTGAATATCCTTGTGTTTCAGATTTTCATCTCCTTTCCCCCACTCTCTCCCCTAAATGGCAAGTTATCCAATATATGTTAAACATGTCAAAATATATGTTAAATCCAATATATATAAACTTATTTATACAATTCCCTTGCTGCACAAGAAAAATTAAATCAATAAAGAAATTAAATGAGGAAAAAATGCATGCAAACAACAATAAAAAGAGTGAGAATGCTACATTGTGATCAGATTCAGTTCTCACAGTCCTCTCTCTGGGTGTACATGGCTCTTTTTCTCATAAGATCATTGGAACTAGTATCAGTCATCTCATTGTTGGAAAGGGTTATGTTCATCAGAATTGATCATTGTGTAATATTGATGTTTCTGTGTCCAATGAGCTCCTGGTTCTGCTCATTTCACTTAGCATCACTTCATGTAAATCTCTCCAGAACTCTCTGAAATCATCTTGTTGATCATTTCTTATAGAACAATAATACCCCATAACATTTATATAACATAATTTATTCAGACATTTTCTAACTGATGGGCATCCACTCAATTTCCAGTTTCTTGACACCATGAAAAGGACCTCCATAAATATTTTTTTCATGTGTGGCCTTTAAGATCTGTTTGGGATGTAGGCCCAATAGCAACACTGCTATATCAAATGGAATGCACAGTTTGATACCTTTTTTTAACATAGTTCCAAATTGCTCTCCAAAATGGCTGGATTGTTCACAGTTCCATCAACAATTTATTAATGTCCCAGTTTTCCCATTATTGTCAATCCCATTTTAAATGGTTTTCTTTTAAACAACGTATTGTAGAATTCTGGCTTTTAATCCAGTCTGCTATCTGCTTCCATTTTAGGGGAGAATTCAATACATTCACATTCACAGTTAAATAACTGTAATGGGCTGAGGCTTGAGTTGATGCACTGAGGTCCCAAGCACATGAGGCTAAATAGTAATTGGACCATAGTCTATTAATAAGCTTGGAGAAAGAATGGCCCCCGCCCACTCTTTGTGCAAGTCCTGATGTGTTGTATAGGAAATGGCGATTTTGGTGGGTGGAGGCAGGGGAGTGGAAAAGGAAGGGGAAAGAGAGACTTTTTGCATTGCCATTGCAACAGTTTGCTCAGCTCAGATCTCTCTCTGTTAGATGGCTTCCCATCGCAGCTGCCCATATTGCTATCGCAATCCTTATTCATCTCTTCACTTCAATAAATATTGAAGATTTTTCCCTTAACCTGAATTCCTGACTCCAGCTGATTTTAAATACACGGTCATTACAAATAACTACCTCTGTATTTCCTGCCATTTTATTTACCCTAAGTTATGATTTCTCTTTCTTTTTCCCCTTCCCTTCTCCTCAGTATTTTGCCCCCTCCCTCAAATAACCCTTCCCCTTTAGAGCCCCCCTTTTTTACATCTTTCCCCTAATAT
This sequence comes from Antechinus flavipes, assembly GCF_016432865.1. Lineage (NCBI taxonomy): Eukaryota > Metazoa > Chordata > Mammalia > Dasyuromorphia > Dasyuridae > Antechinus > Antechinus flavipes. The sequence goes on from NC_067403.1 coordinate 244,962,875, forward strand.
TTTTTTTCTTTTCCCTTCTATTTGTCTTCCCCTTTCTTTACTCCTTTCCGTCCCCACTTCCCTCTAAAGGGAGACAAATTTCTTTGTGAAACTTAATGTGTCTGATTTTCTCTCTTAGCCAATATCTGATGAAAGTAAGATTCATAAAATGCTCATCTGCCTCCCTTCTTTCCCTTAAATATAATAGATCTTCTTTGTGTCTTCATGAGATGTAATTCCTTTAACTCCTTTTTCCTCTTTTTCTGGTACAAATCCCTTTGCTTCTCTAGTTTCTTTTTTTCTGTATTGTTATAATAAATCAAATTATATTTATACGCTCTAAGTATACCCATAACAGTATTATAATTCTCAAGAGTTCTTTCTTTTTTACCTTCTCATGCTTGAGTTCTGTGAATGAAGATCATTTTTTTGTTCAGTTCTGAGCTTTTCTTCAGAAATAGATGAAATCCACGTATATCATTGAATGTGCATCTTCTTCCCTGAAAGATAATATTCAATTTAGCAGGATAGGTTATTCTTGTCTATAATCCAAATTCATTTGCCTTTCATAATATTAGATTCCAAGGCTTTGGTTTTTTAAGGTAGAAGCTGCTAGGTCCTCAATAATCCTGATTGTGGTTCTTTGGTATTTGAATTGTTTCTTTTTTTCTGATTTCCCTTAGTCTGAGAGTTCTGAAACTGAGGCATAATATTCCTGGAGTTTTAATTTTGAAGGCTCTTTGAGGAGGTGATCAGTTAAGTCTTCCTTTCTTTTTTTTTTTTTTTATAACTTTTTATTGATAGAACTCATGCCAGGGTAATTTTTTACAACATTATCCCTTGCATTCACTTCTGTTCTGATTTTTCCCCTTCCTCCCTCCACCCCCTCCCCCATATAGCAAGCAATCCTTTACATGTTGAATAGGTTACAGTATATCCTGGATACAATATACGTGTGCAGAACCAGACAGTTTTCTTGTTGCACAGGGAGAATTGAATTCAGAAGGTATAAATAATCCGGGAAGAAAAACAAAAATGCAAGCAGTTTATATTCATCTCCCAGTGTTCTTTCTTTGGGTGTAGCTGCTTCTGCCCATCTTTGATCAATTGAAACTGAATTAGCTCTCTTTATTGAAGAGATCCACTTCCATCAGAATACATCCTCAAACAGTATCATTGTTTAAGTATATAATGATCTCCTGGTTCTGCTCATTTCATTTAGCATCAGTTCATGTAAGTATCGCCAATCCTCTCTGTATTCATCCTGCTGATCATTCCTTACAGAACAATAATATTCCATAACATTCATATACCACAGTTTACTCAACCATTTTCCAGTTGATGGGCATCCTTTCATTTTCCAGCTTCTAGCCACTACAAACAGAGTTGCCACAAACATTTTGGCACATAAAGGTCTCTTTCTCTTCTTTAGTATCTCTTTGGGGTATAAGCCCAGTAGAAACACTGCTGTATCAAAGGGTATGCACAGTTTGATAACTTTTTGAGCATAGTTCCAAATTGCTCTCCAGAATGGCTGGATGTGTTCACAGTTCCACCAACAATGTATCAGTGTCCCTATTTTCCCACATCCCCTCCAATATTCCACATTATCTTTCCCTGTCACTCTAGCCAATCTGACAGGTGTGTAGTGTTATCTCAGAGTTGTCTTAATTTGCATTGCTCTGATTAATAATGATTTGGAGCATATTTTCATATGTCTATAAATAATTTCAATTTCTTCGTCTGAGAATTGTCTGTTCATATCCTTTCACCATTTATCAATTGGAGAATGGTTTGATTTCTTATAAATTAGAGTCAATTCTCTATATATTTTGGAAATGAGGCCTTTATCAGAACCTTTGATTGTAAAAATGTTTTCCCAGTTTATTGTTTCCCTTCTAATCTTGTCTGCATTTGTTTTATTTGTACAAAAACTTTTCAATTTGATATAATCAAAATTTTCTATTTTGTGGTCAATAGTGATCTCTAGTTCTTCTTTGGTCATAAATTCCTCCCTCTTCCACAGGTCTGAGAGGTAAACTATCCTATGCTCTTCCAATTTATTTATAATCTCATTCTTTATGCCTAGGTCATGAACCCATTTTGATCTTATCTTGGTGTACGGTGTTAAGTGTGGGAAAATGCCTAGTTTCTGTCATACTAATTTCCAATTTTCCCAGCTATTTTTGTAAAATAGTGCATTCTTATCCCAGAAACTGGTGTATTTGGGTTTGTCAAACACTATATTATTAAAGTTATTGGCTGTTTTGTCCTTTGAACCTAATCTATTCCATTGATCAACTAGTCTATTTCTTAGCCTGGACTGAATTTGTGTGGAAGGTGTTTTGTAGTTTTTTGCTCATAAAGTTTTTGATTTTCCCTTGGGAGATAGATTCCTAAATATTTTATACAATCAGTAGTTACTTTAAATGGAATTTCTTTTTGTAACTCTAACTGTTGGGTTTTGTTAGTGATATATAAGAATGCTGATGACTTATGTGGGTTTATTTTATACCCTGCAACTTTGCTGAAGGTGTGGATTGTTTCTAATAACTTTTTGGTAGAGTCTCTGGGGTTCTCTAAGTATACCATCATATCATCAGCAAAGAGTGATAATTTGGTTGCCTCATTGCCTATTCTTATTCCTTTAATCTCTTTCTCAACTCTTATTGCCAAAGCTAGCATTTCTAATACAATATTAAATAGTAACGGTGATAATGGGCAACCTTGTTTTACTCCTGATCTTATTGGGAATGGTTGCAGTTTGTCCCCATTACATGTGATGCTTATTGCTGGTTTTAAATAGATGCTACTGATTATTTTAAGGAAAAGTCCATTTATTCCTATAATCTTAAGAATTTTTAATAGGAATGGATGTTGGATTTTATCAAATGCTTTTTTTTTTGCAATTATTGAGATGATCATATGGTTGTTGTTAATTTGATTATTAATATGGCCAATTATACTGATAGTTTTCCTAATATTGAACCAGCCCTGCATTCCTGGTATAAATCCTACTTGATCATGGTATATTATCCTGGGGATGATTTTCTATAGTCTTTTTGCTAATATCTTATTGAAGATTTTATCATCAATATTCATTAGGGAGATTGGTCTATAATGTTCTTTCTCTGTTTTCAACCTACCTGGTTTTGGTATCAGTACCATGTCTGTGTCATAAAAGGAGTTTGGTAGGACTCCTTCATTCCCTATTTTTTCAAATAGTTTATAAAGCATTGGGGCTAATTGTTCTTTGAATGTTTGGTAGAATTCACATGTAAATCCATCTGGTCACAGGGATTTTTTTTTTAGGGAGTTGATTAACAGCTTGTTCTATTTCTTTTTCTGAAATGGGACTATTTAAGCAATTTACTTCCTCCTCTGATAATCTGGGAAGCCTATATATTTGGAGGTAGTCATCCATTTCACTTAGGTTATCAAATTTATTGGCATAAAGTTGGGCAAAGTAACCCCTTATTATTTCTTTAATTTCCTCTTCATCAGTGGAAAATTCTCCTTTTTCATTTTTAAGATTGCCAATTTGATTTCCCCCTCTCCTTTTTCTAATCAGATTTACCAAAGATTTATCAATTTTATTGGTTTTTTCATAAAACCAAATCTTAGTTTTATTTATTAGTTCAATAGTTTGTTTTTTTTTTATTTTCTGTATTATTAATTTCTCCTTTTAATTTTAGAATTTCAAGTTTAGTAATTGATTGGGGGTTTTTAATTTGGTCTTTTTCTAACTTTTTAAGTTCCAGGCCCAATTCATTGATCTTCTCTCTTTCTATTTTATTCATAGATAAGGATAGAAAATTTCCCCTTATTACTGCTTTGACTGCATCCCATAAATTTTGATATGATGTCTCATCATTGTCACTATCTTGAGTGAAATTATTAATTGTGTCTATAATTTACTGTTTCACCCAATCATTCTTTAAGATGAGATTATTTAGTTTCTGTTGGAATCCTTACTAACTGCTAACTAATTAGAGTTGATCTAATTTTACAAGAAGATGTTTTGGGCAGAACCTGAAACAAGGTACTAAGTAAAACTAATTAATACAAGGCTTGTGTTCACACCTTTACTCATTGGAGTTCAATGAGTTCATACCTCCCTTGAAGCTCTTTGGGCCAGAGAGCACTATGGGAGAAAACCCACAATCCCTCTCTTGAAGGAGCATAAATAGAGCTTCAATGGGCCAGTCAAAGTAGTTCTTCAGAGTGAAGAAGCTACAAGTCGAGATTTCAGTGGAGTTATGCCAGAAGCCCTCTCTCCGAGGCAAGGCAGAATATTTTCCACTTGGCTGGCTGTTGGCAGAAGAAGAGTTTTCAGAGGAAGAAGCTACGAGTCAAGAGTTCAGTGGACACCCAGATTCATCTTCATCTCACACCACTGTGGTAGGTGGCTGGGCTCCTGCACACCCCCCACTGAGACCAAGCTGGTCTGAAAGACTCACCAGAAAGCTAGCCGAGCCCCGAGTGAAGGAGACAAGAGATTCATTCCATCTCTGTGCTGGTTGGAGGCAGAAGAAAGCAGAGGCAGAGGCTAAAGGACAGAACCTTTGATTTTGGAGACATTCGGAGGGCTCTAAGCTAAACCGGCTGTGTTTTGAGAAGAACAAACTCTGACATTTTGGCGCCCGAACAGGGACCCCACATTTGAACTCATAACAAGTTTCCAATTACTTTTTGGTATATTTACATGTAACATTTTGTTGAATGTAGTTTTTATTGCATTGTGATCTGAAAAGAAAGCATTTACTATTTCTGCCTTCCTGCATTTAATTTTGAGGTCTTTATGTCCTAATATATGGTCAATTTTTGTGTAGGTTCCATGAACTGCTGAAAAGAAAGTATACTCCTTTCTGTCACCATTCAGTTTTCTCCAGAGATCTATCATACCTAATTTGTCTAATATTTTATTTACCTCTTTAATGTCTTTCTTATTTGTTTTGTGATTTGATTTATCTAAATCGGAGAGTGCAAGATTGAGATCTCTCAGTATTATAGTTTTGCTATCTATTTCTTCTCGCAACTCTCTTAACTTCTCCTTTAGGAAATTAGATGCTATACCACTTGGTGCATATATGTTTAATACTGATATTGCTTCATTGTCTATAGTACCCTTAAGCAAGATGTAGTTTCCTTCCTTATCTCTTTTAATTAGATCAATCTTTGCTTTTGCTTGATCTGAGATAAGGATGTTAACCCCTGCTTTTTTGACTTCACCTGAAGCATAATAGATTCTGCTCCAGCCTTTTACCTTTACTCTGTATGTATCTCCCTGCTTTAAATGTGTTTCCTGTAAACAACAGATTGTAGGGTTCTGACTTTTGATCCAGTCTGCTATCTGCCTCCTCTTTATGGGAGAGTTCATCCCATTCACATTTATGGTTAAAATAACCAATTCTGTATTTCCTGCCATCCTAATATCCCCAGATTATACTTTTCTTTTTCTTGCCCTCCTTCCCTTCTTCCCTAAAATTAAACTTACTGGTCCCCCTAACACCACGCAGCTCTCCCTCTTTAGTATTCCTCCCTCCTCCCTTTGAATCCCTTCACCTTTCTTGTACCCTTGCCTTATTACTCTTTTTCCTTCTCCCTTTTACTCTCCCACTTTTTAATGAAGTGAGAGAAGAATCTCTGTAAAACAAATATATCAATTATTTCCTCTTTGAACCAACTCTGATGAGAGTAGGATTCACACAATGTTCCTCCCCCTCTCTAAGTTCTCTCATATATGATAGGTTTCCTTTGTCTCACTGTCATATGTAGTTTCCCTCATTTTATCTCCCCTCTTCCCTTTTTTTGACACTATCCCTTTTCCATTTCTACTTCCCTTTTTTATGTTATATCGGTAAAATCAAATTATACATATGGTTTTTATGTATACCCACAACAAAAGTACAGTACTCAAGAGTGAGTGCCTTTTACCTTTTTCTACTTCTCTCGACTCCTGTTGTTGCAGATCAAATTTTTTGTTTAAGTCTGTTTTTTTTTCCTTAGAAACAGATGGAATTCCTCTATTTCCTTAAATATCCATCTTCTTCCATGGAAAAAAATACTCAGCTTAGCTGAGTATATTGGATTTAACATATATTTTAACATGTTTAACATATATTGGATCACTTGCCATTTGGGGAAAGAGTGGGGCAAGGGAGATGAAAATCTGAAATACAAGGATATTCAAGGGTCAATATTGCCAAATTATCCATACATATCTTTTGAAAATAAAAAGCTTGAAAAATTAAAAAAAATATTTTGCATCAATATTCATCAGGGAAATTCTTCTATAATTTTCTTTCTCTGTGTTGACTCTACCTGGTTTAGGTATCAGAACCATATTTGTGTCAAAAAAGGGAATTTGATTGGACTTCTTTCCCTATTTTTCCAAATATTTTGCATAGGATTGAAGTTAAGTATTCTTTCAAAATTTGGGAGAATTCACTTGTAAATCCATATGGCCATGAAGATTTTTTCTTATTCAGTTTATTAATAGGTTGTTCAATTTCTTTTTTTAATGGTGCTATTTAATTGTTTTATTTCTGCCTCTGTTAATTTGGATTATCTACATTTTCTGAGCATTCATCTATTTTATTTAAATTATCAAATTTATTGGTATACACTTAAGCATAATATCTCCTTATTCTTGTTCTAATTTAATCTTTAATAGTGGAAAGTTCACCTTTTAATTTTTCATACTAATAATTTCCTTTTCTTTTTTTCCTAACTAAAGGTTTATCGATTTGTCTGGCTTCTTTATAAAACCAACACATAGTTTTCCTCATTGATTCAATAGTTTTTGTATTTTCAATTTTATTTATCCCCCCTTTCATTTAATGAATTTCATATTGTTAGTTAATTGGAGGGTTAACTTTTTTTTTTAGCTTTTTCATTTGCATGTCCAATTCATTGATCTTCTCTTTCTCTATTTTATTCATGTAAGCATCTAGAAGCACACAATGTCTCCTAAGAACTACTTTTGACTGTATCCCCAAAATTTTGATTTGTTTTCTCATTGTTGTCATTCTCTCTTCTATGACTTTTTAAATTATATAACTTCAGTACAATTTTCTCTCACTTAATTTAATCCCACCTGAATGCAGCAGAAAGGAGTAGATATTTTTTTGAAAATGATTCAACATGATTAGAAGACTTGAATGAATTCCTTCCCTTCCAGGTTTCCTGTTTGAGTTACTAATATACTACTCAACGCTATCATCTGATGTCTCCAAGTACTCCTATTCCTTGGGGAAAATCCCTGATTTACTCTTAGAATTTATGAACTTTTCTAAATGTTCTGCAGCTGAATTCATTTTTATACCTATACATGTCTGTGTCTATGAATCATTTTTTTTATATACACACATAAACACATACACAAACACAAACACTTCCCTATTTCCATCCCATATCCCTTATGTATATACACAAATCTTCATCATTAGTTGAATCCATTAAAATGTTCTTTAGTATGAAGTCAAACTTTGACATATGCATATACTAACACAATGGTTAAGTGCCCTAGGGAGGTTAACATTCAAGGATTTCACCACCTTTCCAGTAACCTGTTCTTTTGCTTCCTTAGGGATTATTATCTACTACCTCATTCGTCCTAATTTTCAAAGTGGAAACAGACTATGATTCCTGACCTTCTGCATTCTCTGGAAGAGTTTTTAATGATTTTTATCAAATTTTAATGCCAGTGGTCTTTTGGCTCAAAGTCCAGTTTTCTAAACATCACCTAATAAAATGGTGTTACATAGTCAAAAATCAAGGGATCTGAGCCCAAGGAGCTTATGGCAACCCTAGCTTTCTTCATTTCTAAGTATCTATAGATGAAAGAACACTATACTATACTTCTCTTAATCTGTTTCCCCGTGACTTGATGGATAATGTTTAAATTATTTGAATCATAGTGTTATTGTGGAAAAATAAATTAGCAAAAGGTAAGGTGTTTTAATCATATTTATTTTATAATATCGATCTATTCAATTATTTGAAATTCAAGCAGTTCTTTGTATATTAAACCAAACAAAACACAACAAACACAAAACACACACAAAAATAAAACAAGTATAATGAAAGTATTCATAGGTCTCTCCAGGAAAGAGAGTCCAGAAAAAGACACCAAGAAACATTTCAGTCAAATTTCACAACTATGAAGTCAAGGTAAAACATACTATGGGATGCCAGATGGAAGCAATGTATACATTGGGAAATCCCAATCAGCATTTGCTTTGCACTACATCATTTAAGGATTGGAAAAGATCCAATATTACATCCAATATTAGAAGATTCAAAAAACAATGGAACTCAAGATGCAACTAAGGATTACCTCCTGGTAAAATTAAGCATAAATCTTCATAGGAAAAAAAATGCTCATTCAAGGAAAGAGAACAATTACAAGCTTTCAAAAGGAGCAGACTAGAAGTACATAAAGCATTTGATCATCGATATGGATACTCAAAAGATGTCTAAAAAGGAAATTAAAAATGTAAATAAAAACACAGCAGATTCCTTGGAGTTGCAATGTTTACATCCCATTGAAAGATAACACTTATAATTCTTAAAATTATACCAGTAATAGTATAACTTGAAGTAACAAACACACACACACACACACACACACACACACACACACACATATATATATATACATACATACATATAGATGTGTGTGTATATATATATATATGTATGTATATGTATATGTATCTATATGTATGTGTATAAATATATATATATATATAAACATTATAGGTATAAGGTGAATTTAAGGATATAACATAAAATATAAACAAAGGATAAAGAAAAGGAGTAAACTATATACAAAAGAAAAAAAAAGAATTAGAATGGGGTAAATTACATCACATGAAGAAGCATGAAAAATCTAATTATGACTTAAGAAAAGAGAAGTTGGACAATGTGCATCAAAGGAATCTATGCAAAATAAGAAATGAATGCAAAATGAATCAGTATGGGATCAAAAAGAAATAATATATGCAATCAATTGCATATAAAAAATCTACCTTACCCTCCCTTACCTTACCTTATCTGTCTCTGTCTCTCTCCGTCTCCCTTTCTGTCTGTATCTCTTCATCTCTCTGTCTCTCTTTCTCTCTCTCTCTGTCTCTGTGTGTGTGTGTGTGTGTCTCTGTCTCTGTCTCTGTCTGTCTGTCTCTCTGTGTGTCTTTCTCTGTCTGTATCTATCTCTATCTCTTTCTCTCTGTCTTTGTCCCTATCTTTTTCTGTCTCTGTCTTTCTGTCTCTTTCTGTGTCTGTCTCTATGTATCTACCTCTCTTTGTCTCTTTGTCTGTCTCTCACTGTTTATCTCTCTGCCCTCCTTTATTTTCCTAAACAGTAGCTCTGCTTGGATGTGACTCCCACACCTAATAAATCCTTGGTGCCCAGCCTACCTTTCCAACCCAGATGCAGTTTGCTTTTTATATTTTCTTCCTCCTTCAATATTAACCACCTTGAACGCAGGGATTGTCCCCAGCACTCAGCACCATCTTTGGCACACAGTAAGCATTTGAAATATTAGTTGAATTGAACATGCACATATACATACATGGTTAAATTTAAATAACAAATTTTGAGTAAAAGGATAATTTTGAAAAAAAATAGGACAATAGGATAAAATGTAGTAAGATTGCAGTCAATTTTTCTGTTGGGAATAGTCATCATGTGAGATAAAGGACAGTTTCATCAACCTACTTCAAGTCTAATAAAATAGAAATTGTAAGCGTGCATGGATATCTTCAAATATAATCTCTTCTACTTTTTTCAGTATGTTGCAGATGTCTTATGAAACAAGAAAAAATCTATTTCTTATGACCGATGGAACAAATAGATAGGATTTTTTTTTAAAATTATGAACATTTGATTCATCAATAACATCATCTTGGAATGATGTTTTTCAATGCAGCAATTACATCCTTATTCCTCATGCTATATATCATGGGGTTTAATGCTGGTGTCACAATAGCATAGAAAAGGGAATAGAATTTGTCAGATTTGGCTGAATGACTGGATTTGGGATGCAAATACACAATACAACCAGACCCATAAAATAAACCTACAACCATGAGATGAGAAGAGCAAGTAGAGAAAGCTTTGGATTTCCCTGAGGTTGATGGCAGCTTCAGGACAGTGACAATGATTTTGACATAAGACATAAGTATCAACAGAAAGGGAATCATGCCAAAAAAGAGAGCACTCATATGGAGAGAAAGCTCTTTATGATATGTGTCCCCACATGCAATTTCTAGTAGTGGTGAAGCATCACAGAAAATATGATTAAGTTTGTTAGAACCACAAAAGTTCAGAGAGAAAATCTGATATGTTAGTCCTATCTGGGCTGGCATCCCAGTGACCCAGGAGGTAATCACCAATTGGACACATACCTTGCGATTCATGATGAGAGGATAGTAAAGAGGTTTACAGATGGCTACATATCTGTCATAAGCCATCACAACCAGGAGTAAGCCCTCTGCTACTCCTAAAATATAAAGGGAGCAAGTTTGTATAGCACAGGACAGGAATGGGATGTTTCCCTTCTGAGTCCAAATATCTCTTAGCATTCTAGGGAGAGTGACTGATGTGTAACATATTTCCAAGAAGGAAAAATTTCCAAGGAAAAAGTACATGGGGGTTTGAAGAGTAGGATTCATCTTAGTTATCACAATGAGAAGTCCATTTCCTATAAGTATACTCATATAGGTCACTAATAAAATTCCAAATAGAAAACCTCGGAGGTTGGGAAGGTCAGAAAATCCCAAGAGAATGAATTCCACCACAAATGTAAAATTGTTTCTTTCCATTTTGTCAGTTTCTTCTGACTATAGAGCTATTGAATTCAGGGCCAAAACATTATCTTCTTTCCATAGGCCTTATTTTCTGCTTTAGAAATATAAAATTGGGAGAAGAACAGAGGGTGTTCATTAAAGTATATCCTACATCATTCATAATTTTATAATCACCCCATAATTTTATAATTTTTGTTTAGTCTTCCCTGCTGTAGCTAACATTTAATGTTCTACACTTCAATGTCACTTCTAACTGTTAACATTCTTTATTCTCTCTCATAAAGCCAAAATCAACCAATGAATTTTGATTGAATTTTGACTACTTGTCAGAGAACATTATAAAGATATGTGCCAATTTTTTTTGAATATTTGGATAAAAACTCGAATTTAAGAAATGTCATCTAATAAAACATTTAAAATCATTATAAATCTAATATACACCATCAGCAACATCTTTGCGAAGATAACATTTTGCTTTTTAAATGCCATTCTCTTCTGATACTAGAAGCTATAAATTCTGTAGAAGATATGAAATAGAAGAAATTAAATATATTAATATTTTCTCCAAATAATATTGGTCTTACATGCCTTGTTTTATTAGTCCCTTTAAGTTTTAATCGTGATTTTCTTCCTATATGGAGAATTTTGACTAGTCATCTTTCATCAAAATCTCCTCCTTGCTCAAGTCTTGTCTCAGTTTCACACTTTCCTATCTGTGGCATTTCCTGATTACTTTAGCTAACAGACTTCCTCCCATCCTTGACTTGCTAGATAATGAAAATATAGCATACATTTGCTAACTAGAATATATAACTGAGAGTAGCAGAAAATATATACATTCTCACATTTTTCCATATATTAATTCCATGTCTTTGTTAAGATTCTAAGTCTTTTGACTCAGAGTCTTCACTTGTATATCTCAATATTTCTTGAGCATAAGAGGTGATTAATGAATGTGAATTTAATCACAATATTATATAGCTTCTTAATCTCAATTATTTCATTTACTAGCATTTAATTCATTGTTTTCTCCTCATTTCAAATTTTAGTGTGAACTCTTAGTCTCTTCATTCCTAATGCAATATTTATTAAACTGTATATTAAATATAAAATTAAACACAAATATGTGATATATACATATATGTATATACATACTTAGATTTTCATATATTCTTGTATACATACATGGCTCAGACTTCTATATATGCATACACATACTTATAGGCACATAGACATACATACAAACATTACTGTATTGAATTATATTAATTTTTAACTTGAGCTTAAAAATGAGCTATGTGAATCTCCTACATGTAGGAAATTAGTAAAATCACAGAATAGTAGTACTATATATTTCTTAAAGCATAAAACTTTAAGACAGGAGAATTATGGTGGTGGAGAATCAAAAAAGTTATCAATTGTACATGTGTAATCTATATTAGATTTCTTATATAAGAACTCAAAATAAAAATACTGTCAAATATTGTATTTATATACAATGGGAAAAAGCAATATTTTAAATTAGCATTAAATATTAAAAATAAAAAGTTATTAAATAAGGTTATCACAATGCTGTGTTCTCTTCAACTATTTTCATTTTTATAAGAGATACAGGAGTATTATCTCCTGTTGTGGGATAATTATTTATACTTAGTAGTTATGGTTTAGCAAAAAATAATAATAATAATAATGGAGCTATCCACAAATAAGAAAAAAAAAATAACAAGAAAATAAACTACAGAAAAAGCACTCTGAAATTTATGTAGATGTCCATAGAGTATATTTGGCTATTTTGTTTTTGTTTTTGTTTTATTTTTTTCTTACAAAGATAGGTTAGAGCCTATTGTGGGGGATTGAATTAATTCTTTGAACATTTTGTCCCCTGAATTTGGAAGCCCTGAATATTATTGTGTATTTAAAACCTTTCAGAAGGCTTCTAAATGAGAGGGTCTATAAGTTTCTTCATAATCAGAAAATTTGGAGGTAAGTAAGCAAAAGAGCTCACACTTACCTTTATTAGATGAGATTAAACCATATTCAGTTATTTGCTTTAATTTATATATTGAAAATAATTTTAGAAATGAATAACTAGCAAAAATAAGGTACTTTAATGTTTGGGATACTTTTTTTTTCTTATATTATCACATCTTACCTTCACACCAGCTCTCTTATATAGGTAACACAGGTATTTTCATTGACATATTAGACTATGACTTAATCTTTCTGAATAATTTGGCTAAGAGTCAGAGGGAGGTTCTGAAGACATTTCCACTAAGCTATTGTTTGGCACCTTTAAGCATTTCATCTATTACCATATTCCACTGAAATTTGAAAGAGAAGCCAGACTGTTTCTAAAAATCATCATTTAAACCAAATCACCACACTGCTTCAAGTAGAAATAATTCTTGTTCTGCTGTTTTCTCTGGGGAGAACTTTCCCAAAATTCAAAGGACATTTTAATGAGAGTGGTTTCTAAACATCTTCCAAACATTATTTAATGATGTATGTACAGTGTAAAAATCTGGGGATTTAAGCCATGGGAATTTATGAAATGCTGACTTTCTTGCCTCATTAGTATCTAATCATTGAAACTCCCCTGCTTTGTCTAAATCTGTTTCCACATAGTTTGAAAGTGAGTGTTTTCAATTTATTTAAATCATAAAATTATTGTAAAAAATTAAGAAGATTAAAGACAGAATGTTTCAAGAATATCTATTATTATAAAATTGATGTATTCAATTATTTGAAAATCAACCATCATCTTATATAATTGAACAAACACAATCTTTTCATTAGAATCTATCTACCAAAGAAAGCTTTTGATGTTTGATTACCCAGCACTCACTCTTCAGATCTTTGGAAAATATACAAGTTCATGAAAATATTTTTGAAATTATTAATATATCCCACCTCCACAAACCATTAGGAGATCCTGAGTCCAACATGAGAACCCTCCATAACCCCACACATGCCTCAGCACAGCCAGGGGAAGGAGCAGACTCAAGCTTCAAGGATCACTATATGGTTTAGCAGCATTGTTTTTAAAAAAAAGAAAGAAAAGAAAAGAAATCCTCCATTTTTTAGTCCATTAGTGCACAAGCTTCAGCATGTTCCCCCAGGGAAATGGAGAAACAGTCATCTGCTCATGTCAGATACCACTACTACAAGACCCACAATTTAGCATTGAGTAAGCTATCAAACTCCTATGCCTTTAGCATTACCAGGCATTGTTCTACCCCATCCCCTAAGTGCAGCAACAGATAAGAGGGTCTAGGATTTCAGGGCAACACTGGTATAGAATTATGTAAATTGCCACATCTGTAGTCCCAGAACAAAAAGACTGAAATAGGGCCATTTCAAAATTTGGAGCAGAACTTAAATTTTAAACTAAGTAAAACGCAAAAAGTATGGGTGAAAACAGCAACAAAGAATCTTACCATAAAGAGTTATCATGGTGACTGGAGAGATCAATACACAAATTCAAAGGATAGCAACAATTAAAGAACTCCTATTGGCAAAACCCAAAGCAAAAATTTTGAGTATTAAAAATAGTCAACAGCTTAGCAAAATAAAACAGCTGCTGAAATGATAGACTTGACCAAATGGAAAAGGAAGTACAACATCCTTAAAGGTTATAATGAGGTAGATGGAAATTGATGATTTTATGAGCTAATAAGAATCAATCAAACAAATTCAAAACATGAAGAAATGGAAGAAAATATAACATTCTACAATGGGAAAAAAACTGTCATGGAAAATAGTTGTAGGAGAAACAATTTCAAAATCTCTGGACTCCTTAGAAGTCCCTCAAAAGAAGGACCTGGGCAGTACCTTTCAAGAAATTATCCAAGAAAACTGCCATGAGTAAATAAAACTATAGTCAAGAGGCTGGAACAAAATCTATTAAGTTTCAGCATAATTGCAATAATTTCATTTAATGACAAGAATACAGAAGAATCACCATGAAACTAAGAGAATCTACATGTGCATGTATGTACATATATATATATATATATATATATATATATATATATATATGCAAAGACACACACACACACACACACATATATATATATATGTGTGTGTGTGTGTGTATATATATATATATATGAAGCAGAAAAATAAACAATTAAAAGATATAAGGAAGGAAATTTCATCTTGCTAAAAGAGTCAGAAACAAAGAAATAAACAATATCAGTACATGATTTACCCATAAAAAATGACATCCTGAATAAATTAAAAAAGCAAGGGATAAGCTACCTTTTAGATTTGTGAATAAGAGAATTCTCTTTCAATTCATTGAATGACTACATTTATTTCTTCTCTGGATTAATGCTTAATTTCTTTGGTTAGGATTTTTTTTTCCCTACAAGCCTAGTTCAATTGTTTTCCATTTATAGTGTTCCAACACCTGAGGTCTTTGTGTAGCAACTGCTAGATCTTATGTGATTCCAACTGTAGCTACACCATATCTGAATTATGTTTTGTTTTGTTTTGTTTTTTGTTGTCTTGCTTGTAATATTTTCTTGTTGGTGTAGGAGTTTCAGAATGTGGATATGATTTTCCTATAGAGACTACTGACTAGTTATTTTTATTAGAATATTGATTATTCATTGATTGCCAATTTGCTGGAGAAAGTTTGAAATAGCTCTAGAACTTCCAGATATACTTGGTATTGTGTGAAGAGCTTTACTGAGTATGACAGTCTCTCAATCTCTAGCTCTCAGTCACTCTGTCTCTCTCAATTCTACTTTTTAAGGAATTTTTTTTTCTTCAGCAAATTTTTGTTCTCTTTACATTTGGCCAATTCTTTTAAAAACATTTTCTCCTCCTTGGTTTTATGTACCACCTTTTTGCATTTGAAAAGACCATTTGGTCTACACTTGTTTTTAAGGTGTTATTTTTTTTAAAGTTCTTCAAATTGTAATTCAATTGAGCAATTCAAATAATGTTGCTAATGCAGGCACATATATAAAGTGACCAATATTTGAACAAGTAAATTTTGAGTTAAAAAAAATGTTAGTTTGGGGGGCAGAGCCAAGATGGCAGAGACCAGATATGACTTTCTGGGATCTCCTCTGACTTTCTTACATACTAACAACAGATTAAGTTTCTGAACTGGTTTTAAAGTGACATAACCACAAATATTTAGAGTACAACACATTTCCAGAAGGTGATACTTTGGAATAACTTCAGAACAGGTCTGTTTCAAACAGTCATGGGGACATTTTGCCCTAGCCCAGACTGCAGGACAAGAACCCCTGGGGAAGGAGTTGGGACCAAGAAGCTGGGAAGGAAAGACAGTATTTCAGTAACAGCACAGGTGGAAATCTTCTTTGAAGACTCAGGCTACTCTGTCCTTGTTGCAAATGAGTTCTTAGCAGATTTGCTGTAAAACCCCACAAAGAGGATACAAATGGCAAATTGAAAGTCACTGAGCTCAGAAGAATGTGGGACCTGACAATGATTACCCATAATCAATCAGAATTCAGTCAGAAATACTAGCCCTAGGGCAAACTAAAGTAACTGTCACCCTTTTGCCTTAAGAGCAGATCTCAAACCTTAAAAATAAGAAGAAACAAAAAAATAAAGCCTAAAAGATCTCTCACCATACACAGCTTCTATGGAGAGAGAGGAGAACAGACCTCAAATCCTGAGGTTCCTAAATGCAAATGAAATCCAGATAAAACCCCAAAGGGTGATATGAGCTTGTCTTCATTTCACAAAGCTTTCTTGAAAGAGTTCAAAAGGGATCTTTAAAAAAGAGATTAGCTGATCAGTGGAATAGGTTACGTTCACAGGACAAAATAGTCAATAACTATAGTACTGTAGTGTTTGAGAAACCCAAAGATCCCAATTTTGGGGAAAATAATTCACTATTGGACAAAAACTGCTGGGAAAACTGGAAATTAGTATGACAGAAATTAGGCATGGACCCACACTTAACACCATATACCAAGATAAGATCAAAATGGGTCCATGATTTAGGCATAAAGAATGAGATTATAAATAAATTAGAGGAACATAGGATTCTTTACCTCTTAGACTTGTGGAGGGCTAAGGAATGTGTGATCAAAGAAGAACTAGAGATCATTATTGATCACAAAATAGAAAATTTTGATTATATCAAATTAAAAAGCCTTTGTAACAAACAAAACTAATGCAAACAAGATTAGAAGGGAAGCAACAAACTGGGAAAACATTTTTACAGTTAAAGATTCTGATAAAGGCCTCATTTCCAAAATATATTACAGAGAATTCACTCTAATTTATAAGAAATCAAGCCATTCTCCAATTGATAAATGATCAAAGGATATGGACAGACAATTTTCAGATGATGAAATTTAACTATTTCAACTCTTATGAAAGGGTGTTTCAAATCACTATTGATCAGAGAAATGCAAATCAAGACAACTCTGAGATACTACTACACACCTGTCAGATTGGCTAAGATGACAGTAAAAAATAATGATGAATGTTGGAGGAGATGCAGGAAAACTGGGACACTGATACATTGTAAGTGGAGTTGTGAAAGAATCCAACCATTCTGGAGAGCAATCTGAAATTATGCCCCAAAAGTTATCAAACTGTGCATACCCTTTGATCCATCAATGTTACTACTGTGTTTATAGTCCAAAGAGATACTAAAGAAGGGAAAGGGACCTGTATGTGCCACAATGTTTGTGGCAGCACCTTTTTAGTGTCTAGAAACTGGAAAATGAATGGATGCACATTGATTGGAGAATAGTTGAGTAAATTGTGGTATATGAATGTTATGGAATATTATTGTTTTGTAAGAAATGACCAGCAGGATGAATACAGAAAGGCTTGGAGAGACTTACATGAACTGATGCTAAGTGAAATGAGCAGAACCAGGAGATCATTATACACTTCAACAACAATACTGTATGAGAATGTATTCTGATGGAAGTGGATATTTTTGATGAAGAGAAGATTTAATTCAGTTCCAATTAAGCAATGATGGACAGAATCAGTTACACCCAGAGAAGGAACATTGGGAAATGAGTATGTAATGTTTGCATTTTTTTTCTTCCCAGGTTATTTTTATCTTCTGAATCCAATTCTTCCTGTGCAACAAGAGAACTATGGTTTTGCCCACATATATTTGTATCTAGGATATACTATAACAAATTTAACATGTATAAGACTGCCTGCCGTCTAGGGGAGGGAGTGGAGGTAGGGAAGGAAAAAGTCAGAACAGAAGTGAGTGCAAAGGATAATGTTGAAAAAAAATTACCCATGCATATGTTCTTTCAATAAAAAGTTATAATAAAAAAAAAAAAGTTGGAAGGAAAATAGGGAAAGGGAATGATATTTTTGCAAAAGGGTATGGAAAAGAAAAAGAGAAAGTATCTGAAGAAAACTCCTTAAACACAGATTTTATGAAATGAGATAAAAATATGATTCCCTACAAGTTTATCTGATGAAATGAAAAAAAAAAAAACATATTACTCCTTTCACAATTATTGTGAAAAAGTTGCCAATTTGTTGATGAACAGAATTTGTGAAATGGAAAAAAAATGCAATTAACAAAACAATTCAATTGACCAAATATAAAAAGACCTAAAAAATGTAAATGATAAAAAGAAGTAAGTATATGAAGAAAATAATACACTAAAATTAAAATTGAACAAATGAAAGTGAATGACTTCTTAAGACTTCAAGAATCAGTGAAAAAAAAAACAAAAAGAAAATATAAGAAAATATGAAATACCTTCTAGGAAAAAAGAACTAACCTGGAAAATAGATCTAGGAGAAATAATTTAAGGAATATTTGAATTTCTGAAAGTCATGAGGAAAAAAAAAAGAACCTAGACATTCTCTTACAGGAAATAAAAAAGGAAAACTGCTCTCATATTTTAGAATCAGAAGGTAAAATAGTCATTGAAAGACTTCACTGGAAGACCTTCCAGAGGCGGAGCCAAGATGGTGGAGCAGGCACACACGACTATCTAAGCTCCTCTCATTCCCCTCATAATCAACTATTTAATGCAGCCTCAAAAATAATCCTTCACTACTTAAATTCATAAAGATTAGAAGCACTACAATTTACCAGCCCATCACCAGGGAAGGTTTGTCCTGAGGGGCTAGGGACAGACTAGCACAGGCAGTGAGAGGCTAGCGTCCTGAGCAGACCAGAGGTGGGGGTGACCTCTGTGGCTAGAGAAGGTATAGAGACAATTCTGCTATAGGCTAACTGCTCTGCCTTGATTACAAAGCAGTAAACTGGCAGAGAAATTGAAGCCTAAAACAGAGGGTCATCTAAAAAACGCCAGAACCTAACGAGATCTGGCTGTAACCCCTCAAACCCAGAAGTGACTCAGGCAGACTTTACTGCAGCCCTGTGGCCATATCCCTCAATTCGGGGCTTTTGCGGGGGCAGTTACTAATCTGCACGACAGTGGGGCACAGCCTGGGCAGCCTCTAATTGGCAGTGTGGGGGCTCAGCCTGGGGCAATAGAACCTTCCCTGCTGACTGCGCTTCCCGGGCAGACACTTCCGGCCCCTGCAAATCCATTCACTGCTCAACTGCTAACACCCACAGCCCCAGCGCAGGATTTGGCTTGGGAAGTGAAACTCTCACTGCTCAGCTTCTAGCCCCAGGGCAGTCGTTATCTCACACAGCAGGGGTTCTTTGAAGGGCACTTTCCCAGCCCAACCCTGAGTAACTTTCAGTTGGGGAACTCTTTCCCAGAGCACTCCAGTACCTCACGGCTTTTTGTAGCTGGTTGGCAGGACAGCTACCCATCCATATACCTTTCACTGCTCTGCAGAGGAAGCTGGTAACCTCCTGGCTCTGAAGGCAGACCTTACAGGCTTTAACAAAATGAGTAAAAAAAATCAAAAGAACAATTGATAGTTTCTACACAGAAAGAGAACAGCTTTTCAACCCTGAAGAGACTAATAGCAGACAGTCTCCAGACGATTGTTGGTCTGCAATACAAAAGGCACTCCTAGAAGAGACTATTAAAAACCTTAAAAGAGAGCTAGAAGAGAAAAATTTGATAAAGTGGAAAAAGAAAACAACTTCCTGAAAGGTGAATTGGAAAAGGTAAAAAACTCCCAAGAAGGGCAGGGAAACAGAGTTTGCAAATTGGAAAAAGAAAATAACTCACTAAAAAAAAAAAAAATAGTGAAATGGAAAAAAAAAATTCCATAGAGCAAAACAACTCAAATGGACATATGCAAAAAGAAGCAAAAAAAAAAAAAAAAAAGCTAATGAAGAAAATAACTCACTAAAAATCAGAACTGAACAAATAGAAATGACTGATTCATTGAGACATCAAGAATCAGTCAAGCAAAACCAAAAAAAAAAAAAAAATGAAAGAATGGAAAAATGTCAAATATTTACTTGGAAAAACAACAGACCTGGAAAATAGATCTAGGAGAGATAACCTGAGGATCATCGGACTACCTGAAAATTATGATGAAACAAAGAGCCTAGATACTATTTTACAGGAAATCATCAAAGAGAACTGCCCAGAAGTAATAGAACTGGAAGGGAAAATAGGCATTGAAAGAATTCCTCGAACACCTTCTGAAAAAGACCCTAAAATAAAGACTCCGAGGAATATTGTGTCCAAACTTCAGAATTTTCAGACTAAAGAAAAAATTTTACAAGCATCCAGGAAAAAACAGTTCAAATACCGAGATGCCACAATAAGAGTCGCGCAAGATCTGGCTGCCTTAACATTAAAGGATCAAAGGGCCTGGAATCTGATATTCCGAAAGGCAAAAGAACTTGGAATGCAGCCAAGAATAAACTACCCAGCTAAGCTGAGTATTTTTTTCCATGGAAGAAGATGGACATTTAATGAAATAGAGGAATTCCATCTGTTTCTAAGGAAAAAAAAAAAAAAAAAGATTTAAACAAAAAATTTGATCTCCAACCACAGGAATCAAGAGAAGTAGAAAAAGGTAAAAGGAACTCTTGAAAACAGTATTTCTGTTGTGGATATACATAAAAACCATATGTATAATTTGATTTTACCGATATAACATAAAAAAGGGAAGTAGAAATGGAAAGGGGATAGTGTCAGTAAAAGGGAAGAGGGGAGATAAAAAGAGGGAAACTACATGTGACAGTGAGGCAAAGGAAACCTATCATATATGAGGGAACTTAGAGATGGGGAGAAACATTGTGTGAATCCTACTCTCATCAGAGTTGGCTCAAAGAGGAAACAATTTACATTATGTTTTACAGAGAGTCTTCTCTCACTTCATTAAAAAGAGGGAGAGGAAAAGGGAGAAGGAAAAAGAGTAATAAGGGAAGGGTACAAGAAAGGGGAAGGGATTCAAAGGGAGGAGGAAGGGATACTAAAGAGGGAGAGCTGTGTGACGTTAGTGGGACCAATAAGTTTAATACTTGGGAAGAAGGGAAGGAGGGCAAGAAAAAGAAAAGTATAATCTGGGGCTATTAGGATGCCAGGAAATACAGAATTGGTTATTTTAACCATAAATGTGAATGGGATGAACTCTCCCATAAAGAGGAGGCAGATAGCAGACTGGATCAAAAGTCAGAACCCTACAATCTGTTGTTTACAGGAAACACATTTAAAACAGGGAGATACATACAGAGTAAAGGTAAAAGGCTGGAGTAGAATCTATTATGCTTCAGGTGAAGTCAAAAAAAGAGGGGTAGCCATCCTTATCTTAGATCAAGCAAAAGCAAAGATTGATCTAATTAAAATAGATAAGGAAGGAAACTATATCTTGCTTAAGGGTACTATAGACAATGAAGCAATATCAATATTAAACATATATGCACCAAGTGGTATAGCATCTAAAGTCCTAAAGGAGAAGTTAAGAGAGTTTGAGAAGACATAGACAGTGAAACTATAATAGTGGGAGATCTCAACCTTGCACTCTCAGATTTAGATAAATCAAATTACAAAACAAATAAGAAAGAAATTAAAGAGGTAAATAGAATATTAGAAAAATTAGGTATGCTAGATCTCTGGAGAAAACTGAATGTTGACAGAAAGGAGTATACTTTCTTCTCAGCAGTTCATGGAACCTACACAAAAATTGATCATATATTAGGACATAAAGACTTCAAAATTAAATGCAGGAAGGCAGAAATAGTTAATGCTTTCTTTCCAGGTCACAATGCAATAAAAACTACATTCAACAAAAAAGTTAGGTGTAAATAGACCAAAAAGTAATTGGAAACTAAATAATCTCATCTTAAAGAATGATTGGGTGAAACAGCAAATTATAGACACAATTAATAATTTCACTCAAGATAATGACAATGATGAGACATCATATCAAAATTTATGGGATGCAGCCAAAGCAGTAATAAAGGGAAATTTTATATCCTTAGAGGCTTACTTGAATAAAATAGAAAAAGAGAAGATCAATGAATTGGGCCTGGAACTTAAAAAGTTAGAAAAAGACCAAATTAAAAACCCCCAATCAATTACTAAACTTGAAATTCTAAAATTAAAAGGAGAAATTAATAATATAGAAAGTAAAAATACTATTGAACTAATAAATAAAACTAAGAGTTGGTTTTATGAAAAAACTAATAAAATCAATAAATCTTTGGTAAATCTGATTAGAAAAAGGAGAGAGGGAAATTTAATTTCATTAAAAATGAAAAAGGAGAAATTTCCACTGATGAAGAGGAAATTAAAAAAAATAATAAGGGGTTACTTTGCCCAACTTTATTCCAATAAATTTGATAACCTAAGCGAAATGGATGACTACCTCCAAAAATATAGGCTTCCCAGATTATCAGAGGAGGAAGCAAATTGCTTAAATAGTCCCATTTCAGAAAAAAGAAATAAAACAAGCTATTAATCAACTCCCTAAAAAAAAATCCCCAGGACCAGATGGATTTACATGTGAATTTTACCAAACATTCAAAGAACAATTAGCCCCAATGCTTTATAAACTATTTGAAAAAATAGGGAATGAAGGAGTCCTACCAAATTCCTTTTATGACACAGACATGGTACTGATACCCAAACCAGGTAGGTTGAAAATAGAGAAAGAAAATTATAGACCAATTTCCCTAATGAATATTGATGCTAAAATCTTAAATAAGATATTAGCAAAAAGACTACAGAAAATCATCCCCAGGATAATACACCATGATCAAGTAGGATTTATACCAGGAATGCAGGGCTGGATCAATATTAGGAAAACTATCAGTATAATTGGCTATATTAATAATCAAATTAGCAAAAACCATATGATCATCTCAATAGATGCAGAAAAAGCATTTGATAAAATCCAACATCCATTCTTATTAAAAACTCTTGAGAGTATAGGAATAAATGGACTTTTCCTTAAAATAATCAGTAGCATCTATTTAAAACCAACAGTAAGCATCATATGTAACGGGGACAAACTACAACCATTCCCAATAAGATCAGGAATGAAACAAGGTTGCCCACTATCACCATTACTATTTAATATTATATTATAAATGCTAGCTTTGGCAATAAGAGTTGAGAAAGAGATTAAAAGAATAAGAATAGGAAATGAGGAAACCAAATTATCACTCTTTACTGATGATATGATGGTATATTTAGAGAACCCCAGAGAAAACTGGGGGTTATTAGAAACAATCCACACCTTCAGCAAAGTTGCAGGGTATAAAATAAACCCACATAAGTCATCAGCATTCTTATATATCACTAACAAAACCCAACCGTTAGAGCTACAAAAAGAAATTCCATTTAAAGTAACTACTGATAGTATAAAATATTTAGGAATCTATCTGCCAAGAGAAAATCAGAAACTTTATGAGCAAAACTACAAAACACTTTCCACACAAATTAAGTCTGATCTAACCAACTGGAAAAAATATTAATTGCTCTTGGATTGGGCGAGCAAATATCATAAAGATGACAATACTACCTAAATTAATTTATTTATTTAGCGCTATAACAATCAGACTCCCAAAAAATACTTTGATGAACTAGAAAAAATAACAAAGTTCATATGGAAAAACAAAAGGTCAAGAATTTCAAGGGAATTAATGAAAAAAAATCAAATGAAGGTGGCCTAGGTATACCAGATCTAAAATTATATTATAAAGCAGCAGTTACTATAACTATCTGGTATTGGCTAAGAAATAGACTAGTTGATCAATGAAATAGGTTAGGTTCAAAGGACAAAACAGCCAATAACTTTAATAATATAGTGTTTAACAAACCCCAGTTTCTGGGATAAGAATGCGCTATTTTACAAAAATAGCTGGAAAAATTGGAAATTAGTATGGCAGAAACTAGGCATTGACCCACACTTAACACCGTACACCAAGATAAGGTCAAAATGGGTTCATGACCTAGGCATAAAGAATGAGATTATACATAAATTGAAAGAGCATAGGATAGTTTACCTCTCAGACCTGTGGAAGAGGGAGGAATTTATGACCAAAGAAGAACTAGAGATCACTATTGACCACAAAATAGAAAATTTTGATTATATCAAATTGAAAAGTTTTTGTACAAACAAAACAAATGCAGACAAAACTAGAAGGGAAACAATAAACTGGGAAAACATTTTTACAATCAAAGGTTCTGATAAAGGCCTCATTTCCAAAATATATAGAGAATTGACTCTAATTTATAAGAAATCAAACCATTCTCCTATTGATAAATGGTGAAAGGATATGAACAGACAATTCTCAGACGAAGAAATTGAAACAATTTATAGACATATGAAAATATGCTCCAAATCATTATTAATCAGAGCAATGCAAATTAAGACAACTCTGAGATAACACTACACACCTGTCAGATTGGCTAGAATGACAGGGAAAGATAATGTGGAATGTTGGAGGGGATGTGGGAAAACAGGTTCACTGATACATTGTTGGTGGAAATGTGAACACATCCAGCCATTCTGGAGAGCAATTTGGAACTATGCTCAAAAAGTTATCAAACTGTGCTTACCCTTTGATCCAGCAGTGTTTCTATTGGGCTTATACCCCAAAGAGATACTAAAGAAGGGAAAGGGACCTGTATGTACCAAAATGCTTGTGGCATCCCTGTTTGTAGTGGCTAGAAGCTGGAAAATGAATGGATGCCCATCAATTGGAGAATGGTTGAGTAAATTGTGGTATATGAACGTTATGGAATATTATTGTTCTGTAAGGAATGACCAGCAGGATGAATACAGAGAGGACTGATGAGACTTACATGAACTGATGCTAAGTGAAATGAGCAGAACCAGGAGATCATTATATACCTCAACAATGATATTGTTTGAAGATGTATTCTGATGGAAGTGGATCTCTTCGATAAAGAGAGCTAATTCAGTTTCAATTGATCAAAGATGGGCAGAAGTAGCTACACCCAAAGAAAGAACACTGGGAGATGAATAAAAACTGCTTGCATTTTTGTTTTTCTTCCCGGATTATTTATACCTTCTGAATTCAATTCTCCCTGTGCAACAAGCAAACTGTTCGGTTCTGCACATGTATATTGTATCCAGGATATACTGTAACCTATTCAACATGTAAAGGATTGCTTGCCATCTGGGGGAGGGGGTGGAGGGAGGGAGGGGAAAAATCAGAACAGAAGTGAATGCAAGGGATAATGTTGTAAAAAATTACCCTGGCATGAGTTCTATCAATAAAAAGTTATTTAAAAAAAAAAAAAAGAATCATTGCACAGATTACTCCAATATCATTGTACTTTTCTGGTGAGACATAGATATTGTTATTTTCTTATATATTATGTTAATATTAAAGATGTATATATATATAATATTAAAAATAAAACAAAACAAAACAAAATAATGCTGCTTAAATATATACTGATTCTTGAAGCTTGAGTCTGCTTCTTCCCTTGGCTGTGTGGGACTTGTGTGGGATTATGGAGGATTTTCATGTTGGACTCAGGATCTCCTAATGGTTTGTGGAGGTGGGATATATTAATAATTTCAAAAATATTTTCATGAACTTGTATATTTTCCAAAGATCTGAAGAGTGAGTGCTGGGTAATCAAACATCAAAAGGTTTTTTTTTGTTTTTTGTTTTTTTGTTTTTAGATAGATTCTAATGAAAAGATTGTGTTTGTTCTATTATACAAGATGCTGGTTGATTTTCAAATAATTGAATAGATCAATTTTATAATAATAGATATTCTTGAAACATTCTGTCTTTAATTATCTTTTTTTTTTACAATTATTTTGTGATTTAAATAAATTGAAAACACTGTCTTTCAAACTATGTGGAAACAGATTTAGAGAAAAGCAGGGGAGTTTCAATGATTAGATAGTAATGAGGCAAGAAAGCCAGCATTTCATAAATTCCCATGGCTCAAATCCCCAGATTTTTACACTGTACACAACTACCTCATTAAATAATGTTTGGAAGATGTTTAGAAAGCCGAACATTGAGCCAAAGACCGCTCTCATTAAAATGTCCTTTGAATTTTGGGAAAGTTCTCCCCAGAGAAAACAGCAGAGCAATAATTATTTCTACTTGAAGCAGTGTGGTGATTTGATTTAAATGATGATTTTTAGAAGCAGTTTGGCTTCTCTTTCAAATTTAGGTGGAATATGGTAGTAGATGAAATGCTTAAAGGTGCCAAACAATAGCTTAGTGGAAAGGTCTTCAGAACCTCCCTCTGACTCTTAGCCAAATTATTCAGAAAGATTAAGTTATAGTCTAATATGTCAATGAAAATACCTGTGATACCTATATAAGAGAGCTGGTGTGAAGGTAAGATGTGATAATATAAGAAAAAAAAAGTATCCCAAACATTAAAGTACCTTGTTTTTGCTAGTTATTCATTTCTAAAATTATTTTCAATATATAAATTAAAGCAAATAACTGAATATGGTTTAATCTCATCTAATAAAGGTAAGTGTGAACTCTTTTGCTTGCTTACCTCCAAATTTTCTGATTATAAAGAAGCTTATAGACCCTCTCATTTAGAAGCCTCTTGAAAGGTTTTAAATACACAATAATATTCAGGGCTTCCAAATTCAGGGGAAAAAAATGTTCAAAGAATTAATTCAATCCCCCACAATAGGCTCTGATCTATCTTTGTAAGAAGACAAAAAATAAAAGAAAAACAAAAGCAAAATAACCAAATATACTTCATGGACATCTACATAAATTTCAGAGTGCTTTTTCTATAGTTTCTTTTCTTTTTTTTTTCTTATTTATGTATAGCTCCATTAATTTTTTTTTTCTTTTTTTTTGCTAAACCATAATTATCTAGCATAGACAATTATCCTACAAAAGGAGATAATACTCCTATAACTCTTATAAGAATAAAAATAATTGAAGAGAAAACAGCATTGCAGTAACCTTATTTAATAACTTCTTTTTTAAGTTTATTTTTAATATTTAATGTTAATTTTAAATTTTGCTTTTTCCCATTGTATATAAATAAAATATTTAACAGTATTTTTATTTTGAGTTCCTATATAAGAAATCTAACATAGGTTATACATATACAATTGATAACTTTTTTGATTCTCCACCACCATAATTCTCCTGTCTTAAAGTTTTATGCTTTAAGAAATATCAATCTTCTGTACTTGTCCATTCCTTCAGACATATAGTACTACTATTCTGTGATTTTACTAATTTCCTACATGGAGTAGATTCATATAGGTGATTTTTAAGCTCAAGTTAAAAATCAATATAATTAAATACAGTAATATGTGTATGTGTGTCTATGTGCCTATATGTATGTGTATGCCATGTATACACATAACAATATATGAAAATATAGGTATGTACATATGTACACATATATGTATATGTGTGCCATGCATATATACACAAATATATGGAAATGTAAGTGTGTATATAAATATATGTATATATCACATATTTGTGTTTAATTTTATATTTTTATATGTTTATATATATTTTATATTATAGTTTATATATTTTGTATATGTTTAAAAGATATTGGATTAGGAAAGAAGAGACCAAGAGTTCACACTAAAATTTGAAATGTGGAGAAAACAATGAATTAAATGGTAGTAAATGAAATAGGTGAGATTAAAAGCTATATAATATTGTGATTAAATTCAAATTCGTTAATCACCTCTTATGCTCAAGAAATATTGAGATATACAAGTGAAGACTTTGAGTCAAAAGACCCAGAATCTTAACAAAGATATGGAATTAATATATGGAAAAATGTGAGAATGTATATATTTTCTGCTACTCTCAGTTATATATTCTAGTTAGCAAATGTATGCTATATTTTCATTATCTAGCAAGTCAAGGATGGGAGGAAGTCTGTTAGTTAAAGTAATCAGGAAATGACACAGATAGGAAAGTGTGAAACTGAAACAAGACTTGAGCAAGGAGGAGATTCTGATGAAAGATGACTAGTCAAAATTCTCCATATAGGAAGAAAATCACGATTAAAGCTTAAAGGGACTAATAGAACAAAGCATGTGCGACCAGTGTTATTTGGAGAAAATATTAATGTATTTAATTTCTTCTATTTCACACCTTCTACAGAATTTATTCTCTTCAGAAGAGAATGGCATTTAAAAAGAAAAATGTTATCTTTGCAATGATGTTGCTAATGGTGTATTAGATTTATAATGATTTTAAATGTTTTACGAGATGACATTTCTTAAACTTGTTTCTATCCAAATATTGAAGAAAAAATTGGCATATATATTTATAATATTCTCTGACAGGTAGTCAATACTCAAACAAAATTCATAGGTTGATTTTGGCTTTATGATAGAGAATAAAGAATATTAACAATTAGAAATGATATTGAAGTGTAGAACATTAAATGTTAGCTACAGCAGGGAAGACTAAACAAAAATTATAAAATTATGGAGTGATTCTAAAATTATGAATGATGTACCCCTCTGTTCTTCTCCCAATTTTATTTTTCTAAGGCAGAAACTAGACCTATTGAAAGAAGATAATGTGTTGTTCCTGACAACTGGACTGACAAACTGACAAAATGGAAAGGAGCAATTTTACATTTGTGGTGGAATTCATTCTCTTGGGATTTTCTGACCTTCCCAACCTCCGAGGTTTTCTATTTGGAATTTTATTAGTGACCTATATGTGTATACTTATAGGAAATGGACTTCTCATTGTTATAACTAAGATGAATCCTACTCTTCAAACCCCCATGTACTTTTTCCTTGGAAATTTTTCCTTCTTGGAAATATGTTACACATCAGTCACTCTCCCTAGAATGCTAAGAGATATTTGGACTCAGAAGGGAAACATCCCATTCCTGTCCTGTGCTATACAAACTTGCTCCCTTTATATTTTAGCAGTAGCAGAGTGCTTACTCCTGGCTGTGATGGCTTATGACAGATATGTAGCCATCTGTAAGCCTCTTTACTATCCTCTCATCATGAATCACAAGGTATGTGTCCAATTGGTGATTGCCTCCTGGGTCACTGGGATGCCAGCCCAGATAGGACTAACATACCAGATTTTCTCTCTGAACTTCTGTGGTTCTAACAAACTTAATCATATTTTCTGTGATGCTTCACCACTACTAGAAATTGCATGTGGGGACACATATCATAAAGAGCTTTCTGTCCATATTAGTGCTCTCTTTTTTGTCATGATTCCCTTTCTGTTGATACTCATATCTTATGTCAAAATCATTGCCACCGTCCTGAAGCTGCCATCAACCTCAGGGAAATCCAAAGCCTTCTCTACTTGCTCTTCTCACCTTATGGTTGTAGGTTTATTTTATGGATCTGGTTGTATTGTGTATTTGCATCCCAAATCCAGTCATTCAGCCAAATCTGACAAATTCTATTCCCTTTTCTATACTATAGTGACACCAGTATTAAACCCCATGATATATAGCATGAGGAATAAGGATGTAATTGCTGCATTGAAAAACATCATTCCAAAATGATGTTATTGATGAATCAAATGTTCATAACTAAAAAAAAAATTCCTATCCATTTGTTCCATGAGTGATAAGAAATTGATTTTTCTTCTTTCATAAGACATCTGCAACATACTGAAAAAAAGTAGAAGAGATTATATTTGAAGATAGCCATACATGTTTACAATTTCTATTTTATTAGACTTGAAGTAGGTTGATGAAACTGTCCTTTATCTCACATGATGACTATTCTCAACAGAAATATTGACTGCAATCTTACTATATTTTAACCTATTTTCCTAATTTTTTTTTTCAAAATTATCCTTT
Organism: Antechinus flavipes; assembly: GCF_016432865.1. Taxonomy (NCBI): domain Eukaryota; kingdom Metazoa; phylum Chordata; class Mammalia; order Dasyuromorphia; family Dasyuridae; genus Antechinus; species Antechinus flavipes. The sequence continues at coordinate 244,992,832 of NC_067403.1, forward strand.
TACTCAAAATTTACTTGTTTAAATTTAATCATGTATGTACGTGTGCATGTTCAATTCAAGTAACATTTCCAATACTTACTGTGTGCCAAGGATGGTGCTGAGTGCTGGGGACAATCCCTGCCTTCAGGGCAGTTAATATTGAATGAGGAAGAAAGTATAAAAAGGAAGCTGCATGTGGGTTGGAAAGGTAGGCTGGGCACCAAGGATTTATTAGAGGTGGGAGTCACATCCAAGCAGAGCTACTGTTCAGGAAAATAAAGGGGGACTCAGAGATAAACAGTGAGAGACAGACAGCCAGACACAGAGAGACAGACAGACAGACACAGAAAGACAGAGAGACAGAGAGAGACAAAGACATAGAGACAGAAACAGAAAGAGACAGAAAGACAGAGACATATACATATATGTGTGTGTTGATGATCAAATGCTTTGTGTACTTCTAGTCTGCTCCTTTTGAAAGCTTGAAATCCTTTTCTTTTCTTGAATGAGCATTTTTTTTTCCCTAGGAAGTCTTATGCTTAATTTTACCAGGAGGTGATTCTTGGTTGTATCTTGAGTTTTTTGGATCTTCTAACATTGGATGTAATATTGGATCTTCTCCAATCCTTAAATGATGCAGCTGCAAAGTAAATGCTGATTGGGATTTCCCAATGTATACATTGCTTCCATCTGGCATCCCATAGTATGTTTTACCTTGACTTCATAGTTGTGAAATTTGACTGAAATGTTTCTTGGTGTCTTTTTCTGGGATCTCTTTCCTGCAGAGACCTGTGAATAATTTCATTATGCTTGTTTTATTTTTGTGTGTGTTTTTGTGTTTGTTGTGTTTTGTTTGTTTTAATGTACAAAGAACTGCTTGATTTTCAAATAATTGAATAGATAGATATTATAAAATAAATATGATTAAATCACCTTATCTTTTGCTAATTTATTTTTCCACAATAACACTATGATTCAAATAATTTAAACATTATCCATCAAGTCACGGGGAAACAGAGTAAGAGAAGTATAGTGCTGTGTTCTTTCATTTACAGATAGTTAGAAATGAAGAAAGCTAGGGTTGCCATAACCTTCTTGGACTCAGATCCCTAGATTTTCGACTAACACTGGTTTATTAGGTGATATTTAGAAAACTGGACTTTAAGCCAAAAGACCACTGTCATTAAAATTTGATAAAAATCATTAAAAACTCTTCCAGAGAATGCAGAAGGGCAGGAATCATAGTCTGTTTCTACTTTGAAAATTAGGAGGAATGTGGTAGTAGATAATAATCCCTAAGGAAGCATAAGAATAAGTTACTGGAAAGGTAGTGAAATCCCCGAATGTTAACCTCCCTAGGACACTTAACCATTGTGCCAGTATATGCACACATCAAAGTTCAACTTCATTCTAAAGAACATTTTAATGGATTCAACTAATGATGAAGATTTGTGTATATACATAAAGGATGTGGGATGGGAGTAGGGAAGTGTTTGTGTTTGTGTGTGTATATAAAAAAAAATGATTCATAGACACAAACATGTATAGGTATAAAAATGAATTCAGCTGCAGAACATTTAGAAAAGTTCATAAATTCTAAGAGTAAATCAGGAATTTTCCCCAAGGAATAGGAGTTCTTGGAGACATCAGATGACAGTGTTGAGTAGTATATTAGTAACTTTAGTAACTCAAACAGGAAACCTGGAAGGGAAGGAATTCATTCAAGTCTTCTAATTATGTTGAATCATTTTGAAAAATATCTACTCCTTTCTGCTGCATTCAGGTGGGATTAAATTAAGTGAGAGAAAAATGTATTAAAGTAATATAATTTAAAAAGTCATAGAATAGAGAATGACAACAATGAGAAAACAAATCAAAATTTTGGGCATACAGTCAAAGTAGTTCTTAGGAGAAATTGTGTTTCTAGATGCTTACTTAAATAAAATAGAGAAAGAGAAGATCAATGAATTGGACATGCAAATGAAAAAGATAAAAAAAAATAACCCTCCAATTAAATAACAATATGAAATTCATTAAATGAAAGGGGAGATAAATACAATTGAAAATACAAAAACTATTGAATCAATAAGGAAAACTATGTGTTGGTTTTATAAAGAAGCCAGCCAAATCGGTAAACCTTTAGTTAGGAAAAAAAGAAAAGGAAATTATTAGTATGAAAAATGAAAAGGTGAACTTTCCACTATGAAAGATTAAATTAGAACAAGAATTAGAAGATATTATGCTTAATTGTATGCCAATAAATCTGATAATTTAAATAAAATGGATGAATGCTCAGAAAATGTAGATTATCCAGATTAATAGAGGTTGACATAAAATAATTAGATAGCACCATTAAAAAAAGAAATTGAATAACCTATTAATAAACTGAATAAGAAAAAAATCTTCATGGCCATATGGATTTACAAGTGAATTCTCCCAAATTTTGAAAGAATACTTAACTTCAATCCTATGCAAAATATTTGGAAAAATAGGGAAAGAAGTCCAACCAAATTCTCTTTTTTGACTCAAATATGGTTCTGATATCTAAACCAGGTAGGGTCAACACATAGAAAGAAAATCATAGAAGAATTTCCCTAATGAATATTGATGCAAAATATTTTTTTTAAATTTTTCAACCTTTTTATTTTCAAAAGATATGTATGGATAATTTGGCAATATCGACCCTTGAATATCCTTGTGTTTCAGATTTTCATCTCTGTTCCCCAACTCTCTCCCCTAAATGGCAAGTGATCCAATATATGTTAAACATGTTAAAATATATGTTAAATCCAATATGTATAAACTTATTCATACAATTCTCTTGCTGCACAAGAAAAATCAAATCAATAAAGAAATTAAATGAGAAAAAAACAAAAAAATGCATTCAAACAACAATAAAAAGAGTGAGAATGCTACATTGTGATCAGATTCAGTTCTCACAGTCCTCTCTCTGGGTGTACATGGCTCTTTTTCTCACAAGATCATTGGAATTAGCATCAGTCATCTCATTGTTGGAAAGGGTTATGTTGATCAGAATTAACCATTGTGTAATATTGATGTTGCTATGTCCAATGATCTCCTGGTTCTGCTCATTTCACTTAGCATCACTTCATCTAAGTCTCTCCAGACCTCTCTGAAATCATCTTGTTGATCATTTCTTATAGAACAATAATATCCCATAACATTTATATAACAGAATTTATTCACCATTTTCCAACTGATGAGCATCCACTCAGTTTCCACTTTCTTGACAACATGAAAAGGACCTCCATAAACATTTTTTTCTTGTGTGGCCTTTAAGATCTGTTTGGGATGTAGGCTCAATAGCAACACTGCTATATCAAATGGTATGTACAGTTTGATAACTTTTTTAACATAGTTCCAAATTGCTCTCCAAAATGGCTGGATTGTTCACAGTTCCATCAACAATTTATTAGTGTCCCAGTTTTCCTATTATTGTCAATCCCGTTGTAAATGATTTTCTTGTAAACAACATATTGTAGAATTCTGGGTATGATTCCAGTCTGCTATCTGCTTCCATTTTAGGGAAGAATTCATCACATTCACATTCGCAGTTAAAATAACTACCTCTGTATTTCCTGCCATTTTATTTACCCTAAGTTATGATTTTCTCTTTCTTTTTCCTCTTCCCTCCTCCTCAGTATTTTGCCATCTCCCTCAAATGAACCTTCCTCTCTTGAACCCCCCCTTTTATATTTTTCCCCTAATTTTTTTTTGTTTTCCCTTCTATTTGTATTCCCCTTTAATTCCTCCTTTCTGTACCCACTTCCCTATAAAATGAGACAAGTTTTTCGGTGAAACCAAATATGTCTGATTTTCTCTCTGAGCCAAATCTGATGAAAGTAAGATTCATATAATGCTCATATGCCTCCCTTCTTTCCCTTAAATATAATAGGTCTTCTTTGTGTCTTCATAAGATGCAAATCCCTTTATTTTAACTCCTTTTTCCTTTTTTTCTAGTACAAATCTATTTCCTTCTCTAGTTTCTTTTTTCTGTATTGTATAATAAATCACATTATACTTATACTCTCTAAGTATACCCATAACAGTATTATAATTCTCAAGAGTTCTTTCTTTTTTAGCTTTTCATGCTTCTCTTGAGTTCTGTGTATGAAGATCAATTTTTTTTTGTTCAGTTCTCATCTTTTCTTCAGAAATAGATGAAATCCACGTATATCATTGAATGTACATCTTCTTCCCTGAAAGATAATATTCATTTTTAGCTGGATAGGTTATTCTTGTCTATAATCCAAGTTCCTTTGCCTTTCATAATATTAGATTCCAAGGCTTTGATCTTTTAAGTTGGAAACTCCTAGGTCCTCAGTAATCCTGATTGTGGTTCCTTGGTATTTGAATTGTTTCTTTTTTTCTGATTTCCTTTAGTCTGATAGTTCTGAAATTGAGTCATAATATTCCTGGAGTTTTCATTTTGAAGCCTCTTTGAGGAGGTGATCAGTGAAGTCTTTCGATGACTATTTAACCTTCTGATTCTAAAATATGAGAACAGTTTTCCTTTATTATTTCCTGTAAGATAATGTCTAGATTCTTTTTTTTCTCATGGTTTTGAGAAATTCAAATATTCCTTAAATAGTTTCTCCTAGATCTATTTTCCAGGTTAGTTCTTTTTCCTAGAAGGTATTTCATATTTTCTTATATTTTTAATTTTTTTTTTTTTGTTTTTTTCACTGATTCTTGAAGTCTTAAGAAGTCATTCACTTTCATTTGTTCAATTTTAATTTTAGTGTATTTTTTTCTTCATATACCCCTTTTAATTATTTACCTTTTTTAGGTCTTTTTATATTTGGTCAATTGAATTGTTTTGTTAATTGCATTTTTTTTCCATTTCACAAATTCTGTTTATCAACAAATTGGTGACTTTTTCACATTTATTTTGAAACGAGTAATATGCTTTTTTTCATTTCATCAAATAAATTTGTAGGGAATCATATTATTTTTCTCATTTCATAAAATCTGTGTTTAATGAATTTTCTTCAGATACTTTCTGTTTTTCTTTTTCCATACCCTTTTGCAAAAATTTCACTTCCTTTCCCTATTTTCTTTCTAAATTTTTTTATTATAACTTTTTATTGACAGAACATATGCATGGGTAATTTTTTTTTACAACATTATCCCTTGCACTCACTTCTGCTCTGACTTTTTCCTTCCCTCCCTCCACTCCTTCCCCTAGATGGCAGGAAGTCTTATACATGTTAAATTTGTTATAGTATATCCTAGACATAAATATATGTGGGCAGAACTATACAGTTCTCTTGTTGCACAGGAAGAATTGGATTCAGAAAATAAAAATAACCTGGGAAGAAAAACAAAAATGCAAACAGTACACACTCATTTCCCAATGTTCCTTCTCTGGGTGCAACTGATTCTGTCCATCATTGATTAATTGGAACTGACTTAAATCTTCTCTTCATCAAAGATATCCACTTCCATCAGAATACATCCTCATACAGTATTGTTGTTGAAGTATATAAGGATCTCCCGGTTCTGCTCATTTGACTTAGCATCAGTTCATCTAAGTCTTGACAATCCTCTCTGTATTCATCCTGCTGGTCATTTCTTACAGAAAAATAATATTCCATAATATTCATATACCACAATTTACTCAACTATTCTTCAATTGATGTGCATCCATTCACTTTCCAGTTTCTAGCCACTACAAAAAGCGCTGCCACAAACATTTTGGCACATACAGGTCCCTTTCCCTTCTTTAGTATCTCTTTGGGATATAAACACAGTAGTAACACTGATGGATCAAAGGTTATGCACAGTTTGATAACTTTTGGGACATAATTTCAGATTGCTCTCCAGAATGGTTGGATTCATTCACAACTCCACCAACAATGTATCAATGTCCCAGTTTTCCCGCATCCCCTCCAACATTCATCATTATTTTTTTCCTGTCATCTTAGCCAATCTGACAGGTGTGTAGTAGTAACTCAGAGTTGTCTTACTTTGCATTTTTCTGATCAATAGTGATTTGGAACACCCTTTCATAAGAGTTGAAATAGTTTAAATTTTATCATCTGAAAATAGTCTGTTCATGTCCTTTGATCATTTATCAATTGGAGAATGGCTTGATTTCTTATAGAGCCAATTCTCTATAGTATTTTTTTGGAAATGAGGCTTTTAAGAGAACCTTTAACTGTAAAAATGTTTTCCCAGTTTGTTGCTTCCTTTCTAATCTTGTTTGCATTAGTTTTGTTTGTTACTAAGGCTTTTTAATCTGATATAATCAAAATTTTCTGCTTTGTGATCAATAATGATCTCTAGTTCTTTGCTCATACATTCCTTAGTCCTTCACAAGTCTGAGAGGTAAACAATCCTATGATCCTATAATTCATTTATAATCTCATTCTTTATACCTAAATAATGGACTCATTTTGATCTTATCTCGGTGTACAGTGTTAAGTGTGGGTCCATACCTAATTTCTGCCATACTAATTTCTAGGTTTCCCAGCAGTTTTTGTCAAATAGTGAATTCTTATCCTAAAAGTTGGGATCTTTGGGTTTGTCAAACAGAGTGCTATAGTTATTGACTATTTTGTCCTGTGAACCTAACCTATTTCACTGATCAACTAATCTCTTTTTTAAAGATTCCTTTTGAACTCTTTCAAGAAAGCTTTGTGAAATGAGGACAAGCTTATGTCACCTTTTGGGACTTTATCTAGATTTCATTTGCATTTAGGAACCTCAGGATTTGAGGTCTGTTCTCCTATCTCTCCATAAAACCTGTCTATGGTGAGAGATCTTTTTGGCTTTGTTGTTGTTGTTGTTGTTTGTTTGTTTGTTTGTTTCTTCTTATTTTTAATGTTTAAGATCTGCTCTTAAGGCAAAAGGGTGACAGTTGCTTTAGTTTGCCTGAGGGCTGGTATTTCTGACTGATTTTTGATTGATTATGAGTAATCATTGTCAGGTCCCACATTCTACTGGGCTCAGTGGCTTTCAATTTGCCATTTGTATTCTCTTTGGCGGAGTTTACAGCAAATCTGCTAAGCACTCACTTGCAACAAGGACAGAGTAGCCTAAGAGTCTTCAAAGAAGATTTCCCACTATGCTGATACTGAAATGCTCTGTCTCTCCTTCCCAGCTTCTTGGTCCCAACTCCTTACCCTGGGATTCCTGTCCTGCAGTCTGGGCTCGTGTAAAATGTCCCCATGACTGTTTGAAATAGTCCTGTTCTGAAGTTATTCCAAAGTATCTTCTTCTGGAAATGTGTTTTACTCTAAATATTTGTGTTTCTGTTACTCTAAAACCAGTTCAGAGGCTTAATCTGCTGTTGGTTTGTAAGTAGGTCAGAGGAGATCCCAGAAACTCATATCTGTTCTCTGCCATCTTGGCCCTGCCCCCCAAACTAACTTTTTTTTTTTTTACTCAAAATGTACTTGTTTAAATATTGGTCACTTTTTCTATGTGTCTGCATGAGCAACATTATTTGAATTGCTCAATTGAATTACAATTTAAGGAACTTTTTAAAAAGCTACCATTATGTGAATGATTGTGCTAAGTGCTGGGGACAGTCACTGTCCTCAACAGCATTAAAATCTAATGAAGGAAGATACCATGAAAAGAAGCTGAAGTTTGGCTGGGAAAGTGAGGTGGGCACCAAGTCTAGTAGCATTATGGTCCATGCTGTCAAACTAAGCAGAGCTGCTCTTAATAAAAGTGTGTGTGTGTGTGTGTGTGTGTGTGTGTGAGAGAGAGAGAGAGAGAGAGAGAGAGAGAGACAGAGACAGAGACAGAGACAGAGAGAGAGACAGAGAGTGAGACTAGAGAGAGAGAGAGAGACAGAGACAGAGATAGAGAGATGAGAGAAAGTGAGAGAGAAAGAGAGAAAGAGAGGGATGGAAAGAGGAAGAGATTGTAAGAAAAGAAGGGAGGGATGGAAGAAGGAGAACGTTGAAACCATAAAGTCCTAAGTGTAGGGAGGATCCTTAGGTGTAGGAGACATTAGAGCTTATTAGCAAATTTAATGGTAAAATATGAAGAACTGTTTACTTTCTTCCAATGGTAAGGCCAATTTTCAAATATTGGTTGGGCAGATCATAAGGCCTAGTGATCCTCCATTTTCCAAGGAAGATTAGTTGTTAAGAGTTTGTCTACCTAATTGTTGTGAATATTTCTGTTCCCTATTCCAGGTTGAGAAGTAGGAAGATAATTTAAAAAAAATTATAAATTTTATCCTTATTGGACTTTAAGTAAAAAAAAAAAAACCTTTCTATTTCATGAAAATATGGTAAGTTGCTTAGAAAAAAAAGCTATCCCACAGGGAAAAGAAAGACAGGGATAATTTGTACTTAAAGATGACACTATAAATGGAACTAGGCTTGTAGGAAAAAAAAATATCCTAACCAAAGAAGATAAGCATAATCCAGAGAAGAAATAAATATAGTCATTCAATGAATTGAAAGAGAATTATCTTATTCATAGATCTAAAAGTTAGATTATACCTTGCTTTTTAAATTTAATCAGGATGTCACTTTTTTATGGTTAAATCATATACTAATATTGGTTATTTCTTTGTTTCTGACACTTTTAGCAAGATGTAATTTCCTTCCTTATATCTTTTAATTGTTTATTTTTCTGATATATATATATATATATATGTATACATACATATATGTATGTGTGTATACATATATGTTTGCATACATATATACATACATGCATATGTAGATTCTCTTAGTTTCATGGTGATTCTTCTGTATTCTTGTCATTAAATGAAATTATTGCAATTATGCTGAAACTTAATAGATTTTGTTCCAGCCTCTTGACTATAGTTTTATTTACTCATGACAGTTTTCTTGGATAATTTCTTGAAAGGTACTGCCCAGGTCCTTCTTTTGAGGGACTTCTAAGGCGTCCAGACATTTTGAAATTGTTTTTCCTACATCTATTTTCTATGACAGTTTTTTTCCCATTGTGGAATGTTATATTTTCTTCCATTTCTTCATGTTTTGAATTCGTTTGATTGATTCTTATTAGCTCATAAAATCATCAATTTCCATCTACCTCATTATAACTTTTAAGGATGTTGTACTTCTTTTTCCATTTGGTCAAGTCTATCATTTCAGCAGCTGTTTTATTTTACTAAGCTGTTGATTATTTTTAATATTCAAAATTTTTGCTTTGGGTTTTGCCAATAGGAGTTCTTTAATTGTTGCTCTCCTTTGAATTTGTGTATTGATCTCTCCCATTACCATGATAACACTTTATGTTAAGATTCTTTGTTGCTGTTTTCACCCATACTTTTTGCCTTTTACTTACTTTAAAATTTAAATTCTGATCCAAATTTTGAAATGGCCCTATTTCAGTCTTTTTGTTCTGAGACTGCAGACATGGCAATTTACATAATTCTATACCAGTGTTGCCCTGAAATCCTAGACCCTCTTATCTGTTGCTGCACTTAGGCAATGAGGTAGGACAAGGGTTGGTAATGCTAAAGGCATAGGAGTCTGACAGCTTACTCAATGCTAAATTGTGGGTCTTGTGGTAGTGGTATCTGACATGAGCAGATGACTGTGGATTGTTTCTCCATTTCCCTGGGGGAACATGCTGAAGCTTGTGCATTAATGGTCTAAAAAGTGGAGGATTTCTTTTCTTTTCTTTCTTTCTTTTTTTTTTTAAAAACAATGCTGCTAAACCATATAGTGTTTCTTGAAGCTTGAGTCTCCCCATTCCCCTGGCTGTGCTGAGGCATGTGTGGGGTTATGGAGGGTTCTCATGTTGGACTCAGGATCTCCTAATGGTTTGTGGAGGTGGGATATATTAATAATTTCAAAAATATTTTCATGAACTTGTATATTTTCCAAAGATCTGAAGAGTGAGTGCTGGGTAATCAAATATCAAAAGCTTTCTTTGGTAGATAGATTCTAAAGAAAAGATTGTCTTTGTTCTATTATACAAGATGCTGGTTGATTTTCAAATAATTGAATACATCAATTTTATAATAATAGATATTCTCGAAACATTCTGTCTTTAAATTTCTTATTTTTTTACAATAATTTTGTGATTTAAATAAATTGAAAACACTCTTTCCAACTATGTGGAAACAGATTTGGAGAAAAGCAGAGGAATTTCAATGATTAGATAGTAATGAGGTAAGAAAGCCAGCATTTCATAAATTCCCATGGCTCAAATCCCCAGATTTTTACACTGTACACAACTACCTCATTAAATAATGTTTGGAAGATGTTTAGAAAGCAGAACATTGAGCCAGAAGACCACTCTCATTAAAATGTCCTTTGAATTTTGCAAAAGTTCTCCCCAGAGAAAATAGCAGAGCAGGAATCATTTCTACTTAAGGCAGTGTGGTGATTTGGTTTAAATGATGATTTTAGAAGCAGTCTGGCTTCTCTTTCAAATTTAGGTGGAATATGGCAGTAGATGAAATGCTTAAAGGTGCCAAACAATAGATAGTGGAAAGGTCTTCAGAACCTTCCTCTGACTCTTAGTCAAATTATTCAGATAGATTAAGTCATAGTCTAATATGTCAATGAAAATACCTGTGATAACTATATAAGAGAGCTGGTGTGAAGATAAGATGTAATAATATAAGAAAAAAGTATCCCAAACATTAAAGTACCTTATTTTTGCAAGTTATTCATTTCTAAAATTATTTTCAATATATAAATTAAAACAAATAACTGAATATGATTTAATCTCATCTAATAAAGGTAAGTGTAAACTCTTTTGCTTGCTCACCTCCAAGTTTTCTGATTATGAAGAAGCTTATATACCCTCTCATCTAGAAGCCTCCTGAAAGGTTTTAAATACACAATAATATTCAGGGCTTCCAAATTCAGGGGAAAAATGTTTAAAGAATGAATTCAGTCCCCCACAATAGGCTCTGACCTATCTTTGTAAAAGACAAAAAGTAAAACAAAAGCAAATTAAAATAGATAAATATACTCCATGGACATCTACATAACTTCACAGTGCTTTTTCTGTAGTTTATTTTCTTGTTTTTTTTTTCTTATTTATGGATAGCTCCATTTTTTTTTGCGAAACCATAATTATCTATTATAGATAATTACCCTATACTAGGAGATAATACTCCTATATCTGTTGTATCAATGAAAATAGTTGAAGAGAAAACAGCATTGCAGTAACCTTATTTAATAACTTCTTAAGTTTATTTTACATATTTCATATTAATTTTAAAATATTGCTTTTTCCCATTGTATATAAATACATTTAACAGTATTTTTATTTTGAGTTCCTATATAAGAAATCTAACATAGGTTATACATGTACAATTGATAATTTTTTTGATTCTCCACCACCATAATTCTCCTGTCTTAAAGTTTTATGCTTTAAGAAATATTAATCTTCTATACTTGTCCATTCCTTTACTATTCTGTGATTTTACTAATTTCCTACATGGAGTAGATTCACATAGCTCATTTTTAAGCTCAAGTTAAAAATCAATATAATTCAATACATTAATATGTGTATGTGTGTCTATGTGCATATATGTATGTGTATGCCATGTATACACATAACAATATATGAAAACATAAGTATGTATATATGTACATATATATATATATATATGTATGTGTGTGCCATGTATATATACACAAATATATGAAAATATAAGTGTGTATATACATATATGTTTATATCACATATTTGTGTTTAATTTTATACTTAATACACTGTTAAGTAGATATTGCATTAGGAATGAAGAGACCAAGAGTTCACACTAAAATTTGAAATGAGAAAACAATGAATTAAATGCTAGTAAATGAAATAGTTGAGATTAAGAAGCTATATAATATTATGATTAAATTCACATTCATTAATCACCTCTTATGCTCAAGAAATATTGAGATATACAAGTGAAGACTTTGAGTCAAAAGACTTAGAATCTTAACAAAGATATGGAATTAATATATGGAAAAATGTGAGAATGTATATATTTTCTGCTACTCTCAGTTATATATTCTAGTTAGCAAATGTATGATATATTTTCATTATCTAGCAAGTCAAGGATGGGAGGAAGTCTATTAGCTAAAGTAATCAGGAAATGCGACAGAGAAGAAAGTGTGAAAGTGAGACAAGACTTGAGCAAGGAAGAGATTCTGATGAAAGATGACTAGTCAAAATTCTCCATATAGGAAGAAAATCATAGTTAAAGCTTAAAGGGAATAATAGAACAAGGCAGGTAAGACCAGTATTATTTGGAGAAAATATTAATATATTTAATTTCTTCTATTTCATACCTTCTACAAAATTTAGAGCTTCTTCTATCAGAAGAGAAATGCATTTACAAAGAAAAATATTACCTTTGCAATGATGTTGCTGATGGTGTATATTAGATTTATAATGATTTTAAATGTTTTATTAGATGACATTTCTTAAACTCGAGTTTTTATCCAAATATTCAAGAAAAATTGGCATATATCTTTATAATGTTCTCTGACAAGTACTGAATATTCAACCAAAATTCATTAGTTGATTTTGACTTTATGATAGAGAATGAAGAATATTAACAGTTAGAAGGGACATTGAAGTGTAGAACATTAAATGTTAGCTACAGCAGGGAAGACTAAACAAAAAATATAAAATTGTGGAGTGATTATAAAATTATGAATGATGTAGGATATACTTTAATGAACACTCTCTGTTCTTCTCCCAATTTTATTTTTCTAAGGCAGAAACTATGGCCTATGGAAAGAAGATAATGTGTTGGTCCTGAATTCAATAGTTCCATAGTCAGAAGAAACTGACAAAATGGAAAGAAACAATTTTACATTTGTGGTGGAATTCATTCTCCTGGGATTTTCTGACCTTCCCAATCTCCGAGGTTTTCTATTTGGAATTTTATTAGTGACCTATATGAGTATACTTATAGGAAATGGACTTCTCATTGTCATAACTAAGATGAATCCTACCCTTCAAACCCCCATGTACTTTTTCCTTGGAAATTTTTCCTTCTTGGAAATATGTTACACATCAGTCACTCTCCCTAGAATGCTAAGAGATATTTGGACTCAGAAGGGAAACATCCCTTTCTTAGAATGTGCTATACAAACTTGCTTCTTTTATATTCTAGGAGCTGCAGAGTGCTTATTCCTGGCTGTGATGGCTTATGACAGATATGTAGCCATCTGTAAGCCTCTTTACTATCCTCTCATCATGAATCACAAGGTATGTGTCCAATTGGTAATTGCCTCCTGGGTCACTGGGATGCCAGTCCAGATAGGACTAATATACCAGATTTTCTCTCTGAACTTTTGTGGTTCTAACAAACTTAATCATATTTTCTGTGATGCTTCACCACTACTAGAAATTGCATGTGGGGACACATATTATAAAGAGCTTTTTCTCCATATAACTACTCTCTTTTTTGGCATGATTCCCTTTCTGTTGATATTTATGTCTTATGTCAAAATCATTGTCACTGTCCTGAAGCTGCCATCAACCTCAGGGAAATCCAAAGCTTTCTCCACTTGCTCTTCTCATCTCATGGTTGTAGGTTTATTCTATGGGTCTGGTTGTATCGTGTATGTGCGTCCCAAATCCAGTCATTCAGCCAAATCTGACAAATTCTTTTCCCTTTTCTATACTATTGTGACATCAGCATTAAACCCTATGATATATAGCATGAGGAATAAGGATGTAATTGCTGCTTTGAAAAACATCATTCCAAAATGATATTATTGATGAATCAAATGTTCATAAGTTAAAAAAAAAATCCTATCTATTTGTTCCGTGGGTCATAAGAAATAGATTTTTCTTGTTTCATAAGACATCTGCAACATACTGAAAAAAAAAAAGTAAAAGAGATTATAATTGAAGATATCTATGCATGCTTACAATTTCTATTTTATTAGACTTGAAGTAGTTTGATGAAACTGTCCTTTATCTCATATGATGACTGTTCTCAACAGAAATATTGACTGCAATCTTGCTATATTTTATCCTATTTTCCTAATTTTTTTTCAAAATTATCCTTTTACTCAAAATTTACTTGTTTAAATTTAACCATGTATGTATGTGTGCATGTTCAATTCAAGTAACATTTCAAATGCTTAATGTGTGCCAAGGATGGTGCTGAGTGCTGGAAACAATCCCTGCCTTCAAGGCAGTTAATATTGAAGGAGGAAGAAAATATAAAAAGGAAGCTGCATCTGGGTTGGAAAGGTAGGCTGGGCACCAAGGATTTATTAGAGGTGGGAGTCACATCCAAGCAGAGCTACTATTTAGGAAAATAAAGGAGGGGGGAGAGATAAACAGTGAGAGACAGACAGACAGACACAGAGAGACAGACAGAGAGACAGAGAGAGGCAGGTACATATAGACAGACACAGAAAGAGACAGAAAGACAGAGACAGAAAAAGACAGCGACAGAGACAGAGAGAAAGAGATATAGACACAGACAGACAGAGAAAGACACACAGAGAGTCAGACATACAGAGACAGAGACAGAGACACACACACACAGAGAGAAAGAGAGACAGAGAGATGGAGAGATACAGACTGAAAGGGAGACAGAGAGAGATAGAGACAGATAACGTAAGGTAAGATAGGGTAAGGTAGATTTTTTTATATGCAACTGATTGCATATGTTATTTCTTCTTTGGTCCCATACTGATTCATTTTGCATTAATTTCTTATTTTGCATAGATTCATTTGATGCACACTGTCCAATTTCTCTTTTCTTAAATCCTAATTAGATTTTTCATGCCTCTTCATGTGACATAATTTACCCCATTCTAACTCTTTTTTTCCCCTTTTGTATCTAGTTTACTCCTTTTCTTTATCCTTTGTGTATACTTTATGTTATATCCTTAAATTCACCTTATACCTATAAAGTTTATATATATATATATATATATATATATATATATATATATATATATATACATATATATATATATATATATATATATATATACATATATATATATATATATATATATATATATATACATATATATATGTGTGTGTGTGTGTGTGTGTGTGTGTGTGTGTATTTGTTACTTCAAGTTATACTATTACTGGTATAATTTTAAGAATTATAATTGTTATCGTTCAACGGGATGTAAACATTGCAACTTCAAGGAATCTGCTGTGTTTTCATTAACTTTTTTAATTTCCTTTTTAGACATTTTTTGAGTATCGATATTGAGGATCAAATGCTTTGTGTACTTCTAGTCTGCGTCTTTTGAAAGCTTGAAATCCTTTTTTTTTCCTTGAATGAGCATTTTTTTCCTATGAAGACTTATGCTTAATTTTACCAGGAGGTGATCCTTGGTTGTATCTTGAGTTCCATTGTTTTTTTGGATCTTCTAATATTGGATGTAATATTGGATCTTCTCGAAACCTTAAATGATGCAGCTGCAAAGTAAATGCTGATTGGGATCCCCCAATGTATACATTGCTTCCATCTGGCATCCCACAGTATGTTTACCTTGACTTCATAGTTGTGAAATTTGACTGAAATATTTCTTGGTGTCTTTTTCTGGGATCTCTTTCCTGGAGAGACCTGTGAATACTTTCATTATGTTTGTTTTATTTGTGTGTGTGTTTTGTGTTTGTTGTGTTTTGTTTGTTTCAAGATAGAAAGAACTGCTTGATTTTCAAATAATTGAATAGATCAATATTATAAATTAAATATGATTAAAACATCTTACCTTTTGCTAATTTATTTTTCCACAATAACACTATGATTCAAATAATTTAAACATTATCCATCAAGTCACGGGGAAACAGATTAAGAGGATTATAATGTAGTGTTCTTTCATTTATAGATACTTAGAAATGAACACAGCTAGGGTTTCCATAAGCTCCTTGGACTCAGATCCCTAGATTTTCGACTATGTAACACTGGTTCATTAGTTGATGTTTAGAAGACTGGACTTTGATACAAAAGACCAATATCATTAAAATTTGATAAAAATCATTAAAAAATTTTCCAGAGAATGCAGAAGGGCAGGAATTATAGTCTGTTTCTATATTTGAAAATTAGGAGGAATGTGGTAGTAGATAATAATCCCTAAGGAAGCAAAAGAATAGGTTATGGCAAGGTCTTGAAATCACTGTATGGTAACCTCCCTAGGACACAACCATTGTGCCAGTATATGCATATGTCAACGTTTAACTTCATATTAAAGAACATTTTAATGGATTAAACTAATGATGAAGATTTGTGTATATACATAAGGGATATGGGATGGGAATAGGGAAGTGTTTGTGTTTGTGTATGTGTTTGTGTGTGTACATAAAAAAAAATGATTCATGGACACAGACATGTATAGGTATAAAAAAGAATTCAGCTGCAGAACATTTAGAAAAGTTCATAAATTCTAAGAGTGAATCAGGGATTATTCCCAAGGAATAGGAGTTCTTGGAGACATCAAATGACAGTATTGAGTAGTATATTAGTAACTCAAACAGGAAACCTGGAAGGGAAGGAATTCATTCAAGTCTTCTAATCATGTTGAATCATTTTGAAAAATATCTACTCCTTTCTGCTGCATTCAGGTGGGATTAAATTAAGTGAGAGAAAAATGTACTAAAGTTATATAATTTAAAAAGTCATAGAATAGAGAATGACAACAATGAGAAAACAAATCAAAATTTTGGGCATACAGTCAAAGTAGTTCTTAGGAGAAATTGTGTGTTTCTAGATGCTTATTTAAATAAAATAGAGAAAGAGAAGATCAATGAATTGGACATGCAAATGAATAAGCTAAAAAAAAAATTAACCCTCCAATTAAATAACAATATGAAATTCATTAAATGAAAGGGGAGATAAATACAATTGAAAATACAAAAACTATTGAATCAATAAGGAAAACTATGTGTTGGTTTATAAAGAAGCCAGCCAAATAGACAAACCTTTAGTTAGGAAAAAAAGAAAAGGAAATTGTTAGTATGAAAAATGAAAAGGTGAACTTTCCACTATTAAAGATTAAATTAGAACAAGAATTAGGAGATATTATGCTTAACTGTATGCCAATAAATCTGATAATTTAAATAAATAGATGAATGCTCAGAAAATGTAGATTATCCAGATTAACAGAGTTGGAAATAAAATAATTAAATAGCACCATTAAAAAAAAGAAATTGAACAACCTATTAATAAAATGAATAAGAAAAAATCTTCATGGCCATATGGATTTACAAGTGAATTCTCCCAAATTTTGAAAGAATACGTAACTTCAATCCTATGCAAAATATTTGGAAAATTAGGGAAAGAAGTCAAACCAAATTCTCTTTTTTGACTCAAATATGGTTCTGATACCTAAACCAGGTAGAGTCAATGCAGAGAAAGAAAATTATAGAAGAATTTCCCTAATGAATATTGATGCAAAATATATATATTTTTTAATTTTTCAAGCTTTTTTTTTTCAAAAGATACGTACAGATAATTTGGCAATATTGACCCTTGAATATCCTTGTGTTTCATATTTTCATCTCCATTCCCCTACTCTCTCCCCTAAATGGCAAGTGATCCAATATGTGTTAAAAATGTTAAAATATATGTTAAATCACATATGTATAAATTTATTTATACAATTCTCTTGCTGCACAAGAAAATTCAAATCAATAAAGAAATTAAATGAGAAAAACACAAAAAATGCAAGCAAACAACAATAAAAAGAGTGAGAATGCTACATGTGATCCGATTCAGTTCTCACAGTCCTCTCTCTGGGTGTACATGGCTCTTTTTCTCACAAGATCATTGGAATTAGCATCAGTAATCTCATTGTTGGAAAGGGTTATGTTCATCAGAATTAACCATTATGTAATATTGATGTTGCTATGTCCAATGATCTCCTGGTTCTGCTCATTTCACTTAGCATCACTTCATGTAAGTCTTACCAATCCTCTGTGTATTTATCCTGCTGGTCATTTCTTACAGAACAATAATATTCCATAACATTCATATACCACAATTTACTCACCTATTCTCCAATCGATGTGCATCCATTCATTTTCCAATTTCTAGCCGCTACAAAAAGCGCTGCCACAAACATTTTGGCATATACAGGTCCCTTTCCCTTCTTTAGTATCTCTTTGGGATATAAACACAGTAGTAACACTGATGGATCAAAGGGTATGCACAGTTTGATAACTTTGGGGGCATAATTTCAGATTGTTCTCCAGAATGGTTGGATTCGTTCACAACTCCACCAACAATGTATCAGTGTCCCAGTTTTCCTGCATCCCCTCCAACATTCATCATTATTTTTTTTCCTGTCATCTTAGCCAATCTGACAGGTGTGTAGTAGTAACTCAGAGTTGTCTTACTTTGCATTTTTCTGATCAATAGTGATTTGGAACACCCTTTCATAAGAGTTGAAATAGTTTAAATTTTATCATCTGAAAATAGTCTGTTCATGTCCTTTGATCATTTATCAATTGGAGAATGGCTTGATTTCTTATAGAGCCAATTCTCTATAGTATTTTTTGGAAATGAGGCTTTTAGGAGAACCTTTAACTGTAAAAATGTTTTCCCAGTTCATTGCTTCCTTTCTAATCTTGTTTGCATTAGTTTTGTTTGTTACTAAGGCTTTTTAATCTGATATAATCAAAATTTTCTGCTTTGTGATCAAAAATGATCTCTAGTTCTTCTTTGCTCATACATTCCTTAGTCCTTCACAAGTCTGAGAGGTAAACAATCCTATGTTCCTATAATTTATTTACAATCTCGTTCTTTATACCTAAATAATGGACTCATTTTGATCCTATCTTGGTGTACAGTGTTAAATGTGGGTCCATACCTAATTTCTGCCATACTAATTTCCAGGTTTCCCAGCAGTTTTTGTCAAAGAGTGAATTCTTATCCCAAAAGTTGGGATTTTGGGGTTTGTCAAACATTAGAGTGCTATAGCTATTGACTATTTTGTCCTGTGAACCTAACCTATTTCACTGATCAACTAATCTCTTTTTTAAAGATTCCTTTTGAACTCTTTCAAGGTAGCTTTGTGAAATGAGGACAAGCTTATATCACCTTTTGGGACTTTATCTAGATTTCATTTGCATTTAGGAACCTCAGGTTTTGAGGTCTGCTCTCCTCTCTCTCCATAGAAGCTGTCTATGGTGAGAGATCTTTTTGGCTTTGTTTTTTTTTTTTTCTTCTTATTTTTAAGGTTTGAGATCTGCTCTTAAGGCAAAAGGGTGACAGTTGTTTTAGTTTGCCCTAGGGCTGGTATTTCTGACTGACTTCTGATTGATTATGAGTAATCATGGTCAGGTCCCACATATTCTGGGCTCAGTGGCTTTCAATTGCCATTTGTATTCTCTTTGGGGGGGGGGGGTTACAACAAATCTGCTAAGCACTCGCTTGCAACAAGGACAGAGTAGCCTAAGAGTCTTCAAAGAAGATTTCCCACTATGCTCATACTGAAATGCTCTCTCTCTCTCCTTCCCAGCTTCTTGGTCCCAACCCCTTCCCCCAGGGTTCCTGTCCTGCAGTCTAGGCTAGGGCAAAATGTCCCCATGACTGTTTGAAACAGACCTGTTCTGAAGTTCTTCCAAAGTATCTTCTTCTGGAACTGTGTTGTATTCTAAATATTTGTGGTTATGTCACTTTAAAACCAGTTCAGAGGCTTAATCTGCTGTTGGTTTGTCAGAAGGTCAGAGGAGATCCCAGAAAGTCATATCTGTTCTCTGCCATCTTGGCTCTGCTCCCCAAACTAACTTTTTGTACTCAAAATGTATTTGTTTAAATATTGGTCACTTTATCCATGTGTCTGCATGAGCAACACTACTTGAATTGCTCAATTGAATTACAATTTAAGGAACTTTTTAAAAAGCTACCATTATGTGAATGATTGTGCATGAGTCACTGTCCTCAACAGCATTAAAATCTAATGAAGGAAGATACCATGAAAAGAAGCTGAAGTTTGACTGGGAAAGTAAGGTGGGCACCAAGTCTAGTAGCATTATGGTCTATGCTGTCAAACCAAGCAGAGCTGCTCTTAATAAGTGTGTGTGTGTGTGTGTGTGTGTGTGTGTGAGAGAGAGAGAGAGAGAGAGAGAGAGAGAGAGAGAGAGAGAGAGAGAGAGAGAGAGAGAGAGAGAGAGAGAGAGAGAGAGAGAGAGAGAGAGAGAGAGAGAGAGAGAGAGAGAGAGATGAGAGAAAGGGAGAGAGAAAGGGAGGAAGAGAGGGAGGGAGAGAGGAGAGAGAGATTATAAGAGAAGGAGGGATAGAAGAGGAAGAAAGTTGAAACCATAATTTCAGATTGTTCTCCAGAATGGTTTGATTCATTCACAACTCCACCAACAATGTTTCAGTGTCCCAGACCACGATGCAATGAAAATTACATTCAACAAAAACCAGGGGAAAGTAGACCAAAAAATAATTGGAAAATAAATAATCTCATATCTAAGAATGATTGGGTGAAACAGCAAATCATAGACATAATTAATAACTTTACCCAAGAAAACGATAATAATGAGACATCATACCAAAATGTATGGGATGCAGCCAAAGCGATAATAAGGGGAAATTTCATATCTCCAGAGGCTTATTGGTATAAAATAGAGAAAGAGAAGATCAATGAATTCAACATGCAAATGAAAAAGCTAAAAAAAAATTAACCCTCCAATTAAATAACAATATGAAATTCATTAAATGAAAGGGGAGATAAATACAATTGAAAATACAAAACCTATTGAATCAATAAGGAAAACTATGTGTTGGTTTTATAAAGAATCCAGGCAAATAGATAAAATTTTAGTTAGGAAAAAAAGAAAAGGAAATTGTTAGTATGAAAAATGAAAAGGTGAACTTTCCACTATTAAAGATTAAATTAGAACAAGAATTAGGAGATATTATGCTTAACTGTATGCCAATAAATCTGATTATTTAAATAAAATAGCTGAATGCTCAGAAAATATGGATTATCCAGATTAACAGAGGTGGAAATAAAATAATTAAATAGCACCATTAAAAAAATTGAATAACCTATTAATAAACTGAATAAGAAAAAAATCTTCATGGCCATATGGATTTACAAGTGAATTCTCCCAAATTTTGAAAGAATACTTAGCTTCAATCCTATGCAAAATATTTTTTAATTTTTCAAGCTTTTTATTTTCAAAAGATATGTATGGATAATTTGGCATTATTGACCCGTGAATATCCTTGTGTTTCAGATTTTCATCTTACTTCCCCCATTCTCTCCCCTAAATGGCAAGTGATCCAATATATGTTAAACATGTTAAAATATATGTTAAATCCCATATGTATAAACTTATTTATACAATTCTCTTGCTGCACAAGAAAAATCAAATCAATAAAGAAATTGAATGAGAAAAAAAAACAAAAAATGCAAGCAAACAACAATAAAAAGAGTGAGAATGCTACATGTGATCAGATTCTGTTCTCACAGTCCTCTTTCTGGGTGTACATGGCTCTTTTTCTCACAAGATCATTGGAATTAGCATCAGTCATCTCATTGTTGGAAAGGGTTATGTTCATCAGAATTAATCATTGTGTAATATTGATATTGCTGTGTCCAATGATCTCCTGGTTCTGCTCATTTCACTTAGCATCACTTCATATAAGTCTTGCCAATCCTCTCTGTATTCATCCTGCTTGTCATTTCTTACAGAACAATAATATTCCATAACATTCATATACCACAGTTTACACAGCCATTCTCCAATTGATAAGCATCCATTCAATTTCCAGTTTCTAGCCACTATAAATAGGGCTGCCACAAACATTTTGGCACATACAGGTCCCTTTCCCTTCTTTAGTATCTCTTTGGGGTATAAGCTCAGTAGTAGCACTGCTGGATCAAAGGGTATGCACAGTTTGATAACTTTTTGGACATAATTCCAGATTGCTCTCCAGAATGGTTGGATTCATTCACAACTCCACCAACAATGTTTCAGTGTCCCAGACCACGATGCAATGAAAATTACATTCAACAAAAAACCAGGGGAAAGTAGACCAAAAAATAATTGGAAAATAAATAATCTCATATCTAAGAATGATTGGGTGAAACAGCAAATCATAGACATAATTAATAACTTTACCCAAGAAAACGATAATAATGAGACATCATACCAAAATGTATGGGATGCAGCCAAAGCGATAATAAGGGGAAATTTCATATCTCCAGAGGCTTATTGGTATAAAATAGAGAAAGAGAAGGTCAATGAATTGGGCTTGCAACTAAAAATGCTAGAAAAGGAACAAATTAAAAACCCCCAGTCAAACACTAAATTTGAAATTCTAAAAATAAAAGGAGAGATAAATAAAATTGAAAGTAAAAAAAAAAACTATTGAATTAATTAATAAAATTAAGAGTTGGTTCTATGAAAAAACCAACAAAATAGACAAACCCTTAGTAACTCTGATTAAAAAAAGGAAAGAGGAAAATCAAATTGTTAGTCTTAAAAATGAAAAGGGAGAACTCGCCACTAACCAAGAAGAAATTAGAGCAATAATTAGGAGTTACTTTGCCCAACTTTATGCCAATAAATTCAACAACTTAAATGAAATAGAAGAATATCTCCAAAAATATAGCTTGCCCAAACTAACAGACGAAGAAGTAAATATTCTAAACAGTCCCATCTCAGAAAAAGAAATAGAACAAACTATCAATCAACTCCCTAAGAAAAAAACCCCAGGACAGTGTTAAGTGTGGGTCCATGCCTAATTTCTGCCATAGCAATTTCCAGCTTTCCCAGCAGTTTTTGTCAAATAGTGAATTTTTATCCCAAAAGTTGGGATCTTTTGGTTTGTCAAACATTAGACTATACTATAGTATTGACTATTTTGTCCTGTGAAGCTAACCTATTCCACTGATCAACTAATCTCTTTTTTAAAGATTCATTTTGAACTCTTTCAAGAAAGCTTTGATAAATGAGAACAAGTTCCTATCACCTTTTGGGGCTTTATCTGGATTTCATTTGCATTTAGGAACCTCAGGATTTGAGGTCTGTTCTCTTCTCTCTCCATAGAAGCTGTCTATGGTGAGAGATCTTTTTGGCTTTGTTTTTTTGTTTCTTCTTATTTTTAAGATTTGAGATCTGCTCTTAAGGCAAAAGGGTGACAGTTGCTTTAGTTTGCCTGAGGGCTCGTATTTCTGACTGACTTCTGATTGATTATGAGTAATCATTGTCAGGTCCCACATTCTACTGGGCTCAGTGGCTTTCAATTGCCATTTGTATTCTCTTTGGTGGGGTTTACAGCAAATCTGCAAAGCACTCACTTGCAACAAGGACAGAGTAGCCTAAGAGTCTTCAAAGAAGATTTCCCACTTTGCTGATACTGAAATACTCTCTCTCCTTCCCAGCTTCTTGGTCCCAACTCCTTCCCCCGGGATTCCTGTCCTGCAGTCTGGGCTCGGGCAAAATGTCCCCATGACTGTTTGAAATAGACCTGTTCTGAAGTTCTTCCAAAGTATCTTTTTCTGGAAATGTGTTGTACTCTAAATATTTGTGGTTCTGTCACTTCAAAACCAGTTCAGAGGCTTAATCTGCTGTTGGTTTGTAAGAAGGTCAGAGGAGATCCCAGAAAGTCATATCTGTTTTCTTCCATCTTGGCTCTGCCCCCCAAACTAACTTTTTTTACTCAAAATTTACTTGTTTAAATATTGGTCACTTTATCTATGTGAAGGCATGAGCAACATTATTTGAATTGCTCAGTTGAATTACAATTTAAGGAACTTTTTTTAAAAAGCTACCATTATATGAATGATTGTATTAAGTGCTAGGGACAGTCACTGTCCTCAACAGCATTAAAATCTAATGAAGGGAGATATCATGAAAAGAAGCTGAAGTTTGGCTGGGAAAGTAAGGTGGGCACCAAGTCTAGTAGCATGATGGTCCATGATGTCAAACCAAGCAGAGAGAGAGACAGAAAGATGAAAGTGAGAGAGAAAGGGAGGAAGGGGGTGGGGAGAGGGAGATAGAGATTGTAAGAGAAGGAGGTAGGGATGGGAGAGGAAGAAAGTTGAAACCATAAAGTCCTAAGTGTAGAGAGGATCCCTAGGTGTAGAATACATTAGATCTTATTAGCAAATTTAATACTAAAATATGAAGAACTGTTTACTTTCTTCCAATGGTAAGGCCAATTTTCAAATATTGGTTGGGCAGATCATAAGGCCTAATGATCCTCCATTTTCCAAGGAAGATTAGTTGTTGAGTGTTTGTCTACCCAATTGTTGTGAATATTTCTGTTCCCTATTCCAGGTTGAGAAGTAGGAAGATAATTTAATAAAATTTATAAATTTTATCCTTATTGGACTTTAAATAAGAACATTTTCCATTTCATGAAAATATGGTAAGTTGCTTAGAAAAAAAGGTATTCCACAGGGAAAAGAAAGACAAGGATAATTTATACTTAAAGATGACAAAATAATTTTGATTAAAAGATCATTTTCAGAAGAGGTTTGTCTTTTTTTGCTGAGTAGCTTATAATTTGTGTTAAATTGTATTTCTTATGTGATAAATAGCCTTGCAAACTACTGAATCAACAGTAATGACAATAAAAATTCAAATTCTTTTAATGAAAATTATTGTTGTAATTTTTTGTAAATTATTGACATTTTTAGAATCTGTTTCCTAATCTAGTAAAAATCAGTAATCTAGTAAAAATATTTATAGTACCCACATCAAGTCATTATGGTTAGATTCAGATAAAATAATGTGTGTTAACATCTTTTTTATATATTAAATAAATTGATGGATTTGAAATGGAGACTAAATTCAGGGATTTGCTTGAGATGTTCCACAAACACCTTAAAATACCTTTAAATAGTAACTCTAGACAAATTCTGGCTTGGCAGAATGCACCAAATACAGTAAAAGAAGTTTCTAGCAATAGATAATTTAGAATATTGGGTGGCAGCAAAGGTCTTTTCTACCAAGAGTGGAATACAGTACAGTCCCACCCAAGCAAACCAGAGCATTGTCAGTAGCAGCACCTACTGCTCCCAGATACTGCTCTCAGCCCAGAGATGTGAATTGGCTGAACAACTCATCAGAAGGAGATTACAGGGATGTCTTCTAGCAATGAGTCAGGAAGCTGTTGTTTTGCTCACAATAGTATCTGGGTCACAATTCTGGGTGGCCAGTTCAAGGCAAGAAGATATACTAGCAAAGAGAGTTTGTAGCCAGAACTAACTGGGGTCTGTCTGCACAGTTTAAGGGAAGAAAAGAATGCTCGCGTGCACTCATAGAATAGAACACAGGACAGTGATAGTAATAAACATGTATTCTTGCAATTCTTATCTCCTTGGAAGAACTGAAAATATACAGGTTCTTTGAAGTATCTTTGAAAATTCCTTCACAAAACTCTTCAGCTCTAGATAATGAATCTACCAACCCAGAATAATAGAGTGGGAAAATTAGCAAACAACAGAAAACAATTCTCACCATAGAACGCTACTGTTATAATAAAGAAAATCAAAACACACACTCAGAAGCTAACAGGCCAAGTTCCTATATCCAAAGCTTCCAAAAAAATGGATTTGGTTCGTAACATGGAAGAAGTCAAAATTTGTTTTGAAAATCATGTAATAGGAGTAATTAAAAAATTTAGAAGGCACATGAGTGACACAAGAAAAGTTGGAAAAATAAGGCAAAAGCTTGGTAAAGGAGACACAAACAAAAAAATACTGAAAAAAATTACACCTTAAAAACAAGTGTAGACCAAATGGAAAAGGTGGTACATAAAGCCAAGAAGGAGAAAATGTTTTTAAAAGAATTGGCCAAATGTAAAGAGAACAAAAAATTTGCTGAAGAAAAAAAAATCCTTAAAAAGTAGAATTGAGGTAGAGTGACCAAGAGCTAGAGATTGAGAGACCATCATACTCTATAAAGCTCTTCACACAATAGCAAGTTTCTCTGGCAGTTCTAGAGCTATTTCAAACTTTCTCCAGCAAATTGGCAATCAATGAATAATCAATATTCTAATAAAAATAGCTAGTCAGTAGTCTCTATAGGAAAATCATAGCCACATTCTGAAACCCCTACACCAATAAGAAAATATTACAAGCAAGAAAACAAAACAAAAAAACAAAAAAAAACATAATTCAGATATGGTGTAGCTACAGTTGGAATCACATAAGACTTAGCAGTTACTACACAAAAGACCTCAGGTGTTGGAACACTATAAATGGAATACCAATTGAACTAGTATTGTGGGAAAAAAAATATTCTAACCAAAGAAATTTAGCATAATCCAGAGAAGAAATAAATGTAGTTATTCAATGAATTGAAAGAGAATTCTCTTATTCATAGATCTAAAAGATAGATTATTCCTTGCTTTTTAAAATTTATTCAGGATGTCACTGTTTTATGGCTAAATCATGTACTGATATTGGTTATCTCTGTTTCTGACTCTTTTAGCAAGATGTAATTTCCTTCCTAATATCTTTTAATTATTTATTTTTCTGCTTCATATATATATGTGTGTGTGTGTGTGTGTGTGTCTTTGCATACATATCTACATACATGCATATGTAGATTCTCTTAGTTTCATG
Organism: Antechinus flavipes; assembly: GCF_016432865.1. Taxonomy (NCBI): domain Eukaryota; kingdom Metazoa; phylum Chordata; class Mammalia; order Dasyuromorphia; family Dasyuridae; genus Antechinus; species Antechinus flavipes. Next base: position 245,019,312 of record NC_067403.1, read on the forward strand.
GTGATTCTTCTATATTCTTGTCATTAAATGAAATCATTGCAATTATGCTGAAACTTAATAGATTCTGTTCCAGCCTCTTTACTATAATTTTATTTACTCGTGGCAGTTTTTTTTTTTTTGGATAATTTTTGAAAGGTACTGCCCAGGTCCCACTTTTGAGGGACTTCTAAGGAGTCCAGAGATTTTGAAATTGCTTCTCCTCCATCTATTTTCCATGTCATTTTTTTCCCATTGTGGAATGTTATATTTTCTTCCATTTCTTCATTTTTTGAATGTTTGATTGATTCTTATCACCTCATAAAACCATCAATTTCCATCTAGCCCATTATAACCTTCAAGGATGTTGTACTTCCTTTATCATTTGGCCAAGTCTATCATTTCAGCAGCTGTTTTATTTTGCTAAGCTGTTGACTATTTTTAATATGCAAAATTTTTGCTTTGGGTTTTACCAATAGGAGTTCTTTAATTGTTGCTATCCTTTGAATTTGTGTATTGATCTCTCCTGTCACCATGATAACTCTTTATGGTAAGATTCTTTGTTGCTGTTTTAACTCATACTTTTTGCCTTTTACTTACTTTAAAATTTAATTCTGCTCCAAGTTTTGAGGTGGACCTGTTGGAGTTCAAATGTGGGGTTCTTGTTCTTCTATAAAATATTATAAAAGTTCTCTCTGGGTGCCTTCCCTGGAATCAGGATTTTGTTTGTCCCTGTTCGGGCGCCAAAATGTGGTGAGCTTTTTCTTCTCAAAACGCAGCCAGGTGATAAAAGTTCAGATCTTTTATTATCTCCAATATAGCCCAGTTAGCTTAGAGGCCTATCTCTCTGCTTGGTTCCAAGAGCTCTTGCCGCTTTGTCCTTTGCTTCTGCCTCTGCTTTATTCAGCCTCCAGAGCCAGTACCAAGTTGAATCTGTCTTGCCTTGAAGAGAGGGCTTCTGGTGTAATTCTGCTGAAATCCCGACTTGTAGCTTCTTCACTCTGAAGAACTCCTTCGACTGGCCCATTGGCCTATTTATGCTCCTTCCAGAGAGAGGGATTATGGGTTTTCTCCCATAGTGCTCTCTGGCCCAAAGAGCTTCAAGGGAGGTGTGAACTCATTGAACTCCAATGAGTAAAGGTGTGAACACAAGCCTTGTATTAATTAGTTCTACTTAGTACCTTGTTTCAGGTTCTGCCCAAAACATCTTCTTGTAAGATTAGATCAACTCTAATTAGTTAGCAGTTAGTAAGGATTCCAACATGGACCTATTTCAGTCTTTTTGTTCTGGGACTGCAGAGGTGGCAATTTACATAATTCTACATTGATATTGCCCTGAAATCGCAGCCCCTCTTATCTGTTGCTGCATTTAGGGAATGGGGTAGGACAGTGTCTGGTAGTGCTAAAGGCATAGGAGTCTGACAGCTTACTCAGTGCTAAATTGTGGGACTTCTATTGGTATCTGACATAAGCAGATGGTTGTGGATTGATTCTCCTTTTCTCTGGGGGAACATGCCGAAGTTTGTGCACTAATGGTCTAAAGTGGAGGATTTCTTTTCTTTTCTTTCTTTTTTTTAAAATAATGCTGCTAATATTATGAAGGGGAGAATTACCTTGTGTCATAGTCTTCTTGGTGTTGGATAAACCTCAAAAGATTATCAGATCTAAATGAAACATTCATGATGTACCCAGGTATCATATCAACAACCTTTAAAATGTAATTCTTAGGATAACTGCTTAAATCAATTTTATTCTTAAGAATCATTCCACACATCATTCCAATATCACTGTACTTTTCTGGTGAGACATAGATATTGTTATTATATTATCTATTATATTAATATTAAAGATGTAAATATATGTTATGAGTTCAAATGTTGGAGTTCTTGTTCTTCTCAAAACACAGCCGGTTTAGCTTAGGGCTCTCTGAATATCTCCAAATCCAAAGGTTCTGTCCTTCAGCCTCTGCCTCTGCTTTCTTCAGCCTCCAACCAACACAGAGATGGAATGTCTCTCTTGTTTCCTTCTGGGGAACCCAGCCACCAACTACAGTGGTGTGAGATGAAGATGAATCTGGTTGTCCACTGAACTCTCCACTCGTAGCTTTATCCTCTGAAAACTCTTTGTCTGCCACCAGCCAGCCAAGAAGAAAAATGTATTCTTCTTGCCTTGCCTCAGAGAAAAGGCTTCTGGCGTAACTCCACTGAAATCTGACCGAGAGCTTCTGTCTGTTTCTGTTATCCAAGAGGGAGGAATTGTGGGATACAAGAAAGAGGGATTATGGGTTTTTTCCCATAGTGCTCTCTGGCCCAAAGAGCTTCAAGGGAGGTGTGAACTCATTGAACTCCAATGAGTAAAGGTGTGAACACAAGCCTTGTATTAATTAGTTCTACTTAGTACCTTGTTTCAGGTTCTGCCCAAAATCTTCTTGTAAGATTAGATCAACTCTAATTAGTTAGCAGTTTGTAAGGATTCCAACAAATATATATATAGATATTGTTATTCTATTAAAAAGTAAAACAAAACAAAATAAAATAATGCTGTTAAACCATATAGTGATTCTTGAAGCTTGAGTCTGCTCCTTCCCTTGGCTGTGCTAAGACATGTGTGGGATTATGGAGGATTCTCACTTGGAGTCAGGATCTCCTAATGGTTTGTGGAGGTGGGATATATTAATAATTTCAAAAATATTTTCATTAACTTGTATATTTTCCAAAGATTTGAAGAGTGAGTGCTGGGTAATCAAACATCAAAAGCTTTCTTTGGTAGACAGATTCTAATGAAAAGATTGTGTTCATTCTATTATACAAGATGCTGGTGGATTTTCAAATAATTGAATAGATCAATTTTATAATAATAGATAGTCTTGAAACATTCTGTCTTTATCTTATTTTTTATAATAATTTTGTGATTTAAATAAATTGAAAACACTCTCTTTCAAACTATGTGGAAACTGATTTAGAGAAAAGCAGGGGAATTTCAATGATTAGATAGTAATGAGGCAAGAAAGTCAGCATTTCATAAATTCCCATGGCTCAAAACCCCAGGTTTTTACACTGTACAAAATTACCTCATTAAATAATGTTTGGAAGATGTTTAGAAAGCCGAACATTGAGCCAGAAGACCACTCTCATTAAAATGGCCTTTGAATTTTGGGAAAGTTCTCCCCAGAGCAAATAGCAGAGCAAGAATCATTTCTACTTAAGGCAGTGTGGTGATTTGGTTTAAATGATGATTTTTACAAGCAGTTTGGCTTCTCTTTCAAATTTAGGTGGAATATGGTAGTAGATGAAATGCTTAAAGGTGCCAAACAATAGCTTAATGGAAAGGTCTTCAGAACCTTCATCTGAGTCTTAGTCAAATTATTCAGATAGATTAAGTCATAGTCTAATATCTCAATGAAAATACCTGTGATACCTATATAAGACAGCTGGTGCGAAGATAAGATGTAATAATATAAGAAAAAAGTATCCCAAACATTAAAGAAATTTATTTTTGCTAGTTATTAATTTCTAAAATTATTTTCAATATATAAATTAAAACAAATAATGGAATATGGTTTAATCTCATCTAATAAAGGTAAGTGTGAACTCTTTTGCTTGTTTACCTCCAAATTTTCTGATTATGAAGAAGCTTATAGACCCTCTCATTTAGAAGTCTCCTGAAAGGTTTTAAATACACAATAATATTCAGGGCTTCCAAATTAAGGGGAAAAAATGTTCAAAGAATGAATTCAATCCCCCACAATAGGCTCTGACCTATCTTTGTAAAACACAAAAAATGAAACAAAAGCAAAAGCAAAATAGACAAATATACTCCATGGACAGCTACATAACTTCAGAGTGCTTTTTCTGTAGTTCATTTCCTTGTCTTTTTCTTATTTATGGGTAGCTCCATTATTTTTTTTTTGATAAACCATAATTATCTATTATAGATAATTATCCTACAATAGGAGATAATTCTCCTATATCTCTTGTAACAATGAAAATAGTTGAAGAGAAAACAGCATGCAGCAACCTTATTTAATAATTTCTTAAGTTTATTTTAAATATTTAATGTTAATTTAAAAATAATACTTTTTCCCATTGTATATAAATACATGTAACAGTATTTTTATTTTGAGTTCATATATAAGATATCTAATATAAGACATATGTGTACAATTGATAACTTTTTTGATCCTCCACCACCATAATTCTCCTGTCTTAATGTTTTATGTTTTAAGAAATATCAGCCTTCTATACTTGTCCATTCCTTCATACATATAGTACTACTATTCTGTGATTTTACTAATTTCCTACATAGAGTAGATTCACAAAGCTCGTTTTTAAGCTCAAGTTAAAAATCAATATAATTCAATACAGTAATATGTGTATGTATGTCTATGTACATATATGTATGTGTATGCCATGTATACACATAGCAATATATTAAAATATAAGTATGTATATATGTCCACATATATGTATATGTGTGCCATATATATATATATATATAAATATATGAAAACGTAAGTGTGTATATACATTTATGTATACATCACATATTTGTGTTTAATTTTATATTTAATACACTGTTAAGTAGATATTGCATTAGGAATGAAGAGACCAAGAGTTCACACTAAAATCTGAAATGAGGAGAAAACAATGAATTAAATGCTAGTAAATGACATAGTTGAGATTAAGAAGCTATATAATATTGTGATTAAATGCACATTCATTAATCACCTCTTATGATCAAGAAATATTGAGATATACAAATGAAGACTCTGAGTCAAAAGACTTAGAATCTTAAGAAAGACATGGAATTAATATATGGAAAAATGTGAGAATGTATGTATTTTCTATTACTCTCAATTATATATTCTACTTAGCAAATGTATGATATATTTTCATTATTTAGTAAGTCAAGAACGGGAGGAAGTTTGTTAGCCAAAGTAATCAGGAAATGCCACAGATAGGAATGTGTGAAACTGAGACAAGACTTGAGCAATGAGGAGATTCTGATGAAAGATGATTAGTCAAAATTCTCCATATAGGAAGAAAGTCACAATTAAAGTTTAAAGGGAATAATAGAACAAAGCATGTAAGACCAGTATTATTTGGAGAAAATATTAATATATTTAATTTCTTTTATTCATACCTTCTACAGCATTTATTGCTTCTAGTATCAAAAGAGAATTGCATTTAAAAAGAAAAATGTTATCTTTGCAATGATGTTGCTGATTATTAGATTCATAATGATTTTAAATGTTTTACTAGATGAGATTTCTTAAACTCATTTTTAATCCAAATATTCAAGAAAAAATTGGCATATATATTTATAAAATCTCTGACAAGTAGTGAATACTCAAACAAAATTCATTGGTTGATTTTGACTTTATGATAGAGCTTAAAGTATGTTAACAGTTAGAAATGACATTGAAGTGTAGAACATTAACTGTTTGCTACAGCAGGGAAGATTAAACAAAAATTATAAAATTATGGAGTGATTATAAAATTATGAGTGACGTAGGATACACTTTAATGATCACCCTCTGTTCTTCTCCCAATTTTATTTTTCTAAGGCAAAAAGTAGACCTATGGAAAGAAGTTAATGGGTTGGTCCTGAATTCAATAGTTCCATAGTCAGAAGAAACTGACAAAATGGAAAGAAGCAATTTTACATTTGTGGTGGAATTCATTCTCCTGGGATTTTCTGACCTTCCCAACCTCCGAGGTTTTCTATTTGGAATTTTATTAGTGACCTATATGAGTATACTTATAGGAAATGGACTTCTCATTGTCATCACTAAGATGAATCCTACTCTTCAAACCCCCATGTACTTTTTCCTTGGAAATTTTTCCTTCTTGGAAATATGTTACACATCAGTCACTCTCCCTAGAATGCTAAGAGATATTTGGACTCAGAAGGGAAACATCCCATTCCTGTCCTGTGCTATACAAACTTGCTCCCTTTATATTCTAGGAGTAGCAGAGTGCTTACTCCTGGCTGTGATGGCTTATGACAGATATGTAGCCATCTGTAAGCCTCTTTACTATCCTCTCATCATGAATCACAAGGTATGTGTCCAATTGGTGATTGCCTCCTGGGTCACTGGGATGCCAGCCCAAATAGGACTAATATGCCAGATTTTCTCTCTGAACTTTTGTGGTTCTAAACAACTGAACCATATTTTCTGTGATGCTCCACCACTACTAGAAATTGCATGTGGGGACACATATCATAAAGAGCTTTCTCTCCATATGAGTGCTCTCTTTTTTGTCATGATGCCCTTTCTGTTGATACTTATGTCTTATGGCAAAATCATTGTCACTGTCCTGAAGCTGCCATCAACCTCAGGGAAATCCAAAGCTTTCTCTACTTGCTCTTCTCATCTCATGGTTGTAGGTTTATTCTATGGGTCTGGTTGTATTGTGTATTTACATCCCAAATCCAGTCATTCAGCCAAATCTGACAAATTCTATTCCCTTTTCTATACTATTGTGACACCAGCATTAAACCCCATGATATATAGCATGAGGAATAAGGATGTAATTGCTGCATTGAAAAACATCATTCCAAAATGATGTTATTGATGAATCAAATGTTTATAACTAAAAAAAATCCTATCTATTTGTTCCATGGGTCATAAGAAATAGATTTTCTTGTTTCAAAAGACATCTGCAACATACTGAAAAAAGTAGAAGAGATTATATTTGAAGATATCCATATATGCTTACAATTTCTATTTTATTAGACTTGAAGTAGGTTGATGAAACTGTCCTTTATCTCACATGATGACTATTCTCAACAGAAACATTTACTGCAATCTTCCATTTTATCCTATTGTGCTATTTTTTTTTCAAAATTATCCTTTTACTTAAAATTTGCTTATTAAATTTAACCATGTATGTATGTGTGCATGTTCAATTCAAGTAACATTTCAAATGCTTACTGTGTGCCAAGGATTGTCCTGAGTGCTGGGGACAATCCCTGCCTTCAAGGTGGTTAATATTGAAGGAGGAAGAAAATGTAAAAAAGAAGCTGCATCTGGGTTGGAAAGGTAGACTGGGCACCAAGGATTTATTAGAGGTGGGAGTTACATCCAAGCAGAGCTACTGTTTAGGAAAATAAAGGAGGGGGGAGAGATAAACAGTGAGAGACAGAGAGACAGACACAGAGAGACAGACAGAGAGACAGAGAGAGTCAGATACATAGAGAAAGACACAGAAAGAGACAAAAAGAAAGAGATAGAAAAAGACAGGGACAGAGACAGAGAGAAAAAGATAGAGATAGATACAGACAGACCAAGATACACATACACAGAGACAGACAAACAGACAGAGACAGAGATAGAGACACAGAGAGAGAGAAAGAGAGACAGAGAGAAGGAGAGACAGAGAGATGGAGAGATAGAGACAGTACAAAGGGAGACACAGAGAGACAGAGACAGATAAGGTAAGGTAAGGTAGGATAAGGTAGATTTTTTTATATGCAACTGACTGTGTATATTATTTCTACTTTGGTCCCATACCGATTCATTTTGCACTCATTTCTTATTTTGCATAGATTCCTTTGATGCACATTGTCCAACTTCTCTTTTCTTAAATCCTAATTAGATTTTTCATGCCTCTTCATGTGACATAATTTACCCCATTATAATTCTTTTTTTTTCCTTTTGTATCTAGTTTACTTCTTTTCTTTATCCTTTGTTTATACTTTATGTTATATCCTTAAATTCACCTTATACCTATAGTGTATATATATATATATGTATGTATGTATTTGCTACTTCAAGTTATACTATTACTGGTATAATTTTAAGAATTATAAGTGTTTCTTCCAATGGGATGTAAACATTGCAACTGCAAGGAATCTGCTGTTTTCATTTACATTTTTAATTTCCTTTTTAGACATTTTTTGAGTATCGATATCGATGATCAAATGCTTTGTGTACTTCTAGTCTGCTCCTTTTGAAAGATTGAAATTCTTCTCTTTCCTTGAATGAGCATTTTTTTCCTATGAAGATTTATGCTTAATTTTACCAGGAGGTGATCCTTGGTTGTATCTTGAGTTCCATTGTTTTTTTGGATCTTCTAATATTGGATGTAATATTGGATCTTCTCCAATCCTTAAATGATGCAGCTGCAAAGTAAATGATGATTGGGATTTCCCAATGTATACATTGCTTCCATCTGGCATCCCATACTATGTCTTACCTTGACTTCATAGTTGTGAAATTTGACTGAAATGTTTCTTGGTGTCTTTTTCTGGGATTTCTTTCCTGGAGAGACCTGTGAATACTTTCATTATGCTTGTTTTATTTTTGTGTGTGTTTTTTGTTTGTTGGGTTTTGTTTATTTCAAGATACAAAGAACTGCTTGATTTTCAAATAATTCAATAGGTCGATATTATAAAATAAATATGATTAAAACATCTTACCCTTTGTAATTTATTTTTCCACAATAACACTATGATTCAAATAATTTAAACATTATCCATCAAGTCATGGGGAAACAGATTAAGAGAAATATAGTGTAGTGTTCTTTCATTTATAGTTAGAAATGAAGAAAGCTAGAGTTGCCATAAGCTCCTTGGGCTCAGATCCCTAGATTTTCGACTATGTAACACTGGTTTATTAGGTGATGTTTAGAAGACTGGACTTTGAGCCAAAAGACCGCTGTCATTAAAATTTGATAAAAATCATTAAAAACTATTCTAGAGAATGCAGAAGGGCAGGAATCATAGTCTGTTTCCACTTTAAAAATTAAGACGAATGAGGTAGTAGATAATAATCCCTAAGGAAGCAAAAGAATAGGTTACTGGAAAGGTGGTGAAATCCCTGAATGTTAACCTCCTTAGGACACTTAACAATTGTGCCAGTATATGCATATGTCAAAGTTTAACTTCATACTAAAGAACATTTTAATGGATTCAACTAATGATGAAGATTTGTGTATATACATAAGGGGTGTGGGATGGGAGTAGGGAAGTTTTTGTGTTTGTATATGTGTTTGTGTGTGTACATAAAAAAAAAATGATTCATAGATACAGAAATGTATATGTATAAAAAAGAATTCAGCTGCAGAACATTAAGAAAAGTTCATAAATTCTAAGAGTAAATTAGGAATTATTCCTAAGGAATAGGAGTTCTTGGTGACATCAGATGGCAGTGTTGAGTAGTATATTAGTAACTCAAACAGGAAACCTGGAAGGGAAGGAATTCATTCAAGTCTTCTAATCATGTTGAATCATTTTGAAAAATATCTACTCCTTTCTGCTGCATTCAGGTGGGATTAAATTAAGTGAGACAAAAATGTACTAAAATTATATAATTTAAAAAGTCATAGAAAAGAGAATGACAACAATGAGAAAACAAATCAAATTTTGGGGATACAATCAAAGTAGTTCTTAAGAGAAATTTTGTGTTTCTAGATGCTTACTTGAATAAAATAGAGAAAGAGAAGATCAATGAATTGGATATACAAATGAAAAAGCTAGAAAAAAATTAACCCTCCAATTAAATAACAATATGAAATTCATTAAATGAAAGGGGAGATAAATACAATTGAAAATACAAAAACTATTGAATCAATAAGGGAAACTATGTGTTGATTTTATAAAGGAGCAAGCCAAATAGATAAACTTTTAGTTAGAAAAAAAAAGAAAAGGAAATTGTTAGTATGAAAAATGAAAAGGTGAACTTTCCACTATTAAAGATTAAATTAGAACAATAATTAGGAGATATTATGCTCAACTGTATGCCAATAAATCTTATAATTTAAATAAAATAGATGAATGCTCAGAAAATGTAGATTATCCAAATTAACAGAGGAGGAAATAAAATAATTAAATAGCACCACTAAAAAATGAAATTGAACAACCTATTAATAAACTGAATAAGAAAAAATCTTCATGGCCATATGGATTTACAAGAGAATTCTCCCAAATTTTGAAAGAATACTTAACTTCAATTCTCTGCAAAATATTTGGAAAAATAAAGAAAGAAGTGCAATCAAATTCCCTTTTTTGACACAAATATGGTTCTGATACCTAAATCAGGTAGAGTCAACACAGAGAAAGAAAATTATAGAAGAATTTCCCTAATGAATATTGATGCAATTTTTTTTTTAATTTTTCAAGCTTTTTATTTTCAAAAGATATGTATGGATAATTTGGCAATATTGACCCTTGAATATCCTTGTGTTTCAGATTTTCATCTCCTTTCCCCCACTCTCTCCCCTAAATGGCAAGTGATCCAATATATGTTTAACATGTTAAAATATATGTTAAATCCAATATGTATAAACTTATTTATACAATTCCCTTGCTGCACAAGAAAAATCAAATCAATAAAGAAATTAAATAAGATAAAAAAAACAAAAATGCATGCAAACAACAATAAAAAGAGTGAGAATGCTACATTGTGATCAGATTCAGTTCTCACAGTCCTCTCTCTGGGTCTACATGGCTCTTTTTATCACAAGATCATTGGAACTAGCATCAGTCATCTCATTCTTGGAAAGGGTTACGTTCATCATAATTAATCATTGTGCAATATTGATGTTGCTGTGTCCAATGATCTCCTGGTTCTGCTCATTTCACTTAGCATCAGTTCATGTAAGTCTCTCCAGACCTCTCTGAAATCATCTTGTTGATCATTTCTTATAGAACAATAATACCCCATAACATTCATATAACATAATTTATTCAGTCATTTTCCCATTGATGGGCATCAACTCAGTTTCCAGTTTCTTGACACCATGAAAAGGACCTCCATAAATATTTTGTCATGTGTGGCCTTTAAGATCTGTTTGGGTTGTAGGCCCAATAGCAACACTGCTGTATCAAATGGTATGCACAGTTTGAGAACTTTTTTTTTAACATAGTTCCAAATTGCTCTCCAAAATGGCTGGATTGTTCACAGTTCCATCAACAATTTATTAGTGTTCCAGTTTTCCTATTATTGTTAATCCCATTGTAAATGGATTTCTTGTAAACAATATATTGTAGAATTCTGGCTATCAATCCAGTCTGCTATCTGCTTCCATTTTAGGGGAGAATTCATCACATTCACATTCACAGTTAAAATAACTACCTCTCTCTTCCAGCCAAGATGGCAGAGAGGAGGCACATGGCTGTGTGAGCTCCGCGTTTTTCTCTCAGAATCCATTTCATCACAAGCCTCTGAATTAATGCTTGACTGATTAAAAAAAAAAAAAAACAACACAAATAGTTACCAAGAGAAGACATACTTGAAATTCGCCAGCAAAAGTCTGTTTTTGCTCGAGGGCAAGGACGGTTTTAGATCGGCTGCAGGCTGAGGGCAGGTAACAGCAGCGAGAGCCAGGCAGGCAGCTCAAAGCTGAGCAGACCGGAGTGGGATGGGGTGTGATCTCAGCCGTTTCTGTGAGGGGAGCTTTGCTACAGGATTGGATCCTTTGCCCTGGCAGCAAGTCAGTAGCCCAGCAGAGAAGCTAAAAACACCCGGGGTGAAGAATACAACCCCAAACAGCTGGAGTCTCTCGGGACCTGGCCATCCCTCCCTCCACAGTGTGTCAGCACACTATGGGAGTCTCAGAGTGCAGTAGCAGAACAGTCCTGCTCGTGCCTCACTGCTGCCCCTGCAGTCTGTACAGGAAGCTTGGTAACATGACCCAGCCCCTCCCCCCAAAAAAGCAGACTCCATTTAGGTTTTTTTTTTTTCTTTTTTTTCTTTGCTAGTTTGTTTTTGATTCTTCTCTGACAAAATGAGCAAAAAATTGAAAAGGACCTTAACCTTTGACAGATTCTATATGGATAGAGAGCAGACTCTAAACTCTGAGGAGACTAAAAACAGATTATCTTCAGGTAAATCTGCAAAAGAGGAGATCATCTGTTCCTCAGCACAGATGAACCTCATAGAAGAAATTAAAAGGGCTCTCACAAGGGAGCTAGAAGAAAAATGGGAAAAGGAGAGGGAGGCTTGGCAAAAGAGGCTGGAGAAGTCATCCCACTCACTTAAAGAGAGAGTTTTATTGTGATGAATGTGATGAATTCTCCCCTAAAATGGAAGCAGATAGCAGACTGGATTGATAAAATAAAATAAAATCCTTGAAAAATAGGATTAGTGAACTGGAAACAGAAAACAGCTCTCTAAAAAATAAAATTGGCGAAATGGAAAAAAAATCCATAGAACAAAAGAACTCAATTGGACAATTAGAAAAAGATATTTAAAAAGTGAGTGAAGAAAATACTTCATTGAAAATCAGAATCGAACAAATAGAATTGAATGACTCAAGGAGACATGAAGAATCAGTCAAGCAAAACCAGAAAAATCAAATAATGGAAAAGAATGTGAAATACCATCTTGGGAAAACAACAGACCTGGAAAATAGATCCAAGAGAGACAATCTGAGAATTATTGGACTCGCAGAAATGTATGATGAAAAAAAGAGCCTGAACACTCTTTTCCAGGAAATTTTCAAAGAGAACTGCCCAGAAGTCATAGAAACAGAGGATAAAATAGACATTGAAAGACTTCATCGATCACCTACTGAAGGGGATCCTAAAATCGAAACACCAAGAAATATAGTGGCCAAATGCCAGAACCCTCAAATGGAGGAAAAAATACTGCAAGTGGCTAGAAAAACCCAATTCAAGTATTGAGGAGCCACAATAAGGATCACCCAGGATCTAGCAGCATCCACATTAAAGGATCGAAGGGCCTGGAATATGGTATTCCGAAAGGCTAAGGAATTTGGTATGAGACCAAAAATAACTTACCTAGACAGAATGAGCATCTTTTTCTAGGGAAGAAGATGGACATTCAACGAAATAAGTGAATTTCACCTATTTTTGATGAAAAAACCAGAACTTAACAAAAAATTTGATCTACAAATATAGAACTCAAGAGAAGCCTAAAAAGGTAAAAATAAATCTTGGGAACTATGTTTTTGCTATAAAGATGTATACAGAATACATGTATACCTTGTTCTAGAAACTAGATGTGGAAAGGACATTGTACCAGAAAAAGGGTAAAGTGGGGGTACTATATCTCATGAAGAGGCAAAGGAAACTTATTATATCTGAGAGAAAGAATGGAGGGGGATGAATATAGTGGATATCTTACTGCCATCAGAATTGCCTTTAAGAGAAAAAATTTAGACATATTCAATTTATGGTGAAACTTCTCCCACCTCAATGAAAAGTGAGAAGGAAAAGTGAAAAGGGAAGGAATAAGCTAAGCAGAAGGGAATACGGAAATTGTGAGGGAAAGGGGTAAGATAGAGGGAGGAACTTTAAGGCAGGGGGAGAGATACTAAAAAGGGAGGGCTGTGAGAAGCAAGTGCTGCTTACAAGCTTAATACTGGGAAGGGAGGGAAGGGGGAAAGAAGGGAGAAAAGCATAAAGTGGGGTTAACAAGATGGCAAGTAATATAGAATTGGTAATTTTGACCATAAATGTGAATGGGGTAAACTCCCCCATAAAGAGGAAGCAGTTAGCAGAATGGATTAAAAGCCAGAATCCTACATTATGTTGTTTACAGGAAATACACCTGAAGCAGGGAAATACAGGCAGAGTAAAGGTAAAAGACTGGAGTAAAATCTACTATGCTTCAGGTGAAGTGAAAAAAAAAAAAAACAGGGGTAACCATCCTCATCTCAGATCAAGCTAAAGCAAAAATTGATCTAATTAAAAGAGATAAGGAAGGGCACTATATCTTGCTAAAGGGTAGCATAAATAATGAAGCAATATCAATATTAAACATATATGCACCAAGTGGTGTAAGATCTAAATTCTTAAAAGAGAAATTAAGAGAGTTGCAAGAATAAATAGACAGCAAAACTACGATAGTGGGAGATCTTAACCTTGCGCTCTCAGAATTAGATAAATCAAACCACCAAATAAATAAGAAAGCAGTCAAAGAGATAAATAGAATACTAGAAAAATTAGATATGATAGATCTCTGGAGAAAACATAATGGAGACAGAAAGGAGTATACATTCTTTTCAGCACTTCATGGAACCTATACAAAAATTGAGCATATATTAGGACATAAAAAGCTCAAACTCAAATGCAGTAAGGCAGAAATAGTAAATGCATCTTTTTTAGACCATGATGCAATGAAAATTACATTCAACAAAAATAATTGGAAACTAAATAATCTTATACTAAAGAATGATTGGGTGAAACAGCAAATCATAGACATAATTAATAACTTCACCCAAGAAAACGATAATAATGAGACATCATAACAAAATGTATGGGATACAGCCAAAGCAGTAATAAAGGGAATTTTCATATCTCTAGAGGCCAATTTGTATAAAATAGAGAAAGAAAAGGGCAATGAACTGGGCTTGCAACTAAAAATGCTAGAAAAGGAACAAATTAAAAACCCCCAGTGAAATACTAAACTTGAAATTCTAAAAATAAAAGGAGAGATCAATAAAATTGAAAGTAAAAAAAAAAAAAAAAACAATTGAATTAATTAATAAAACTAAGAGTTGGTTCTATGAAAAAACCAACAAAATAGACAAACCCTTAGTAAATATGATGTAAAAAAGGAAAGAGGACAATCAGATTGTTAGTCTTAAAAATGAAAAGGGAGAACTCGCCACTAACGAACAGGAAATGAGAGCAATAATTAGGAGTTACTTTGCCCAACTTTATGCCAATAAATTCAACAACTTAAATGAAATAGACGAATAACTCCAAAAATGTAGCTTGCCCAAACTAACAGAGGAAGAAGTAAATATCCTAACCAGTCCCATGTCAGAAAAAGAAATAGAACAAGCTATTAACTAACTACCTAAGGAAAAAAAAATGCAGGACCAGATGGATTTACATGTGAAATCTACCAAACATTTAAAGAACAATTGACTCCAATGCTAAATAAACTATTTGAAAAAATAGGGAAGTCCTACCAAACTCCTTTTACGACACAGACATGGTACTGATACCTAAACCAGGTAGGCTGAAAACAGAGAAAGAAAATTATAGATCAATCTCCCTAATGAATATTGATGCTAAAATCTTAAATAAAATATTAGCAAAAAGATTACAGAAAATCATACCCAGGATAATACACTATGACCTAGTAGGATTTGTACCAGGAATGCAGGGTTGGTTCAATATTAGGAAAACTATTAGCATAATCAACTATATCAATAACCAACCAAACAAAAACCATATGATCATCTCAATCAATGCAGAAAAATCATTTGATAAAATCCAACATCCATTCCTAATAAAAACACTTGAGAGCATAGGAATAAATGGACTTTTCCTTAAAATAGTCAGGAGCATATATTTAAAACCGTCAGTAAGCATCATATGCAATGGGGAAAAACTGGAATCTTTCCCAGTAAGATCTGGAGTGAAACAAGGTTGCCCACTATCACCATTATTATTCAATATTGTATTAGAAACACTAGCCTCTGCAATAAGAGTTGAGAAAGAGATTAAAGGAATTAGAGTAAAGGAAACCAAACTATCACTCTTTGCAGATGATATGATGGTATACCTAGAGAACCACAGAGATTCTACTAAAAAGCTATTAGAAATAATTCATAACTTTAACAAAATAGCAGGATACAAAATGAATCCCCATAAATCCTCAGCATTTTTATATAGCACCGACAAAATCCAACAGCAAGAGATACAAAGAGAAATTCCATTCAAAATAACTGTAGACAGCATAAAATATTTGGGAATCTATCAACCAAAGGAAAGTCAGGAACTATGTGAGCAAAATTACCAAAAATTTTCCACACAAATAAAGTCAGACTTAAATAATTGGAAAAATATTAAGTGTTCTTGGATAGGCCGAGTGAATATAATAAAGATGACAATACTCCCTAAACTAATCTATTTATTTAGTGTTATACCAATCAGACTTCCAAGAAAATATTTTAATGGTCTAGAAAAAAATAAAACCAAAATTCATATGGAACAATAAAAAATCAAGAATCTCAAGGGAATTAATGAAAAAAAAAATCAAATGAAGGTGGCCTAGCTGTACCTGATCTAAAACGATATTATAAAGCACAGTCACCAAAACCATTTGGTATTGGCTAAGAAATAGATTAGTGGATCAGTGGAATAGGTTAGGTTCACAAGACAGAATAGTCAACTATAGCAATCTAGTGTTTGACAAACCCAAAGATCCTAACTTTTGGGATAAGAATTCATTATTTGATAAAAACTGCTAGGATAACTGGAAATTAGTATGGCAGAAATTAGGTATGGACCCACACTAACACCGTATACCAAGATAAAATCAAAATGGGTCCATGATCTAGGCATAAAGAACGAGATTATAAATAAATTAGAGGAACATAGGATAAACTATCCTATGACTTGTGGAGGAAAAAGAAATCCATGACCAAAGATGAACTAGAGACCATTACTGATCATAAAATAGAAAATTTTGATTATATCAAATTAAAATCCTTTGTACAAACAAAACTAATGCAAACAAGATTAGAAGGGAAGCAACAAACTGGGAAAACATCTTCATAGTTAAAGGTTTTGATAAAGGCCTCTTTTCCAAAATATATAAAGAACTGACTCTAATTTATAAGAAATCAAGCCATTCTCCAATTGATAAATGGTCAAAGGATATGAACAGACAATTTTCAGATGATGAAATTGAAACTATTACCACTCATATGAAAGAGTGTTCCAAATCCCTATTGATCAGAAAAATGCAAATTAAGACAACTCTGAGAAAATACTATATACCTGTCTGATTGGCTAAGATGACAGGACAAAATAATGATGAATGTTGGACGGGATGCGGGAAAACTGGGACACTGATGCATTTTTGATGGAGTTGTGAACAAATCCAACTGTTCTGGAAAGCAATATGGAATTATGCCCAAAAAGTTATCAAACTGTGCATACTCTTTGATCCAGCATTGTTACTTCTGGGCTTATATCCCAAAGAGATACTAAAGAAGGGAAAGGGATCTGTATGTGCCAAAATGTTTGTGGCAGCTCTGTTGATAGTGGCTAGAAACTGGAAATTGAATGAATGTCCATCAACTGGAGAATGGCTGGGTAAATTGTGGTATATGAATGTTATGGAATATTATTGTTCTGTAAGAAATGACCAGCAGGATGAATACAGAGAGGCTTGGAGAGACTTACATGAACTGATGCTAAGTGAAATGAGCAGAATCAGGAGATCATTATACACTTCAATAATGATACTGTATGAAGATGTATTCTGATGGAAGTAGATTTCTTTGACAAAGAGACCTAACAGTTTCAATTGATAAATGATGGACAGAAGCAGCTACACCCAAAGAAAGAACACTGGGAAATGAATGTAAACTATTCGCATTTTTGTTTTTCTTCCCGGGTTATTTTTACCTTCTGAATCCAATTCTCCCTGTGCAACAAGAGAACTGTTCGGTTCTGCACACATATATTGTATCTAGGATATATATATATAGGACTGCTTGCCATTAGGGGAGGGGATGGAAGGAGGGAGGGGAAATATCAGAACAGAAGCGAGTGCAAGGGATAATGTTGTAAAAAAATTACCCTGGCATGGGTTCTGTCAATACAAAGTTATTATAAAATAAATAAAATAAAATAAAATAAAATAACTACCTCTGTATTTCCTGCCATTTTATTTACCCTAAGTTATGATTTTATTCTTTCTTTTTCCTCTTCCATCCTCCTCAGTATTTTGCCATCTCCCTCAAATACCATTCCCCTCTAGAGCCCCCCTTTTTATATCTTTCCCTTAATATATATATATTTTTGTTTTCCCTTCTATTTGTATTCCCCTTTATTTCCTCCTTTCCATCCCCACTTCCATATAAAGTGAGACGTGGTTCTCTGTGAAACCAAATATGCCTTATTTTCTCTCTGAGCCAAATCTAATGAAAGTAAGATTCTTAATATGCTCATCTGCCTCCCTTCTTTCCCTTAAATATAATTGGTCTTCTTTGTGTCTTCATGAGATGCAATTCGCTTTATTTTAACTCCTTTTTCCTTTTTATTTTCTAGTACAAATCCCTTTCCTTCTCTAGTTTATTTTTCCTGTATTGTATATATATTTATACTCTCTAAGTATACCCATAACAGTATTATAATTTTCAAGAGTTCTTTCTTTTTTACCTTTTCATGCTTCTCTTGAGTTCTGTGTATGAAGATCAATTTTTTTTGTTCAGTTCTCATCTTTTCTTCAGAAATAGATGAAATCCACATATATAATTGAATTTACATCTTCTTCCCTGAAAGATAATATTCATTTTAGCTGGATAGGTTATTCTTGTCTATAATCCAAGTTCCTTTGCCTTTCGTAATATTAGATTCCAAGGCTTTGATCTTTTAAGGTAGAAGCTGCTAGGTCCTTAGTAATCCTAATTGTGGTTCCTTGGTATTTGAATTATTTCTGTCTGCCTGATTTCCCTTAATCTGATAGTTCTAAAATTGAGTCATAATATTCCTGGAGTTTTCATTGTGAAGGCTCTTTGAGGAGGTGATTAGTGAAGTCTTTCAATGGCTATTTTACCTTCTGATTCTAAAATATGAGAGCAGTCTTCCTTTATGATTTCCTCTAAGATACTGTCTAGGTTCTTTTTTTTTTTCCTCATGGCTTTCAGAAATTCAAATATTTCTTAAATTGTTTCTCCTAGATCTATTTTCCAGGTTTAGTTCTTTTTCCTAGAAGGTATTTCATATTTTCTCATATTTTTAATTTTTTTTTTGTTTTTTTCACTGATCCTTAAAGTCTTACGGAGTCATTCACTTTCATTTGTTCAATTTTAATTTTAGTGTATTATTTTTTCATATACTTCTTTTTATCATTTACCTTTTTTAGGTCCTTTTATATTTGGTCAATTGAATTGTTTTGTAATTGCATTTTTTTTCCATTTCCAAGCTTATATATTAATAGAGTATGGTCCAATTACTTTTTAGCCTCACATGCTTGGGACCTCAGTGCATCAACTCAAGCCTCAGCCCATTACAAAATCCCAGCTCATCTTATCTGTTGATGCACTTAGGGGATGGGGTAGGACAGTGGCTGGTAGTGCTAAAATAGGAGTCTGACAGCTTACTCAATGCTAAATTGTGGGCCTTGTAGTGGTATCTGACATGAGCATATGACTGTGGATTGTTTCTCCATTTTCCTGGGGGAACATGCTGAAGTTTGTGCACTTATAGTCTAAAAAGTGGAGGATTTCTTTTCTTTTCTTTTTTTTTAAACAATGCTGCTAATATTATGAAGGGGAGAATTACCTTGTGTCATAGTCTTCTTAGTGTTGGATAAATTTCAAAAGATTATCAGATCTAAATGAAACATTCACGATGTGCCCAGGTATCTTATCAACAACCTTTAAAATGTAATTCTTAGGATAACTGCTTAAATCAATTTCATTCTTAAGAATCATTCCACAGATCATTTCAATATCACTGTACTTTTCTGGTGAGACATAGATATTGTTATTATATTGTATATTATATTAATATTAAAGATGTATATATATATACATATATATAATATTAAAACAAAACAAAACAAAACAAAATAATGCTGCTAAATCATATAGTGATTCTTGAAGCTTGAGTCTGCCCCTTCCCCTGGTTGTATTGAGGTATGTGTGGGGTTATGGAGGATTCTCATGTTGGACTCAGGATCTCCTAATGGTTTGTGGAGGTGGGATACATTAATAATTTCAAAAATATTTTCATGAACTTGTATATTTTCCAAAGATCTGAAGAGTGAGTGCTGGGTAATCAATCATCAAAAGCTTTCTTTGGTAGATAGATTCTAATGAAAAGATTGTGTTTGTTCTATTATACAAGATGCTGGTTGATTTTCAAATAATTGAATACATCAATTTTATAATAATAGATATTCTTTAAAACATCCTGTCTTTAATTATCTTATTTTTTCACTATTATTTTGTGATTTAAATAAATTGAAAACATTCTCTTTCCAACTATGTGGAAACAGATTTGGAAAAAAGCAGGGGAATTTCAACGATTAGATAGTAATGAGGCAAGAAAGCCAACATTTCATAAATTCCCATGGCTCAAAACCCCAGATTTTTACACTGTACACAACTACCTCATTAAATAATGTTTGGAAGATGTTTAGAAAGCCGAACGTTAAGCCAGAAGACCACTCTCATTAAAATGTCCTTTGACTTTTGGGAAAGTTCTCCCCAGAGAAAATAGCAGAGCAGGAATCATTTCTACTTAAGGCAATGTGGTGATTTGGTTTAAATGAAGATTTTTAAAAGCAGCCTGGATTCTCTTTCAAATTTGGTGGAATATGGTAGTAGATGAAATGCTTAAAGGTGCCAAACAATAGATAGTGGAAAGGTCTTCAGAACCTTCCTCTGACTCTTAGTCAAATTATTCAGATAGATTAAGTCATAGTCTAATATGTCAATGAAAATACCTGTGATACCTATATAAGAGAGCTGGTGTGAATATAAGATGTAATAATATTAGAAAAAAGTATCCCAAACTTTAAAGAAATTTATTTCTGCTAGTTATTAATTTCTAAAATTATTTTCAATATATAAATTAAAGCAAATAACTGAATATGGTTTAATCTCATCTAATAAAGGTAAGTGTGAACTCTTTTGCTTGCTCACCTCCAAATTTTCTGATTATGAAGAAGCTTCCCTCTCATCTAGAAGCCTTCTGAAAGATTTTAAATACACAATAATATTCAGGGCTTCCAAATTCAGGGGGAAAAAATGTTCAAAGAATGAATTCAATCCCCCACAATAGACTCTGACCTATCTTTGTAAAAGACAAAAAAATCAAACAAAAGCAAAAGAAAAATAGATAAATATACTTCATGGACACCTACATAACTTCAGAGTGCTTTTTCTGTGATTTATTTTCTTGTTTTTTTTTCTTATTTATGGATAGCTCCATTATTTTTTTTTTTTTGCTAAACCATAATTATCTATTATAGATAATTACCCTACATTAGGAGATAATACTCCTATATCTCTTGTAACAATGAAAATAGTTGAAGAGAACACAGCATTGCAGTAACCTTATTTAATAACTTTTTTTTTATTTTTAATATTTAATGTTAATTTAAAATATTGCTTTTTTCACATTGTATATAAATACAATATTTAACAGTATTTTTTTAGTTCCTATATAAGAAATCTAATATAGGTTATCCATGTACAATTGATAACTTTTTTGATTCTCCACCACCATAATTCTCCTGTCTTAAAGTTTTATGCTTTAAGAAATATTAATCTTCTATACTTGTCCATTGCTTCATACATATAGCACTACTATTCTGTAATTTTACTAATTTCCTATATGGAGTAGATTCACATAGCTCATTTTTAAGCTCAAGTTAAAAATCAATATAATTCAATACAGTTATATGTATATGTATGTCTATGTACATATATGTATGCGTATGCCATGTATACACATAGCAATATATGAAAATATAAGTATGTATACATGTATATATGTACACATATACGTATATGTGTGCCATGTATATATACATGAATATATGAAAATGTAAGTGTGCATATATATGTGTATATATCACATATTTGTGTTTAATTTTATATTTAATACACTGTTTAATAGATATTGCATTAGGAATGAAGAGACCAAGAGTTCACACTAAAATTTGAAATGAGGAGAAAACAATGAATTAAATGAAATAGTTGATTAACAAGCTATAATATTGTGATTAAATTCACATTCATTAATCACCTCTTATGCTCAAGAAATATTGAGATATACAAGTGAAGACTCTGAGTCAAAAGACTTAGAATCTTAACAAAAACATGGAATTAATATATGGAAAAATGTGAGAATGTATATATTTTCTGCTACTCTCAGTTATATATTCTAGTTAGCAAATGTATGCTATATTTTCATTATCTAGCAAGTCAAGGATGGGAGGAAGTCTGTTAGCTAAAGTAATCAGGAAATGCCACAGATAGGAAAGTGTGAAACTGAGACAAGACTTGAGCAAGGAGGAGATTTTGATGAAAGATGACTAGTCAAAATTCTCCATATAGGAAGAAAATCACGATTAAAACTTAAAGGGACTAATAAAACAAGGCATATAAGACCAATATTATTTGGAGAAAATATTAATATATTTAATTTCTTCTATTTCATATCTTCTACAGAATTTATAGCTTCTAGTATCAGAAGAGAATGGCATTTAAAAAGAAATATGTTATCTTTGCAAAGATGTTGCTGATAGTGTATATTAGATTTAAAATGATTTAAAATGTTTTATTAGATGACATTTCTTAAATTCGAGTTTTTATCCAAATATTCAAGAAAAATTGGCATATATCTTTATAATGTTCTCTGACAAGTAGTCAATATTCAATCAAAATTCATTGGTTGATTTTGGCTTTATTATAGAGAATAAAGAATATTAACAGTTAGAAGTGACATTGAAGTGTAGAACATTAAATGTTAGCTACACCAAGGAAGACTAAACAAAAATTATAAAATTATGGGGTGATTATAAAATTATGAATGATATAGGATATACTTTAATGAACACCTTCTGTTCTTCTCCCAATTTTATATTTCTAAAGCAGAAAATAAGGCCTATGGAAAGAAGATAATGTGTTGGCCCTGAATTCAATAGTTCTATAGTCAGAAGAAACTGACAAAATGGAAAGAAACAATTTTACATTTGTGGTGGAATTCATTCTCTTGGGATTTTCTGACCTTCCCAACCTCCGAGGTTTTCTATTTGGAATTTTATTAGTGACCTATATGAGTATACTTATAGGAAATGGACTTCTCATTGTGATAACTAAGATGAATCCTACTCTTCAAACCCCCATGTACTTTTTCCTTGGAAATTTTTCCTTCTTGGAAATATGTTACACATCAGTCACTCTCCCTAGAATGCTAAGAGATATTTGGACTCAGAAGGGAAACATCCCATTCCTGTCCTGTGCTATACAAACTTGCACCCTTTTTATTCTAGGAGTAGCAGAGTGCTTATTCCTGACTGTGATGGCTTATGACAGATATGTAGCCATCTGTAAGCCTCTTTACTATCCTCTCATCATGAATCACAAGGTATGTGTCCAATTGGTAATTGCCTCCTGGGTCACTGGGATGCCAGTCCAGATAGGACTAATATACCAGATTTTCTCTCTGAACTTTTGTGGTTCTAACAAACTTAATCATATTTTCTGTGATGCTTCACCACTACTAGAAATTGCATGTGGGGACACATATCATATAGAGCTTTCTCTCCGTATAACTACTCTCTTTTTTGGCATAATTCCCTTTCTGTTGATACTTATATCTTATGTCAAAATCATTGTCACTGTCCTGAAGCTGCCATCAACCTCAGGGAAATCCAAAGCTTTCTCTACTTGTTCTTCTCATCTCATGGTTGTAGGTTTATTCTATGGGTTTGGTTGTATTGTGTATGCGCGTCCCAAATCCAGTCATTCAGGCAAATCTGACAAATTCTTTTCCCTTTTCTATACTATTGTGACACCAGCATTAAACCCCATGATATATAGCATGAGGAATAAGGATGTAATTGCTGCATTGAAAAACATCATTCCAAAATGATATTATTGATAAATCAAATGTTCATAACTAAAAAAAAAATCCTATCTATTTGTTCCATCGGTCATAAGAAATAGATTTTTCTTGTTTCATAAGACATCTGCAACATACTGAAAAAAAAAGTAAAAGAGATTATATTTGAAGATATCTATGCATGCTTACAATTTCGATTTTATTAGACTTGAAGTAGGTTGATGAAACTGTCCTTTATCTTACATGATGACTATTCTCAACAGAAACATTTACTGCAATCTTCCATTTTATCCTATTGTCCTAATTTTTTTTTCAAAATTATCCTTTTACTCAAAATTTGCTTATTTAAATTTAACCATGTATGTATGTGTGCATGTTCAATTCAACTAACATTTCAAATACTTACTATGTGCCAAGGATGGTCCTGAGTGCTGGGGACAATCCCTGCCTTCAAGGTGGTTAATATTGAAGGAGGAAGAAAATATAAAAAGGAAGCTGCATCTGGATTGGAAAGGTAGGCTGGGCACCAAGGATTTATTAGAGATGGGAGTCACATCCAAGCACAGCTACTATTTAGGAAAATAAAGGAGGGGGCAGAGGTAAACAGTGAGAGACAGACAGACAGACACAGAGACAGACAGAGAGAGGCAGATACATAGAGACAGACACAGAAAGAGACAGAAAGACAGAGACAGAAAAAGACAAGGACAGAGACAGAGAAAAAGAGATAGAGGTAGACACAGACAGACAGAGAAAGACACACAGAGAATCAGACAGACAGACAGAGACAGAGACAGACACACACACACAGAAAGAGAGACAGAAAGATGGAGAGATACAGACTGAAAGGAAGACAGAGAGAGACAGAGACAGATAAGGTAAGGTAAGGTAGTGTAAGGTAGATTTTTTATATGCAACTGATTGCGTATATTATTTCTTTTGGTCCCATACTGATTCATTTTGCATTAATTTCTTATTTTGTATAGATTCATTTGATGCACATTGTCCAATTTCTCTTTTCTTAAATCATAATTAGATTTTTCATGCCTCTTCATGTGACATAATTTACCCCATTCTAACTCTTTTTTTTTCCTTTTGTATCTAGTTTACTCCTTTTCTTTATCCTTTGTTTATATTTTGTTATATCCTTTGTTATATCCTTAAATTCACTTTATACCTATAAAGTTTATATATATATACACATATATGTATGTATATATATATATATATATATATATATATATTTGTTACTTCAAGTTATACTATTACTGGTATAATTTTAAGAATTATAAGTGTTATCTTCCAACAGGATGTAAACATTGCAACTTCAAGGAATCTGCTGTGTTTTCATTTACATTTTTAATTTCCTTTTTAGACATTTTTTGAATATCGATATTGAGGATCAAATGCTTTGTGTACTTCTAGTCTGCTCCTTTTGAAAGCTTGAAATCCTTCTTTTTCCTTGAATGAGCATTTTTTTTCCTATGAAGACTTATGCTTAATTTTACCAGGAGATGATCTTTGATTGTATCTTGAGTTCCATTGTTTTTTTGGATCTTCTAATATTGGATGTAATATTGGATCTTCTCCAATCCTTAAATAATGCAGCTGCAAAGCAAATGCTGATTGGGATTTCCCAATGTATACATTGCTTCCATCTGGCATCCCATAGTATGTTTTACCTTGATTTCATAGTTGTGAAATTTGACTGAAATGTTTCTTGGTGTCTTTTTCTGGGATCTTTTTTCCTGGAGAGACCTGTGAATACTTTCATTATGTTTGTTTTATTTTTGTGTGTGTTTTGTGTTTGTTGTGTTTTGTTTGTTTCAAGATACAAAGAACTGCTTGATTTTCAAATAATTGAATAGGTCGATATTATAAAATAAATATGATTAAAACATCTTACCTTTTGTTAATTTATTTTTCCACAATAACTCTATGATTCAAATAATTTAAACATTATCCATCAAGTCATGGGGAAACAGATTAAGAGAAGTATAGTGTAGTGTTCTTTCTTTTATAGATAGTTAGAAATGAAGAAAGCTAGGGTTCCCATAAGCTCCTTGGGCTCAGATCCCTAGATTTTTGACTATGTA
This sequence comes from Antechinus flavipes, assembly GCF_016432865.1. Classification (NCBI taxonomy): domain Eukaryota; kingdom Metazoa; phylum Chordata; class Mammalia; order Dasyuromorphia; family Dasyuridae; genus Antechinus; species Antechinus flavipes. The sequence continues at coordinate 245,044,901 of NC_067403.1, forward strand.
ACACTGGTTTATTAGGTGATGTTTAGAAGACTGGACTTTGAGCCAAAAGACCACTGTCATTAAAATTTGATAAAAATCATTAAAAACTCTTCCAGAGAATGTAGAAGGGCAGGAATCATAGTCTGCTTCCACTTTGAAAATTAGGAGGAATGTGGTAGTAGATAATAATCCCTAAGGAAGCAAAAGAATAGGTTACTGGAAAGGTGGTGAAATCCCTGAATGTTAACCTCCCTAGGACACTTAACCATTGTGCCAGTATATGCATATGTCTAAGTTTTACTTTATACTAAAGAACATTTTAATGGATTCAACTAATGATGAAGATTTGTGTATATACATAAGGGTTGTGGGATGGGAGTAGGGAAGTGTTTGTGTTTGTGTGTGTACATAAAAAAGAAATGATTCATAGACACAGACATGTATAGGTATAAAGAAGAATTCAGCTGCAGAACCTTTAGAAAAGTTCATAAATTCTAAGAGTAAATGAGGAATTATTCCCAAGGAATAGAAGTTCTTGGAGACATCAGATGATAGCGTTGAGTAGTATATTAGTAACTCAAAACAGGAAACCTGGAAGGGAAGGAATTCATTCAAGTCTTCTAATCATGTTGAATCATTTTGAAAAATATCTACTCCTTTCTGCTGCATTCATGTGGGATTAAATTAAGTGAGAGAAAAATGTACTAAAGTTATATAATTTTAAAAACTCATAGAAGAGAGAATGACAACAATGAGAAAACAAATCAAAATTTTGGGGATACAGTCAAAAGTAGTTCTTAGGAGAAATTGTGTGCTTCTAGATGCTTACTTGAATAAAATAGAGAAATAGAAGATCAATGAATTGGACATGCAAATGAAAAAGCTAAAAAAAATCAACACTCCAATTAAATAACAATATGAAATTCTCATTAAATGAAAGGGGAGATAAATACAATTGAAAATACAAAAACTATTGAATCAATAAGGAAAACTATGTGTTGGTTTTATAAAGAAGCCAGCCAAATAGATAAACCTTTAGTTAGGAAAAAAAAGAAAAGGAAATTGTTAGTATGAAAACTGAAAAGGTGAACTTTCCACTATTAAAGATTAAATTAGAACAATAATTAGGAGATATTAGCTTAACTGTATGCCAATAAATCTGACAATTTAAATAAAATAGATGAATGCTCAGAAAATGTAGATTATCCAGATTAACAGAGGTGGAAATAAAATAATTAAATAGCATCATTAAAAAAAAAAAGAAATTGAACAACCTATTAATAAACTGAATAAAAAAAAATCTTCATGGCCATATGGATTTACAAGTGAATTCTCCCAAATTTTGAAAGAATACTTAACTTCAATCTTATGCAAAATATTTGGAAAAATAGGGAAAGAAGTCCAACCAAATTCCCTTTTTTGACACAAATGTGGTTCTGATACCTAAACCAGGTAGAGTAAATACAGAGAAACAAAATCATAGATGAATTTCCCTAATGAATATTGATGCAAAAATCTTAAATAAAATATTAGGAAAGAGATTACAGAAAGTTATCACCAGGATAATATACCGTAAACAATTAGGATTTATAGCAACAATGATGCTGGCTCTATATTAGGGAATTGTTATTATAATTGACTATATCAATTTTACAAGGTAAGAGAAATAATATTATCCTCTCAATCTATGCAGAAAAAACATTTGATAAAATCCAACACCAACTGGCATAAAAACACTAGGAAGCATAAGAAAAAATGGAGTTTGAAATAATAAGTAGCATCTATGTAAAATTATTAGCAAGTATCAGATGTAATGGGGATAAACTAGAAAAATTCCCCATAAGATCAGGGATGACACAAGGTTTCCTATAATCAATATTATTATTCAATATTGTATTAGAAGTGTTAGCTTTAGCAAGAAGAGAATAAAAAAGGAATTAAGGGAATTAGAATTGGTATTGAGGAAGTCAAATTATCATTCTTTGCAGATGATAGGATGAAATACTTAAAGAATCCCAGAGAATTAACTAAAAAAACAAACAAACAAACAAAAACTACTAGAAACAATTAACAACTTTACCAAAGTTACATGATAAAAAATAAATCCACTTAAATCATAAACATGTGTATATGTTACCAATAAAGTCCAGCAGAAAGAGAAACAAAATTCCGTTTAAAATAACTATAGATAATGTAAAATATTTGGGAGTCTGCCTGCTAAAAAAAAAAGTCAGAAATTATATGAAGACTACCATGAAACCTTTTGCACACAAATAAATTCAGATCCTAACAACTGGAATAATCATATGCTCACAGGAAGGCTGAGCTAATATAATATAAATGACAATTTCACCTAAATTAATTTACTTATTCAGTGCCATAACAATAAAACCCCCAAGAAATTATTTTACAGAGCTAGAAAAAAAATACCATATTTCATCTGAAAGAGCAAAAGGGCAAGAATTTCAAGGGAATTAGTTTAAAAATGCAAATTTGGCATCTAGGTTGTCTAGTGATTAGATCACTAGTTCTGAAGTCAAGAGGACCTGAGTTCAAATCTGTCCATATACACTTAACACCTCCTCCTATGTGACCCTGGACAAATCACTTAACCCTAATTGCCTCAGGAAAAAAAAATGCAAATGAAAGTTGCCTAGCTGTACTAGACCTAAAACTATATTATAAAATAGGGGTCATTAAAACCCTTTGGTACTAGCTAAGAAATAGAGTAGTTGATCATTGGAATATGCTAGGTTCACAAAACAAAATAGTCCATGACTATAGTAATCTAGTACATGATAAACCCAAAGACCCCAGTTTCTGGAATAGGGACTAATTATTGGATAAATATAACTGGGAAATTTGTAAATTGCTATGCAGAAACTAGACATATTCAACATATGATGGATTGCTTGTTGCCTTTGGGGAGTGGGTGGTAGAAAGGGAGGGAGAAAAATTTGCAACATAAGGTATTGCAAAGGTGAATGCTGAAAACTGTTTTGCATACATTTTGACAATAAAAACCTATTATTTAAAAATAAAAACATATAATAAAAAAGCTGGAAAAGAGAGATTCAAACCCATAAATTATGATTGATAATGCAGAGTTCCCTGTGATTGTAGTCTTTGCCTCAATGCACTATGAGGTTACTGGTATACCTCTTAAAGATTGGAAGAGTGTGTAATACAAAAAGCTTTTTTTTTTAAATAGGTACATGCTATAACAAGATTCTAAGACACCAAGGGCTAGTTGCTTTTCAGTAATTGAATAGGAGCAATGCTTACTATCAATTTTATAATAAAAAAAATGGTTAAAACATCCTGTCTTTTCTATCTCATTTTTTCACCAAGGAGACTATGATTCAAAGACTTTAAACATCATTCAAACAATGGGGAAACAGACTAAGAGAAGAGTAGTGACCTTTCTATTGTAAATAGCTAGGAATTAAGAATGACAGGGTTTCCACATGTCCCTATGGCTCAAATCCCCAGACTTTTCCAGTATGTAACACTGTCTCATTTACTGATGCTCAAAAGATACTCAGAAGACTGGACATTGAGCCAAAGGATAACTCTCATTAAAATGTTGTATGAATCATGGGAAAATTCTCCCTAGATAACATAGAAGGTCAGGAATTACTTCTACTTAAATAATGTGGTGATTTGGTCTTGAATAATCATTTCTAAAAGGAATCAGATTCCTTTTTTCAAAGTTAGATGGGATACAGTAATATATGTTAATTCTTAAAAGTGCAATAAAATAGTAGTGGAAATGTCAGGAGATCCCTGAATTCAAACCTCCTTTTGACATTTAGTCTAGTTATTTAGATAGTTTGAGGCACATTCTCATAAGATGTCCAATGGAAATATCCATAATATCTTCAATAGAGAGCTGGGGTGAGGATAACATGAGATAATATATATATATATATATAAACATTTCCCCAATATTTAAGCACCTTATTTTTGCTCGTTATAATTTTCTCATGTAATTTTCATTATATGAATTAAAGGAAGCATCCGAACAATAATAATATCCATAATTGTGAACTCATCTAAGAAAGGTAAGTGTGAAATATTTTGTTTGCTTACCTCCAAATTCTCTGATTAAGAAGAAGCTTGTAGAAATATTTATCTAGAAGGTTCCTGAAAGTTTTAAAATATACAATAATATTCAGGGCTCACATATTCATGGAAAAATGCACAAAGAATGAACTTCCTTTACTCCCACAAATATTCTCTGACCTATCTATATATCTAGACAAAAAACAAAATAAAAAAAAAAAAGCAAAATAGAACCATGCACTCCAAGGCTATCTAAATAACATCAGAATACATTTTTTTTATTGTTTTTTTTTTCCTGAATACTTTGTTTTTGCTCCATAAGAATTATTTCCTAGTATAATACCTTTACTACCTCTCTTGTAACAAAGAAAACAGTTAAAGAGAAGAATACATTAAATAATCCATATTTAATAACTTTTTTGGAAACATTTTAAAAGTTTTACATTTATTTTTAAATAATGTTTTATTATTCTTCATTACATGTAAAAATATTTAAGATTTTTAAAATTTTTAATTCAAACACAAGCAATGTAATATTGAACTATTCATCTTCAATTGATGACTTTTTCAATTCTCCACAACCATACTTCTTCTGACCTATAATGCTAAAAGGAAGAAAATATGTTTCAGCATATTTTCAAGACGTAAATTTGCTATTGAGACTAATGTGAACTCAACATGTGTCTTAGTTTTCCTTTCAATCACAGTAAACTCTTACTGTGACTGCTGTTATCCTGTTTGTATTTCTTCTCTCTTATATCATTTAAACTTGTTTTTCATTCTTTTAATTCATCACATTCATTTGCCTTCTTTTGCAGCATTTCCTTACATTCCTATGAAAACACATATTCAGTCCTGGTTGGATTATGATCTAGGTTCTTTTATCAATGTATTTTCCCTCTTTCACAAAATAAAAAATAGTATTAGTATTTTCTCTGAGCAATCTTTCTGTCACTGATCCCCATAATGCTACATTAGTTAGATTTACTGAATCAAAGATTGTGAATAATTAATTTCTTGTATAATTAAATAATTACAAAAATATTCTCAGAGTATTTGGATGACAACAACTCCAGGAATATTATGATTGTGAGTTTATATTTTTCTAGTAAATTCAAAATTGATTATGTCTAATCTTTTATTATAATATTTATTCTGTGATTTGTGAAAAAGGAAACAAAGAATTTTGATTTTCATTAGTAGCATGTTTTTATAATTGTTAATGATAATTCACATTTATTATTGAATATATAAAATCTGATCATATTTTTTAATTTTTATTCATATAAAATAAGAGATCTTTTATTATCTTGTTAAAATATGAATGTTTTTCAGGTATATATGAAAATTATTGTTTTGTTAATTGTCATTGTGTCAACATTTTTGCCAGATTTTTTATTTCATGCAACTAAAATGATCTCTTTTGTTTTTGTTCTGTTTTATCCCTTATTTATCCTTTATAGAAATTGCTTCTTACTGGGCTCAAACTGTGGTAGCATGGAATGCAGGAAAACCTGGGATACAATCCTTTTTCTGATATTTTATATTTGCAGAAACCTTGTCAATTAAGCTATTTTTACACCCTTGTAATAAGGAGGTCTTAATTGCCCACACCTCAATATGTTTTGTTCCTTAATAAACACTGAAAATATTAGCTAACGCTTATATTTTCTAATTCTAGATCTGGAATGGATTTCCTTATTTTATTCACCATTAAAATTAGTCTGTTTTTTATGTTAATTACATACCCACATCAGTTTTAATTATAAAACAAAATCTGAAAAAAAGGTTAAGCTTCATTTAGAACCATAAAATATTACATAGTGAAAGGAACACTGTTTTTGTGGATTCTAAATTTAAATCCTATTGTTAGGAAGACAGTTCTTTGCAAGAGTACACAAACATGAATTAACCAAGTGTCTGATATTAAAACATGCTTGCCTCCACTTTGCATAGAAATAATATGAGATGAATGAGGTAGGCATTTTGTGAAATGACTAATCTTCTCATTTGTTTTATGTAGTTCTATTTTGTGGTGAGAGATCCTCTAATGTGATTGTGTGTGTGTGTGTGTGTGTGTGTATGTGTGTGTAAGGGTGTATGGGGCAAGCATATAAGGGAAAATAAGCAATATCAATAAAAAGAAAATAGAAACAGTAGAACCATAGACAAAACAGGCATTCTTGCTATTATTCTGGGGAAGAAGAAGAAATGTCTTGGAATTTAAAAGATACTGAAGGAGGAATTCTTAGTAGTTTCACGTTGTATTTAAGGGAGGTCACTATTAAAATGCCCTAAATCTTTCTGCTAAGACTTGGACTTTCTTTGTTTACTTGTTTTGTTGTTCTTTTATTGTTGTTTTTGTCTTTCTCGTGAGATGATTTTAATCAGTTACATTGCTAGAATGAAGTAGTTTTTTTGCAGGATAGAGATTAATGAGAATTCAGAAAAAAAAATGCAATTGTAACATATGTTCCTTTAATTTTAATGGATTAATCTATATTTCTCCACAAGTGAAAAGAGAGAGAATTTGGAACCAGATAATCAACAATAAATACTGTACAAATATTTCCCTTAAGGAGCTATGGCTTATCAATCAATGCCATTCGGCCTAAGGAATGAAGGTAGGAAACAAATAGTACAATATATGCTTGAACCAATTTGAAAGTTAATGACTAGTTGACTAGCTATGTAGTATAATACTGGGGCTTCTTCCTGAGTTTAAATGTGTGTCTGAACTTATAGAAGTCACTTAACAGTGTTGATCATCATTTCCTCATCTGTGAAAATAATGGGGGCAGGGACTGTCAAATTACTCAAAAGCATTTGCCAAGAAAGCCTCCTAATGGGTCCTGCAGAGTTAGGCATGACTGTAACTAGTGAACAGCAACATTTAAAGTTTGGAAAATTTATTAACTAACTAAGAAATGACAAATCTATATACTGAAAATACAAAATGAAATTATTCTTGTGACTTTAACAAATAAACTAATTGAAATTGGTTTAGCACTAGAGAGATTACAGCCTACAATTCCCTATATATGCTTTGTTTCATATTAAACAACTAAAGAATTCTTAAAGTTCTACCTACTTAACTATTAAAATTAAAGGACAAGTTGATATTTCTACAGATAATAATTTTTGTTCTCAAATCTATTTGAAAAAAAAAAACATGGCAATTAAGCAAAAATAATTAATGCAATTTCTGTATGAAATGATTTCTATACAATGGAATTGTCCCAAATATATTTTTGGACCTGTAGACAATAAGTTGACACTATAATACTTAAAAAAAAAAAAACAAAACATTTTTCACCTATAGAAATGTTAATTTGTATAAGTCATCAATGATTTTATCAATAGAATTGTAACTTTGGTAGGAAAGAATTCCATTTAAAATGATAATGAATAATTAATGGTGATGATAATGATGTTTTGAATTAAAGTGTGCCAACTTTTAAAATTTTTTAAATATTTTGAATTCCCCATTTCAATTCAATTTCATAACAAAAGACAGATATAAGTAGAAATATTTTCCCTTTTATAGATAGAAAAGAAATTACATGAGGATTATAATAACAATGCATTTTACTTATGTAATTTATGATAGAGTTAGCACTCTTAAAAAAATCCAATCATATCTACAGATATGAAACAGATGTTGAAAGTGATATTGGCATTTGACATAGTCTCAGGTCAGAGAATCCTAGACATGTATCTGAAAGGATCTGAGAAGTTAACTACTCTGATCATTTTATAGTATAGATGAGAAAGCTGACGCACAATAAAATTAAATTACTTGTTCAAAATAGCAAATAATAAACACCAAAGAGAGACTTGAATACTTGTTTTTTGATTGCCAATTGCAGATCTTTTATATAGTATTCCAACCTACCATGAATGAAAAATGAATGAAAAAATAAATGATGGCTATAGAGATAACATCTGTAAGTTCAGAACAGACCTTTATTTAAAAAGAGTTTATATATTTTCTATTCTTTTTTATTATTGCACTTTAAGAAATATGAATTCCCTGCATTTGCCCATTCTTTATAGTACTACTACTTCATGATTTGACTTATTTACTATGTGAAATAGACTTAGCAGTGTCATGTCTTAGCTCAAGTTAAAACTCAATAAATAGCTCAGTACAGTAACATATATGTATATGTCTGTTTTTGCAGGTGTCTTTCTCTGTATACAGACATATACAAATACAGGTGTTTTAGAAAGGTATACATATTTCATACATAAATTTGTTCATTTGTTTCTCTGTATAAAATAATGTTTAATTCTCAGTTTAATAGATATTACATCAGGAAGAAATAGACCAAGGGTATACACTAAAATTTAAATGAGAAAGACGTCTGTTACCATAGATAATTGAATCTCTAAATAAAGTATTTTACACATTAGTAAATAAAAGAAATATTTGGGAGTAGGAAGCATCCCAGAATTCATTTCATAAAAGTGACCCATACCTTAAAATACATATTCATTAAGCACCTATTATTCACAAGGTATCTGGAGATATACAAGGCAAGACCCTTGTTACCAAAAATTTTCAATATTTTAAATTTTAATGTTATTGAGGATATTTGACTTTTCCAAATACATGCAAAGATAGTTTTCAACATTCATCTTTGCAAAATCTGTGTTCCAGATATTTCTCTGTATTCTAACTGCTTCCCCTATCCCAAGACAGCAAACAATCTCATACAGGTAAAATATATACAATTTTCTAAACAAATTTCCATTTTTGCACATGACCAAAAATACATCAAAAGGGAGAAAAATGAAAAAGGAAAAATAAACCAAGCAAAGAACAGCAACAATATCAAAAAGGTGAAAATCTATGCTTTGCTCCATATTCACTCTTCATTGTTCTCTCTCTGAATGTAGATGGCACTTTCATCACAAGTCTATTGGAATAGTCTTGAATCACCTCATTGCTGAAAAAAAGCCAAGTCCAGCACAGATGATCATCATAATCTTGTTGTTGCTATGTACGATGTACTCTTGGTTCTGCTCACTTCACTTATCAATAGTTCATGTAGATATAGAAAAATAGAACCATTATGGGATACATATATGAAAAGATATCAGAAGGCATATATATGCTAATCAGAAATTCATGGTAAAATTCTCACGCTATAGTAATTGAAGGATGGGATAAATGTCTACTAGCTAAGGTGATGAGGGAATGCTACACAGAGGTAAAAGTAAAGCTGGGACAGAACTTGAGAGAATGGGAAAATTCTGACAATGAAAGATGGTTAGGAAAAAAAAATTCGTAAAGGAAAATATGTCGAATATAGCTCAAAAGTACTTACATAACAAAGCACTTCAGCCAGTACTAGTTGGGAAACTAATAATGTATTCAATCTTTTCTATTTCATAGCTTATATAATATCTATGGCCTGTGGTATCTGGAGAGAACTGCCATTGAAAATAAAAATGTTAACTGTGGAATGGTGGGATTGATAGCACATATGAAATTTAAGGTGATTTTTAAATTTTTACTAGTTGATATTTTCCACATCCATATTTTCAATCAAGTATCCAAGAAAGACAATGAAATAATCTTAGCATACACTCTGACAATATAGGACTTGGAGGATATAGAATGTTAACACTTAGAAGTGACCTTGACAAATAGAACATTAAATGCTAGCTAGACTCAAATTGTAAAAGTTAAGAGTGATATAGAAACTCAGTAGAATAAACCCTCAGTACCTCCTCCTTTCTATATTTCTAAGTTATACACTTAAGACAATGAAAAGAATGTTATTTTGCGCATTCTGAATTCAATATTTCCACAGCCAGAAGAAAATAACAATGGAAAGAAGCAATGTTACATTTGTAGTGGAATTCATTCTTCTGGGATTTTCTGACCTTCCAAACCTTCGAAGTTTTCTATTTGGAACTTTCTTAGTCTTCTATTTGTGTATACTTATAGGAAATGGTCTGCTCATTATTATAACTAAGACGAATCCTACTCTTCAAACCCCCATGTACTTTTTCCTTGGACACTTTTCCTTCTTGGAAATCTGTTACACATCAGTCACTCTCCCTAGATTGCTAAGAGATATTTGGACTCAGAAGGGAAACATCCCGTTCCTATCCTGCGCTGTACAAATTGGCTCCCTTTATGTTCTAGGAATTGCAGAATCCTTACTCTTGGCTGTGATGGCTTATGACAGATATGTAGCCATCTGTAAACCTCTTTACTATTCTCTGATTATGAATCACAAAGTGTGTGTCCAACTGGTGATCACCTCCTGGATCACGGGGACACCAGCACAGATAGGACTCACATGCCAGATTTTCTCTCTGAACTTTTGTGGTCCTAACAAACTTAATCATATTTTTTGTGATGCCTCACCATTGCTGGAAGTTGCCTGTGGAGACACATATCAAAAAAACTCTCTGTTCACATTACTGCTCTCTTTTTTGTCATGATTCCCTTTCTGTTGATACTCATATCTTATCTCAAAATCATAGTCAACATCCTGAAGCTACCATCAACTTCTGGGAAATCCAAAGCTTTTTCTACCTGTTCTTCTCACCTTATAGTTGTATTTTTATTCTTTGGTTCTGCTAGTATCGTGTATTTGCGTCCCAAATCCATTCAGTCAGCTAAATCCGACAAACTCTTTGCTGTTTTCTACACTATAGTGACTCCAGTGTTAAACCCCCTGATATACAGCCTGAGGAATAAGGATGTAATTGTTGCACTGAAAAAACTCTTTCCAAAATCATGTTATTCTTAAACCAAATGGTCAAATCTAATTTTTTGTATATATTACTTTTGCTCTCCATTTCTCACATTGGTACTAAGAAATAGATTACTGTACTTTTATAAGACATCTGCAACATACTTGGAAATGAAATAAAGGAGATTATATTTAAAGATACCCAAAACACGTCTATAATGTGTAGGTTTTGTTTGTTTGTTTGTTTTGTTTTGTTTTTGTTGAAGCAATTGGGGTTAAGCTACTTGCACAGGATCACACATCTAGGAAGTGTTAATGTCTGAAGCCAAATTTGAACTCAGGTCCTCCTGGATGTCTAGTTTATTTTATTAGTCCTTGAATGGTTGACGAAACTATATTTTAGCTCGTATTGTTATTACTTTCACCAGAAACATTGACTGTAACCTCAACACATTTCGTTCTATTGTCTTAAAAATACTCAAAATTATTCCTTTTTACTCACAATTTACTTGTTTAAATATTGACCCCTTTAATTGTATGTGACTGCATGTTTAATTCCAGTAACATTTTAAATGCTTACTATGTGCCAAGAATGGTGCTGACTGCTGGGCAATCCCTGTCCTCAAGAAGGGTCACATTGAATGAAGGAAGAAAACAAACAAACAAACAAAAAAGCTTAATTTGGGCTGGAAAAGTAGACTGGGCACAAATGACTCATTAAAGATGGGAGCATGATATCATATTCTATGGAGTTAACACCTGAGCTGACTTGCTCTTGGGGGAAATAAAGGGGAAGAGAGAGAGAAAAAGAGAGACAGAGACAGAGAGACAGAGAGAGATAGAGAGGGAGGGTGAGAGAAAGAGAAGGAGGGAGAGAAAAAAGAAGGGAAAGAGAGAAAGATAAGATAAGTTAAGACAGATTTTATATGCAACTGCTTGTGTGTGTTATTTCTTCTTTGATCTAATATTGATGTGCGTATGATTCAATTAATGCACATTGCCCAGCATCTCACCTTTACTTCCACTATAATAGATTTTTCATGCCTCTTCATGTGACATAATTTATCCCATTCTACCCATTCTTTATTTCTGTTTCCAGTTTACTCCATTTCTTTATCTTTTGCTTATGCTTTATGGCATATTCTCAAATTCACCTTATGTCTATAACTTCTGTTTATATATATATGTGTGTGTGTGTTGTGTGTGTGTGTGTGTGTGTGTGTATAAAATTTAATTGTTCAACTTCATTCAATCTACTATGTTTTCTTGTACTTTTTAAGTTGCCTTTTTAGACTTATTTTGGGTATTGATATAAGGGGTCAAATGTTTTGTTTAATTCTAGTCTGCTCTTTTTTTAAATATTTAAATCCTCCTATCACCTTGAATGAACATTTTTTTTCCATGACCTCTTATGCTCAATTTTGCCAGCAGGTGAATCTTGGTTGTAGCCTTAGATCCATTTTTTTTTGGAATATCATCTTCCAAGATTTAATCTTGGATCTTCACCAATCCTTAACTATAATGTTCTCTGGTTCAGGTTTTCTTGTGGTCTCTGGAGGTCTTTAGGAGCAACCTTCCTTTCAGTTAAGTGATCACCACACTGCCAGGGGTTAAAGTCCAAAGTCCAAATTCTTTATTCTCTCCTTGCCTGGAGCCCAGGCCAGCTTTCTTGAGGTCCTCCTGAATGTGTCTTGCTTTCTGTGGGGGAGGCAGGAGGACCACAACCATGGTCTCTGTCTTGAAGTCTATCTCACTCCAAGAGCTTAAGCTCCTGCCTGTCTTCTCCTCCTCTGAAAGCTTCTCCTTTGTGGCTCTTAGGCCCTATTTATATGCTCCACACTGAGTATAACTCAATCATTATATCACTAGGAAACCATTATTTGTTGTAAGATTAAATCAATCATACTGAATCAAGCATACTGAATGCTAAACTAGATAACCATTGTCTCTATCAATTCCACTGACTTAGCACTTTGTAAGAGTCCTTGTTTCAAATACAGAGTTCTGGCCCATAACACTTAACATTTCCAGTTGCAAAATAAATGCTGATGGGGACTTCCAATGTATGCATTGCTTCTGTCCGATATGTTATAGAATGTTTTTCATTGACTTCTTAGTTGTGAAATTTGACTGAATTTTTCTTGGTATCTTTATTTGGGATTTCATTCCTGGGGAGATTTATAAATACTTTTATTTTGTGTGTGTGTGTGTGTGTGTGTGTGTGTGTGTATGTTTCAAGGTGCAAAAGGCTGGTAGATTTTCAAATAATTGAATCCATCAATTTATAAAGTAAATATGGTTAAAACATCCTACACAATAACTTTGTGATTGATATAATTTAAAATATTATTCATCAAGCCATGGGGAAATGGGTTGAGAAGTCTATTAACCTTCCATTTATAGAAATTAAAGAATCAAGAAAACCAGTGTTGCCATATGTTCTGCGTCAAATACCCAATTTTTTCCTTTATGAAATACTGCCTAATTAAGTGATGTTTAGAAGACTGGACTGTGCACAAGAAGACCACTTTCATTAAAATGTGATAAGAATCATAAGAAAACTCTGCCCAGAGAACATAGAAGGGTAAAAATAATTTCTATTTAAATAGTGTGGTGATAATTTGATTTAAATGATCATTTGTAGAAGGAGTGTGTTTCCCTTTTCAAAGTTAGGAGGAAAGGGGTAATAGATAATAATATATAAGAGAGCAAAAGTATAGTTTAGTGGAAAGAGCATGAGATCCCTGAGTTTTAACCTCCCTATGAAACTTAACCACTGTGCCACTATATACCTATGTCAAATATTACCTTGATATTAAAAGCATTTTCATGGACTCAGCAAATGATGGAGATATATTTGTATATATGGGATATGATGTGTGTGTGAGAGAGTGTATGTTGTATGTGTGTGTGTGTTTGTACATAAAAAAAATCAGAGACAAACATATATATGCTCACAAGAGAATTCAGCTGCAGAACAAATTGAAAACTCCATAAATTCAAGTGTAAATTAGAAATTATTGCTAAGGGATAGAAATTCTTGGAGACATCAGGTGGCAGAGTTGAGTGTTATATCAACATCACAAATAGGACATCTGGAAAGAGAAGGAACTTATGGTTCAGTTTAAGAAGAAGTGATCGGGTCCAGAATATATCTTACCAGAGTCACTTCCTAAGAAAAATTCTCCAGGACCAGTTGGATTTATAAGTGAATTTTCCCAAACATTTAAAGAACAATTAATTCAAATAATATGCAGAATATTTCAAAAAATAGGGACAAAAGGAGTTCTACCAAATTCTTTTTTGACACAAATATGATGCTGAAAATTAAACCAAGTAGATTCAACACAGAGAAAAAAAATATAGATGAATTTCCCTAATGAATATTAATGCAAACATCTTAAATAAGATTACAGCAAGTTATCACCAGGATAATATACCATGAACAAGTAGGATTTATACCAAGAATGATGCTGATTAAATATTAGGAAAATTGTTAGCATAATTAACTCTATCAATAACCAAACTAACAGAAATCATATGTCATCTCAATCTATGCTGAAAAATCATTGGACAAAATCCAACACCAATTTCTATTAAAAAAAAACAAAAACAAAAACTAGAAAACAAAGGAATAAATTATGTTTTCCTTTAAACAATCAATAACATCTACCAAAAATTATCAGCAAGTATCATAGGTAATGGGGATTAACTAGAAGCATTCCCAATAAGATTAGGGGTGAAACAAGATATCACTTCGTTTTATAAAACATAAAATATGGTGATAAATATTTAAATAAATGTCACCATCATATTAGAAATGTTAGCCTTAACAATAAGAGAAAAAAAAAGGAATTAATGGAAGTAGAATCAATAATTGTCACTCTTTGCAGATGATAGGAGGTAATATTTAGAGAATAACAGACAATCAACTAAAAACCTATTAGAAACAATTAACAACTTTAGCAAAGTTTCAGGACACAAAATAAATCTCCTTAAATCATACACATTCCTGCATGTTACCAATAAAGTCCAGCAGCAAGAGATACAAAGAGAAATTCCATTTAAAATAATTATAGAATATATAAAATATCTGGGAGTCTACCTGGCAAGTCAAAGTCAGAAACTATATAAACACAATTATGAAACCCTTTGCAAAGAAATAATTTCATAACCTAATAATTGAAAGAAGTCACCTAGCTGTAGCAGGCCTAAAGCAGCATTCATCAACACCATTTGGTAGTAGCTAAGAAATGGAATAGTTGATCAGTGGAACAGATTAGGTTGATAAGAAAAAAAAAATATTCAGTGGCTATAGTAATTTAGGGTTTGATAAAATCAAAGGCCCTAACCTGGGAAATAGGAACTCACTATTAGACAAAAATTGCTGAAAAATTTGTAAATTACGATGGCAGAAACTAGGCATTGACTCATCTAACAGGTGTCCTCAAACTACGGCCCATGGGCCAGATACAGCAGTTGAGGAGTTTTATTCCCCTTACCCAGGGCTATGAATTTTCTTTATTTAAAGGCCCACAAAACAAAGTTTTTGTTTTTACTATAGTCTGGCTCTCCAACAGTCTGAGGGATGGTGAACTGGTCTCCTATTTAAAAAGTTTGAGGGCCCCTTGAAATGAGTTCAGAATTTGGACCTAATCAGAGAAATGCAAATTATGACAACTCTGAGATACCACTACACACCTGTCAGATTGGCTAGAATGACAGGGAAAGATAATGCGGAATGTTAGAGGGGATGTGGGAAAACAGGGACACTGATACATTGTTGGTGGAATTGTG
The DNA here is from genome assembly GCF_016432865.1 of Antechinus flavipes. NCBI lineage: Eukaryota > Metazoa > Chordata > Mammalia > Dasyuromorphia > Dasyuridae > Antechinus > Antechinus flavipes. Next base: position 245,060,458 of record NC_067403.1, read on the forward strand.
AATACATCCAGCCATTCTGGAGAGCAATTTGGAACTGTGCTCAAAAAGTTATCAAACTGTACATACCCTTTGATCCAGCAGTGTTTCTATTGGGCTTATACCCCAAAGAGATACTAAAGAAGGGAAAGGGACCTGTATGTGCCAAAATGTATGTGGCAGCCCTGTTTGTAGTGGCTAGAAGCTGGAAAATGAATGGATGCCCATCGATTGGAGAATGGTTGAGTAAATTGTGGTATATGAACGTTATGGAATATTATTGTTCGGTAAGGAATGACCAGCAGGATGAAAATAGAGAGGACTGGCGAGACTTACATGAACTGATACTAAATGAAATGAGCAGAAACAGGAGATTATTATATACCTCAACAACAATACTATTTGAGGATGTATTCTGATGAAAGTGGATCTCTTCAATAACGAGAGCTAATTCAGTTCCAATTGATCAGGGATGGACAGAAGCAGCTACACCCAAAGAAAGAACACTAGGAAATGAATATAAACTGCTTGCATTTTTGTTTTTCTTCCCGGATATTTATACCTTCTGAATCCAATTCTCCCTGTGCGACAAGAGAACTGTTCAGTTCTGCATCATATATTATATATATACAGGATATACTGTAACCTATTTAACATGTAAAGGACTGCTTGCCATCTGGGGAAGGGGGTGGAGGGAGGGAGGGGAAAAATCGGAACAGAAGTGAGGGCAAGGGATAATGCTGTAAAAAATTACCCTGGTATGAGTTCTGTCAATAAAAAAGTTATTAAATTAAAAATAAAAGAATTTGGACCTAAAATGTGAAATTATAAGCAAATTAGAAGAACAAAGAACAGCTCACCTCTCAGATCTATGGATAAGGAAAGAATTTGTGGCCAAATAACTGGATGGAGTACATTATGGAATAGAAAATGGATAATTTTGATTATATTAAGTTAAACATTTTTTGTACCAACAAAATCAATTCAGATAAGATTTTTTGGAGGGAAGCAATAAACTGGGGGAATGTATTAACAAGTTGTGATAAGGCCTAATTTCTAAAAGAGATAGAGAACTGGCTCACATTGATAAGAATTCAAACCATTCTCCAATTGATAAATGGTCAAAAGATATGAACAGACAATTTTCAGACGAATGAGTTAAAACCATTTCTAGTCATATGAAAAAAAATGGTCTAAATCATTATTGATCAGAGAAATATAAAGTAAGATAACTTGGAGGTACCACAATACACCTCTCAGAGTAGCTAAAATACAGGAAAAGATAATGAGAAATCTTGGAAGGGATGTGAATAAAGTGGGAAATTGACACATTATTTTTGGGGTTGTGAACTGATCCATTCATTCTGGAGAACAATTTGGAACTATGCCTAAGGACTTTCAAACTGTGCACACTTTTTTTTTTTTTTGCTTACCCTTTAATCCAGGGGTGTCTCTAACTGGGCTTGTATCCCAAATAAAAGGGAAAAGAATCCACATGTGCAATCATGTTTGTAGGAGCCCTTTTTGTTGTGGCAAGGAACTGGAAACTGAGTGGATGTCCAATAGTTTGGGAATAGTTGAAGAAGTGGTGGCATATTAATGTTATGGAATATTATTATTCTATAAGAAATGATCAGCAGGATCATTTCAGAGAGTCTTGAGAGACTTACATGAACTGATGCTAAATGAAATGAGCAGAACAAGGAGAACATTATACACAGCAAGAGCAAGATTATATGATGATCAGTTTTGATGGACTGGGCTCTTTTCAACAGCAATGTGATTTAGGCCAGTTCCAATGATATTGTGGTGAAGAGAGTTCTCTGCAACCAGAGAGACAGCTGTAGGGACTGAGTGTGGCTGACAATACATTGTTGTCCCTATGTACCTATTTTTGTAGCTGTTTGCTTGCATTTGTATTCTTTCTCATTTTTTCCCTTTTTGATCTGATTTTTCATATGCAGCACATTAATGTGGAAATATGTATAGAAGAATTATACATTTTAAACTTATGGTGGATTGCTTCCTTTCTTCTGGGAATGGGTGGCAGAAAGGGAAGGAGAAAATTTGGAACACAAGGTTTTGCAACAATGAATGATGAAAACTGTTTTTGCATATATTTCGTTAATAAACACCTATTTTAAATATATATTATATACATATATATAAAAACTGGAAAAGATGGAGTCAAAACCATAAGTTATGATTGATTATAGTCTCTGCCTCAATGCACTATGAGGTTACTGGTATATTTTCTGCAGATTTGAAAAGTGTGTAATACCAAAAGTTTTTTTCCCCCCATAGGTATATGCTAAAAAATGATTATGTTTGTTCCAAGAAACAAAGGGCTGGTTGCTTTTCAATAATTGAACAGAAACCTTGCTTACTATCACTTTTATAATTATAATAAAAATATAGTTAAAACATCCTGCTTTTTCTATCTCATTGTTTTTTTTTTTTTAAAGGCAAAATGAACAACTTTAATCACATTAAATTAAAAAGATTTTGCACAAGCAAAACCAACAAAAACAAGATTAAAGGAGAAATATAAAGCTGGAAAAATCTTTATAGTCAGTGTTTTTGACAAACTTCTCATTTTTAAAATATATAAAAAACTGTGTCAAATTTATGAGAATACAAGCCATTCCACAATTGATAAATGGTCAAAGGATATGAACACACAATTTTCATATGACAAAATTAAAGCCATCTATCTTTATATGAAAAAATGCTCCAAATCACTATTGATTAGAGAAATGCAAATTAAAACAACTTTGAGGTACCACTTCACACCTCTCAGAATGGCTAAGAAGACAAGAAAAGATAATGATAAATATTGGAAAGATTGTGGGAAACCTGAGACGCTAGTGCATTGTTGATGGAATTCTGAAATTATTCTACCATTCTGGAGAGCAATTTGGAACTATGCCCAAAGGGCTATCAAACTGTGCATACCCTTTGATCCAGCAGTGCTACTACTGGGTCTATATCTTTTTTTTTTTTTTTAATTTTTTATTTAATAATTACATTATATTGACACTCGTTTCTGTTCCGATTTTTTCCCCCTCCCTCCCTCCACCCCCTCCCCTAGATGGCAAGCAGTCCTTTATATGTTGGATATGTTGCAGTATATCCTAGATACAATATATGTTTGCAGAACCGAACAGTTCTCTTGTTGCGTAGGGAGAATTGGATTCAGAAGGTATAAATAACCCGGGAAGAAAAACAAAAATGCAGATAGTTTACATTCGTTTCCCAGTGTTCTTTCTTTGGGTGTAGCTGCTTTTGTCCGTCATTTATCAATTGAAACTCAGGTCTCTTTGTCAAAGAAATCCACTTCCATCAAAATATGTCCTCATACAATATCGTTGTCGAAGTGTATAATGATCTCCTGGTTCTGCTCATTTCACTTAGCATCAGTTCATGTAAGTCTCGCCAGTCCTCTCTGTATTCATCCTGCTGGTCATTTCTTACAGAACAATAATATTCCATAACATTCATATAGCACAATTTACCCAGCCATTCTCCAATTGATGGGCATCCATTCATTTTCCAGTTTCTAGCCACTACAAACAGGGCTGCTACAAACATTTTGGCACATACAGGTCCCTTTCCCTTCTTTAGTATTTCTTTGGGATATAAGCCCAATAGAAACACTGCTGGATCAAAGGGCATGCACAATTTGATAATTTTTTGGGCATAATTCCAGATTGCTCTCCAGAATGGTTGGATTCGTTCACAACTCCACCAACAATGCATTAGTGTCCCAGTTTTCCCGCATCCCCTCCAACATTCATCATTATTTTTTCCTGTCATCTTAGCCAATCTGACAGGTGTGTAGTGGTATCTCAGAGTTGTCTTAATTTGCATTTCTCTGATCAATAATGATTTGGAACACTCTTTCATATGAGTGGTAATAGTTTCAATCTCATCCTCTGAAAATTGTCTGTTCATATCCTTTGACCATTTATCAATTGGAGAATGGCTTGATTTCTTATAAATTTGAGTCAGTTCTCTATATATTTTGGAAATGAGGCCTTTATCAGAACCTTTAACTGTGAAAATGTTTTCCCAGTTTGTTGCTTCCCTTCTAATCTTGTTTGCATTAGTTTTATTTGTACAAAAGCTTTTTAATTTGATGTAATCGAAATTTTCTATTCTGTGATCAGTAATGGTCTCTAGTTCATCTTTGGTCACAAATTTCTTTCTCCTCCACAAGTCTGAGAGATAAACTATTCTATGTTCCTCTAATTTATTTATAGTCTCGTTCTTTATGCCTAGATCATAGACCCATTTTGATCTTATCTTGGTATATGGTGTTAAGTGTGGGTCCATGCCTAATTTCTGCCATACTAATTTCCAATTATCCCAGCAGTTTTTATCAAATAATGAATTCTTTTCCCAGAAGTTAGGGGCTTTGGGTTTGTCAAACACTAGATTGCTATAATTGACTATTCTGTCTTGTGAGCCTAGCCTTTTCCACTGATCCACTAATCTATTTCTTAGCCAATACCAAATGGTTTTGGTGACTGCTGCTTTATAATATAATTTTAGATCAGGTACAGCTAGGCCACCTTCATTGGATTTTTTTTTTCATTAATTCCCTTGAGATTCTCGACTTTTTATTGTTCCATATGAATTTTGTTGTTATTTTTTCTAGATCAATAAAATATTTTCTTGGAAGTCTGATTGGTATAGCACTAAATAAATAGATTAGTTTAGGGAGTATTGTCATCTTTATTATGTTCACTCGGCCGATCCAGGAGCACTTAATATTTTTCCAATTATTTAAGTCTGACTTTATTTGTGTGGAGACTTTTTTATAATTTTGCTCATATAATTCCTGACTTTCCTTTGGTAGATAGATTCCCAAATATTTTATGGTATCAACAGTTATTCTGAATGGAATTTCTCTTTGTATCTCTTGCTGTTGGGTTTTGTTGGTGATGTATAAAAATGCTGAGTATCTCATTGTTTTCAAAAAAAAAAAAAACTGTGATTGAAAGAATTCAAAACATTATCATTCAAACAGTGGGGAAACAGAAAATCTTCTCTAAGAGTAGTAACCTTTCAATTATTAGAGAGTTAGAATTTAATAATGACTGGGTTTCCATACATCCCCATGGCTCAAATCCCCAGATTTTTCAAATATGTAACTTTCTCTCATTTAGTGATATTCCAAAGATGCTTAGAAGCCCGGACTTTCAGCCAAAGGACAACTCTCATTAAAATTTGATATTTCATGGGAAAACTCTCCCTAGAGAATAGAGAAGGTCAGGAATCATTTCCACTTAAACAGTGTGGCGACTTGATCTTAATGATCATTTTTAAAAGTAATCAGGATCCTTTTTCAAAATTAGATGGAATTCAGTAGTATATGTTAATGCTTAAGAGTGCAAAAGAATAGTAGTGGAGATGTCAGAAGATTCCTGAATTTAAACCTCCTTCTGACATTTAGTCAAACAATTTCGATAGTTTGAGGCACCTTCTCCTAAAATGCCTGATAGAAATATTTTAATTCCTTTATTAGAGAGCTGGGATGTGGGTAACATGTGATAATATATGTAAAGATTTTCCCAAATATTTAAGTAGCTTATTTTGTCTAGTGATATTCTTCTCATATTATTGTCTATATATGAATTAAAGGAAGCACCAGAATAACAGAAATAATAATTATAAGCTCATCTAAGAAAGGTAAGTGTGAAATATTTCGCTTGCTCACCTCCAAATTCTCTGATTATAAAGAAGCTAGTAGAAATAATTATGTAGCAAGTTCCTGAACGCGTTAAAATATATAATAATATTCAGGGCTCACCTATTCAGAGTAAAAATGCACAAAGAATGAATCCCTGCCCCTACAATTAGACTCTGACCTATCTATGTATCTAGACAAAAACAAACAAATAAAAAAAAGCAAAATAGAACCTGCACTCCAAGGCTATCTAAAAAAATCATAGTTCTTTTTCTGTTTTTTTTTCTTTTTTTATGAATAATCACAGTTTGTTTTTGCCACATCACAGTGATTTTCTTGTATAATATCATTAATACATTCCTTTACAAAAGAAAACAGTTAAAGAGAGAAATACATTAAATAAACCATAGTTAATATTTAATAATTTCTTTTAAATTTAGGTTTAATGTTTTACTTTAATTTAAAAATATTTTATTATTCTTCATTACATGTAAAGGCAATATCTAACATTCTTTTTTTTTATTTTTAATTCAAAAATAAGCAATCATATAGAGACTATCCATGTGCTGTTGATGATTTTTTCAATTTTCCACAACCATTGTTCTCTAGACTTACAATACTAAGAGGTAGAAAATATGTCTCACCATCTTTTCAAGTTGTAAATGCGCTATTGAAATTAATGTGAACTCAACCTGTGTTTTAGTTTTCCTAACATTCACAGTACTATTATTGTGGCTGCTGTTATACTGCCTGTACTTATTTTCCTTGATGTCATTTAAACTTGTTTTTCCCTCCTTTAATTCATCATATTCATTTTCTTTCTTATACAACATTCCATTACATTCTTATGAAAAACATATGCAATCATTTCTGTGATTGAAATGTCAGGTTTTTTATCAAGGTTTTATTTTTCCTCTTTCACAAAACAAAAATAGTAGTAGTATTTTCTCTTTAGGTGATCTTTCTGTCACTGACTTCCATAATGCCATATTAGTGAGATTGCTAAATCAAAGACTGTGAATAAATAATTGACTATATTCTTTAACAATTCTAAGAAATTTCACAGAATATTTACATGACTTAACAACTTTAGGAACATTATGATGGTGAGTTTATATTTTCTAATAAATTCAAAAGTGATTATGTTTACTTTTTTAAATATTAGTTACTCTTTGATTCATCAAAAAGAAAACAATGAATTTTGATTTTCATTTTTCTTATTGGTACCATGATTTTATATTGGTTAATGATAATGTATAGTTCTATTTAATATACACAATCTGGTCATATTATTGGATTTTTAAAATTCATACAAGAATGAAAGGTCTTAGTATTATTTATTTTAAATATGAACGTTATTCAGGAATATATTGGAATTATTGTTTTCTTAATTGTCATTTCATGAACATTTTTACAAGAAAGATTTTTCATTTCATGGAACTGAAATGATCTCTTCATTTTTGTTCTCTCTTAACCCTTATTTATCCTTTATTGAAGTAGGCTTCTTGTTGGGCCCAAATTGTGGGCATGGAATGCAGGAGAACCTGGGATGCAATCCTTCTTCTGATATTTTATATTTGTAGGAACCGTGTCAAGTCACTCAAACTCTCCCTTGTAAAATCGAGGTCTTAATTGCCCACACCTCAATATGTTTTGTTCATTGAATAACACTGAAAATATTAGCAACTTTGTATATTTTCTCATTTTAGATCTGGATTGGACTTCTTTATTTTATTCATCTTTAAAATTAGTTTGATTTTGTATGTCAATAACATACTCCCTTAATCACTTATAATTTGAAGCAAAAATTGAAAATTCTGGCAAGTTAAAAGCTTAATGTAAGACCAAAAAATATAATGTAATTAAAGAAAGTAACACTCTGTTATTGATGCTGAATTTAAATCCCATTGTTAAGAAGACATCCAACTATTTCAGAGATCCCTTTCTTTGCAAGAGTACAGTGCATATTGGTATTTTATATTACTATATTACAACAGTGCCCTGATACAGAAAAATGCTTGTTTCTTCTTTGTATAGAAATGATTTGTGATGAGTGTGGTATGGATTTTCTGAAATGGCAAATCTCCTGATCTGTTTTATGTAGCTCTATTTTGTAGTGAAAGATGCTCTGACATAATTGTGAGTGTATGTGTGTGCTGTGTGTATGTTGTGTGTGTGACTGTGTGTGTGTGTGAAGGGAGATTTAGCAGAGAGGGGGCAAGCAGGCAAAGGAAAACAAGTGACATCAACATAAAGAAAATAGAAACAGTAGAATCATAATTTTATTAAAGCACTCTTGCTATCCTTCTGGAGAAGAATAAGGAATGTATTTTATTGAAATTATTTTTATTGAAAAAGAATGAAATTTAAAGTATATTCAAGGAGGAATTTTTAGTAGTTTTATATAGTATTTTAGAGAGGTCACTATTAGAATAGTCCACATCTTTTTGCTAAGCTTTGAACTTTGCTAGGTAATTTGTTTTGTTTGTTTTGTTGTTTTTTCATGTGGTGATTTTATTCAAAGTCACATAGCTAGAATGGAATGTCTTTTCCCAGTATACAGATTAATGAGAATTTAGTCCAAATTGTAATTTTAATATATGTTCATTTAATTAATCTATATTTCTCTACAAGTGAGGAGAGAATTTGGCATCACATAATCACCAGTGGATTTTGTACAGATATTTTCCTATGGCTTACCAATCAATACCTTTCAGCCCAATGAATGAAGATAGGAAACACACAGTACAATCTAAACTTGCACCGATTTGAAAGTAAATTAACATTTGGCTAGCTATATGGTACAATGCCAGGGCTTCTTCCTGAGTTTACATGTGTGCTTGAACTTAGAAAAGTCACTTAACCCTGTCAGTCACCATCTTCTCATCTGTAAAAAAAGAATTGGGATAGAGACTGTCAAACCACTCCAATGTCTTTGCCAAGAAAACCACCTATTGGGTCTCAGAAAGTCAGACATGACTAATGACTGAATAACAACAATTAATGTTTGGCAAATTGCTGGATATAATTTTACATCACAGTCTCACTCCTATTTGTTAACCAATAGTTGATAAATCTATGTACTGAAAATATAGAAAGAAAATGTTTTTGGAACTTTAAAAAACAAATTAATTGAAATTGGTGTACTGACACACAGGAGATTATTGGCCACGATTTTCTATATATGTTTTGTTTCATATTAAATAACTAAAGAAGTTTTAAAAGTTCTACTTAACTATTAAAATTTATAAACAAATTGATTTTTCCACAGCAATTTTTTTTCTTTCAAATCAATGTGAAATAGAAGATTTCAAAACATGGCAATCAATCAAAAGAAATGAAAGCAATTTCTGAATGAGATTATTTTTATATCATCATGTTGTCCAAAGATATTTTCTTTGAGCTGTTAGACAATAAATTGGCATCATTATGCTTTAGAAACCATTTTTTCAACTGTAAAAATGACAGGACATTAATGAATTTATTAATATAATTGTGACTTTGGACGGTATTTCATCTAAAATTATAATGAATAAATAATAGTGATGACAATGATGTATTGAATTGGTGTGGCAACTTGTACAATTTTTAAAAATATTTTGGATGCACCATTTCAAATAATCTTCACAATGGAAGACAGCTGTAAGTAGAAATGTTTTCCCTTTTATGGATGAAAAGATAATTGCATGAGAATTATGACTTAATGCATTTTACTTATGTAGTTTTGATAGAGTCAGCACTATAAATGAAATCCAAACATATCTGCCTTCTAGCATAAAAATAAGTATTAATTATTGTTTTCCAATATTTAGAAGTACAGGCTGAAAGTGAATGATACTAAAAGCTTGCATGATATTGACATATTGTGTGATAAAAGAATCATAGACATTGATCTGAAAGGGATCTCAGAAGTTAACTACATTAATCATTTTATAGTATAGATGAGGAAGTCAAGAAATAATAACATTATATTATTTGTTCAAGATAACAAATAATAAGCACCAAAGAGAGACTTGAGTGTGTGTTATACTATCACCATCTATCACAATTAAAAAAAAAAAAAAACTAAACTAAAATGATATATTTGGGATTCAGAATTGGTCTTTCTTAAATGAAAAGAATTTATATATATTTATTTTTTCTTATTGTTTTGCTTTCAGAAATATGAGTCATTTGCATGGGCCTATTACTCCTAAGACTATTACTTCATGATTTGACTTATTTTCTACATGGAATAGATTTACCAATATTATGTCTTAGCTCAAACTAAAACACAATAAATTGCTTAATGTAGTAATGTGTATATATATATATCTCTGTGTGTATGTGCGTTTTTTCAAATGTAGGTGTATGTATAAATGTATACATATTGCATAGGTAAATATATTAATTTATTTTTGCTTATAATTTAATGTTAAATTCTCATTTCAATAGTTATCACATAAACAATTAATAGAACAAAAGATCCAAGCAAAATATTCAATGAGAAATTCTTAATAATGTAATGCTATTTGTCTATTACCACAAATGATTGAATTTCTAGATATGGTATTTTACATATAAGTCAATAAAATAAATATTTGGGAATAGGAAATATCCCTGAACTCATATCACAAAGTGATCCACACCTTAAAATATACATTCATTAATCACCTGTTATGCTCAAGGTATCTAGAGATATACAGGGCAAGATGTTTGTCTCCTTATATGACCTTTCTGTCATTGACTTTCATAATGCTACATTAGTGAGATTGCTGAACCAAAGATTGTGAATAGTTAATTGACTACATGCTTGAACAACTCCAAAGACTTTGTCAGAATATTTAACTGATTTAACAATTCCAGGAACATTATGATGATGAGTTTATATTTTCTTATAAGTTCAAAATTGATTATGTCTAATTTTTATCATATTAGTTACTCTGCTTTTTTGAAAAAAGAAAACAGATTTTTATTTGCATTTCTCTTAATAATAACATGTTTTTATAATGGTTAATGATAATTTACAATTCTACAGAATATGCAAAATCTGATAATATTATTGGATTTTTTTATTCATACAAGAATAAAAGTTCTTAGTATTATCTATTTTAAATATGAATTTTTTCAGGTATATATGAAAATTATTGTTTTGTTAATTGTCATAGCATCAACATTTTTGCCAGAGAGATTTTTCATTTCATACAATTAAAATGATTTCGTTCATTTTTACTCTCTTTATTCCTTATTTATTCTTTACTGAAATTGTTTCTTATTGAGCCCAGTTTATGGGCCTAGAATATAATCTACGGTAGCACCAATTTGAAAGTAAATGAATATTTGGGTAGCTATATGGTACAATATCATGGCTTTTTCTTGAGTTTAAATGTGTGTCTGAACTTAGAGGAGTCACTTAACTCTGTGTGTCAATATTTCTTCATCTGTAAAAAGAATTGGGGCAAGGACTGTCAAACCACTCCAATATTTTTGCCAAGAAAGCCACCCTAATAGGTCACATAATAAACGTTTGGCAATTAATGTTTGGCAAATTGCTGAACATAATTTTACATCAGAATCTCACTATTATTTGTTAACAATAGTTGATAAATCTATTTAATGAAAATACAGAAAGAAATTATTTTTGTGACTTCAACAAATAAAACTAAAATTGGTGCACTGACACAGAGATTTCTGGACACAATTTCCTTTATATGTTTTGTTTCATATAAAATAACCAAAGAAGTCTTAAAAAGTTCTACTTAACTATTAAAATTTAAGAACAAATTGATTTTTCCACAGTGAATATTTTTTCTCTCTTAAATTTATATGAAATAAAAGATTTCAAAGCATCAAAATCAATCAAAAGAAATCAGAACAATTTCTGAATGAGATGGATTCTATATCATCAGATTGTCCCAAACATATTTTTATAAGCCTGTAGACAATAAGTTGGAATCATAATTTTTTTTAAAAAAAATTTTACCTACTTATAGGTGAAAAATACAAATTAATTAATCACCTGTTATGCTCAACGTATCTGGAGTATACAGGGAAAGACACTTTTTGCCAAAAAAAACCAAAAACAAACAAACAAAAAAAAACTTAAATTTTTATTTTAAAAATTTGAGGGCATTTTACTTTTCCAAATACATGTAAAGATAGTTTTCAACATTCACTTTTGCAAAATCTGTGTTTTAGATTTTTCTACCTATCGTACCAAGGCAGGAAACAATCTGATATAGTTTTCATGTGGACAATTTTCTAAATATACTTTAATTTTTGCATGCTAGCAAAAAAAAAAAAGTCAAAAGGGAGAAAAATGAGAAAGAAAAAAAAAAGCGAACAAACTACAGCAACAATAATAAAATGTGAAAATCTATGCTTTGCTCCCTATTTACTCTTCATTGTTCTCTCCCTGGATGTAGAGCACGTAAATGAAAATGTTAACTGTTGAATATGTGATTGATAGCACATATGAAATTTAAGTTGATTTTTAATTTTTTACTGAGTGACATTTCTTATTTCCAAGAAAGATAGTGAAAGAAGCTTAGCATACTTTCTTACATCATAGGACAATATAGAATGTTAACACTTAGAAGTGATTTTGAAGAAAAGAACATTAAATACTAGCTATAGATTGGGAGACTCAACAAAAAATTATAAAAACTAAAGGTCATATAGGAGATCATTAAAACAAGATCATCTGTACTCCCCCTTTCTATATTTCTAAATTAGAAACTAAGGACTATGAAAACTAATTTATTTTTGCTCTTTCTGAATTCAATATTTTCACAGCCAGAAGAAAGTGAAAAATGGAAAGAAGCAACATTACATTTGTGGTGGAATTCATTCTCCTGGGATTTTCTGACCTTCCCAACCTTCGGAGTTTTCTTTTTGGAATTATCTTCGTTGTCTACATCAGTATAGTTATAGGAAATGGCCTGCTTATTGTTATAACTAAGACGAATCCTTCTCTTCAAACCCCTATGTACTATTTCCTTGGAAACTTTTCCTTCTTGGAAATCTGTTACACATCAGTCACTCTCCCTAGAATATTAAGAGATATTTGGACTCAGAAGGGAAATATTCCATTCTCATTCTGCGCTTTGCAAATTTGCACCCTTTATAGTCTAGGAATTGCAGAGTGCTTACTCCTTGTTGCGATGGCTTATGACAGATATGTAGCCATCTGTAAGCCTCTTTACTATCCTCTCATTATGAATCACACAAAGTGTGTCCAATTGGTGATCATCTCCTGGATCACTCCAATACCAGCCCAGATAGGACTCACATATCAGATTTTCTCTCTGAACTTTTGTGGTCCTAATAAACTAAATCATATTTTCTGTGATGCTTCACCACTACTGGAGGCTGCCTGTGAGGACACATATCAGAAAGAAGTCTTGGTTCATCTTAGTGCTCTCTTTTTTATTATGATTCCCTTTCTGTTGATATCCATATCCTATGTCAAAATTATCTCCACCATCCTGAAGCTACCATCAACTTCAGGGAAATCCAAAGCCTTTTCTACCTGTTCTTCTCACCTTATAGTTGTATTTGTATTCTTTGGAACAACTAGTATTGTGTATTTGCGTCCAAAATCCAGTCAATCAGCTAAATCTGACAAACTCTTTGCTATTTTCTATACTATTGTGACTCCAGTGTTAAACCCCATAATATATAGCCTGAGGAATAAGGATGTAATTGTTGCACTGAGAAAACTCCTTCCAAAATCATGTCATTCATGAACCAAATGGTTATAAAGGTAGATAGATAGATATAGATATAGATAGATATGCATACACACACACACACACACACACACACACACACACACACACACACACATATATATATATATTTCGTTTTCCTCTCCATTTCTCCCATTGGGTCTAAGAAAGAGATCTTTGTTTTTTCATAAGACATCTTCAGCATACTTGGAAATAAAGTAAAGGAGATTATATTTAAAAATACCCCAATATCTGTCTACAACATCTAGTTTATTTTACTAGTACTAGCTTACTAGTCCTTCACTGGGTTGATGAAATCATCACCATGCTGTTTATATAGAAATTATTGCTGCTTTTCCATGTGTTCTGGGGAGGGTTTTTTTCATGATTCTTATCACATTTTAATGACAGTTGTCTTCTGGGTCAAAGTTCAGTCTTCTAACCATCACTTACTTGAGGTATTATTGCATAGTGGGAAAATGTTGGGATTTGAGCTAGGGGAACATAAAGCAACCTTGGCTTTCAGGATATCAGCTTCCAGGCCCTTCAATCATTTAAGATGGAAGCTGCTGAATGCTGAGTAACCCTAATTGTGGTTCCTGGGTGTGTGTATGTATATATATTTATATATTTTTTTCTTTCTGGCTGCTTGCATGCCTTGGCATGCATAGTTCTGAAATTTAGCCACAATATTCTTTGGGGATTTAATTTTTGGGTCTCTTTTCAGAGGTGATTGGTAAATTCTTCTGATTGATATTTTACCTTCTGATTCTAAAACATCAGGGCAGTTTTCAGTTATGGTTACCTATAAGAAAATGTCTACTTTTTTCTTTTCCTCATGGCTTTCAGGAAGTGCAATAATCCTGAGACTGTCTCTCTTAGATCTATTTTCCAGATCATTTGTTTTCCTAGGAGATATTTCATATTTTCTTCTATTTTTGCATTTTTAATTGTTTGATTTATTCTAGAAGTCTTTTTGAGTCATTCAATTTCATATAGTCAATTCTAATTTTTAGTGTATTATTTTCTTCAGTTACCTCTTTTAGCTTATTTTGTAATTGGCTAATTGATTTTTTTTTTGTTCATTGCATTCTTCTTTTTTAATTAAAGCTTTTTTATTTGCAAAAATTATGCATGGGCAATTTTTCAATTGTCTTGCAAAACTTTCTCTTTCAGATTTTTCCCTCCTTCCCCCACCATCTCACCTAGATGGCAGGTAGTCCAACACATGTTAAATATGTTAAAAATATATGTTAAATTCAATATATGTATACCTATTTATACAGTTATCTTGCTGCACAAGAAAAAATCAGATCTTGAAGGAAAAAAAAAAAACTTCAGAAGGAAAACAAAATACAAGCAAATATTAACAGACAGTATGAAAATGCTATGTTGTAGTTCACACTCAGTTCCCACAGGCCTCTCTCTGGATATATATGGCTTTCTTCACCACTGAACAATTGGAACTGATTTGAATAATCTCATTGTTAAAGAGAGCCATGTCCTTCAGATTTGATCATTATATAGTCTTCTTGTTGTATGATGATCTCCTGGTTCTGCTCATTTCACTTAGTATCAGTTCATGTAAGTCCCTCCAGACCTCTGAAAACATCTTGCTAGTCATTTCTTACACAACAATAATATTCTATAACATCCATATACCATGATGTATTCAGACATTCTCCAATTGATGGGCATCCATTCAGTTTCTAGTTTCTAGTCACTACAAAAAGAGCTGACACAAACATTTTTTTGTGCATGTGGTTTCCTTTCCCTCTTTTAAGATCTCTTTGGGATATAATCCCAATAGAAACACTGATGGATCAAAGGATATGCACAATTTGATAACTTTTTAAGCATAGTTCTAAATTGCTCTCCAGAATGATTGGATCCATTACAGGTCCATCAACAATGTATCAATGTCCCAGTTTTCCCACATCCCACCCAAATTCGACCTTGTCTTTTCCTATCATCTTAGCCAATCTGTCAAGTATGTAATGGTATCTTAGTGTTGCATTGATGGATATACACTTATTTTCCAGTTTCTTGCCACTACAAAGAGGGCTGCCACAAATATTTTTGCACATGTGGGTCCCTTTCCCTCTTTTAAGATATCTTTGGGATATAATCCTAATAGAAACACTATTGTGTAGAGGGCTAAAACTCTTGAGTCTTTGCACTAAGGTCGGTTCAAGCACTTAGGGATAATTACTGATTGGACAGTACTCTATGGGCATGTGCTTAGGGAATGGTCCTTCCCACTACACTGTGCTGGCTCGATGATTGGTGTATACAGAGAATTGTAGGAAGCATTAGGGGGTGGAGTAAGACTAGCCAGAGTCACTTTGGTGATAGATGAGGAAAAAGGAGGCCACAGAGATTCTGTTTACATCCTGTTTACTTCTACTCCTAAAGAGCAAGAATAAAGACTAAGGACTTTTGCTTTCCTGACTCCAGCTGATTCTAAAGTATCCAGGGTGCCAACACGGTCATCGCACTGTTGGATCAAAGGGTATGCACAGTTTGATAACTTTTTGAGCATAGTTCCAAAGTATTCTCCAGAATGGTTGAATCCATTCACAGTTCAACCAACAATGTATGAGTGTCCCAGTTTTCCCATATCCCCTCCAACCTTCATCATTATCTTTTCCTGTCATCTTAGCCAATCTGACAGGTGTGTAGTTATATCTCAGAGTTGTCTTAATTTGCATTCTTCTGATCAATAGTGATTTGGATCACATTTTGATGTAGCTACAAATAGTTTCAATTTTTTCACCTGAAAATTGTCTGTTCATATCCTTTGACCATTTATCAATTGGAAAATGGCTTGAACTATTATAAATTTGAGTCAATTTTCTATATATTTTAGAAATTAAGCTTTTATCAGATCCTTTGGATATAAAAATGTTTTCCCAGATTATTGCTTCCCTTTTAATCTTGTCTGCATTAGTTTTGTTTGTACAAAAAGAACTTTTTAACTTAATATAATTAAAATTGTCTATTTTGTATTCAATAATAATCTCTAGTTCTTCTTGGTCACAAATTCCTTCCTCCACAAATCTGAAAGGCAAACTATCCTATATTCTTCTAATTTGTTTATAATGTTTTTCTTTATGCCTAGATCATGAATCCATTTTGATGTTCTCTTGGTATATGGTGTTAGGTATGGATTTATGCCTACTTTCTGCCATAATAGTTTCCAATTTTCCCAGAAGTTTTTGTCAAAAATTGAATTCTTATTCCAAAAGTTGGGGTCTTTAGGTTTGTGAAATACTAGATTGATATAGTTATTGCCTATTTTCTTCTGTGAGCCTAACCTGTTTCACTGATCAACTTCTCTGTTTCTTAGCTAGGAATAATGACTGCTGCTTTATAATTTAGTTTTAGATCTGGTACAGCTAGGCCACCTTCATTTTCTTTTCTCTTCATTAATTCCTTTGAAATTCTTGACCATTTTTTCTTTCAAATTAATTTTGTTATTTTTTCTAGGTCAGTAAAATAGTTTCTTGGGAGTTTGATTGGTATAACAGTAAATTAATAGATTACTTTATGGAGTATTATCATCTTTATTATATTCTCTCGATCTACCCATGAGCACTTGATGTTTTTCCAATTCCATAGATCTGATTGTATTTGTGTAGAAAGTGTTTTGTAGTTCTGTTCATATAGTTCCTGACTTTCCCTTAGTACATAAATTCCCAAATATTTTATATTATCAACAATTATTTTAAATGGAATTTCTCTTTATATCTCTTGCTTTTGGATGTTTTTAGTGATATATAAGAATGCTGATGATTTATGTGAATTTATTTTGTATCCTGCAACTTTGCTAAAGTTATGGATTATTTTTAATAGTTTTTTAGTTGATTCTCTGGGTTTGTCTAAGTATATCATTATATCAACTTCAAAGAGTGATAATTCAGGTTCCTCATTAACTACTCTAATTCCTTTAATCTCATTTTCTTCTCTTATAACCAGGGTTAGCATTTCTAATACAATATTGAATAGTAATGGTGAGAGTGGGCAGCCTTGTTTTATTCCTGATCTTATTGGTAATGGTTCTAACTCTTCCCCATTACATATGATGTTTGCTGATGGTTTTAAATAGATGCTACTGATCGTTTTAAGAAAAAGTGCATTTATTCCTATACTCTGTTTTTTAATAGGAATGGGTGTTGGGTTTTATCAAATGCTTTTTCTGCATCTATCAAAATAATCATATGATTTTTGTTAGTTTGATTGATATAGTTGATTATACTGATAGTTTTTCTAATATTGAACCAGCCCTGGAATAAATCCTACTTAATCATGATGTATTATCCTATGGATGATTATGTGTAATCTCTTTGCTAATATTTGATTTAAGCTTTTTGCATCAGTATTCATTAGGAAGATTGGTTTATAATTTTCTTTCTCTGTTTTTATCCTACTTGGTTTAGGTATCAGTACTATGTGTCATAAAAAGAATTTGGTAGGAGTTCTTCATTTCCTATTTTTTTTCAAATAGTTTATATAGTATTGGAGTTAATTGCTCTTTAAATGTTTGTTAGAATTCACATGTAAATCTATCTCTCCTATGGATTTTTTCTTAGGGAGTTGGTTAATAACTTGCTCTATTTCTTTTTCTAAAAATGGGATTATTTAAGTAATTCATTTCCTCTTCTGTTAATCTGAGTAATCTATGTTTTTGTAGGTATTCCTTCATTTCACTCAGGTTGTCAAATTTATTGGTATAAAGTTGGGCAAAGTAAGTCTTTTTTTAAATAACTTTTTATTAATAGAACTCATGCCAGGGTAATTTTTTACAATATTATCCCTTGCATTCACTTCTGTTCCAATTTTTCCCCTCCCTCCCCTCTACCCCCTCCCCCAGATGGCAAGCAATCCTTTACATGTTGAATAGATTACAGTATATCCAAAGTAACTCTTGATAATTGCTCTAGTTTCTTCTTCATTGTTGGAAAGTGCTCCCTTTTCATTTTTGATACTAACAATTTGGTTTTTCTATTTCCTTTTTCTAATCAAATTAACAAAAGGCTTGTCTTTTTTGTTTTGTTTTTCATAAAACCAACTCAGTTTTATTTATTAATTCATTTTTTAGCTTCCATTTTATTGATCTCTGCTTTTATTTATAGAATTTCAAGTTTGGTATTTGATTAGAGTTTTTAAATTTGTTCTTTTTCTAGCTTTTATAGTTGCAAGTTCAATTTATTGATCTTCTCTTTCTGTATTTTATGTGTATAAACCTCTAGAGATATAAAATTTCCCTTTATTACCACTTTGGCTGCAGCCCACAAATTTTGGTACACTGTCTCATTATTGTCATTCTTTTGGATGAAATTATTCATTGGGCCTATGATTTGTTCTTTTATCCATTCATTCTTTAGGATGAGATTATTTAGTTTCCAATTTATTTTTGCTCTATTTTTCCCTGGCCCTTTATTGAATATAATGTTTATGCATCATTGTTGGAATTCTTACTAACTGCTAACTAATTAGAGTTGATCTAATCTTACAAGATTTTGGCCAGAACCTGAAACAAGGTACTAAGTAGAACTAATTAATACAAGGCTTGTGTTCACACCTTTACTCATTGGAGTTCAATGAGTTCACACCTCCCTTGAAGCTCTTTGGGCCAGAGAGCACTATGGGAGAAAACCCATAATCCCTCTCTCTCGTATCCCACAATTCCTCCCTCTTGTATAAAAGAAACAGACACAGAGCACTTTGAGAGATTTCACTGGAATGACATGAAGAATGGAGCTGGCTGGAGGCTGAAGAAAGCAGAGGCAGAGGCTGAAGGACCAGACCTTTGGATTTGGTGACATTCGGAGAGAGCTCTTGGAACCAAGCAGAGAGATAGGCCTCTAAGCTAACCGGGCTATATTGGAGATGATAAAAGATCTGAACTTTTATCACCTGGCTGTGTTTTGAGAAGAAAAAGCTCATCACATTTTGGCGCCCGAACAGGGACCGATTCAGATCCATCTGAACTAGATCACAACATTTTGGCGCCCTGAACGTGGGGCTAACAGACCCCCTCAGTGGATTTCAATGGAAAAGCTCCAATCCTGATTCAAGTGGAAAAGCCTCTGATCCTGATCCAGTGGAAAAGACTCTTCAACCTAGAAATTAGGTGAGTGCAACAAAGAAAATTTGCTAGAAGAGTTAAAGTAGAATTTCAGCTAAGATGGGACAGATATTTAGAAAACAGCCTGTTTCTGTTCAAGGAAAATGTTTAGAGAGCATTGTCAAAGTTATGGAAAGCCAAGGTTTAATTATAAGTTTACAGCAAATCACTGAACTTTTACAAACTGTAAAGGACATATGTCCTTGTTTCTCTCTTGATAAGGAATTAGATCTAAATGAATGGAAATTGGTTGGAGAGGATCTTTGTCAATTCTATGATAAAAATGGGCCTAACTCAATAATTAATACATATAATGTAATACAATTGGCTATAAGAAGTTATTTAAGTGATAGAATGATGAAAAGGAAAGTACAGGAGGAAGAAGTGCCAATTTTACTAGGTGAAAAGGAGGACGAATCAGATGAGAATGGAGTTAATTACAATTCTGAGTGTGATACTTCACAGCAGGAGGAATTAGATGATTCCACATCTCATGACCCTCCCCCTGCAATTAACCCTTCATGTGTGGAACAAGGGGGAGGGAGAGAGACAGAAACACAGTCAGCTTCTCCTGTAAAGCAGAATTTGACAAGATTAGAAAAAGCATTAATTAAAGCAAAAAATGAAGGAGAAGATATAACTGATTTTATAAATGCATATCCTGTGATTGAAGAGCTCAACTCCTCAGGTCAAAAAGGGAGAAGATACACTCCTTTTAATTTGGAAAAAATTAAAGATTTGAAAAAGGGTTGCACTCTATATGGGGCTACATCATCTTATGTGAAGATGTTACTGGATAATTTGTCTTATGAAATCTTAACCCCGAATGACTGGAAATTCATAGCTAAAACATGTCTTGAACCGGGACAAAATTTATTGTGGCTTTCAGAGTTTCATGAATTCTGTAGGATTCAAGCCCAATGCAACAGGCAAACAGGAGCTATTGTACAAGTTACTTTTGACCAACTAGCTGGAGAAGGTCAGTATGCAGAGAGTTCAGAACAGATTTATTATCACATAACAGTGTATGAGCAAATTTCTAAGGCTACAATAAAAGCTTGGAATTCTATCCCTGGACAGAAAGATGGAAATAATGCTTTCACAAAAATAGAGCAAGGTCCCAATGAACCTTTTGCAGATTTTGTGGGATGTTTACAAACAGCTGTAATAAGAACCATTGGAGATAATGCAGCAACAGAAATAATGACTAGACATTTGGCTAAGGAAAATGCCAATGAGGTTTGCAAAAGAATTATATGGGGACTAAACAAAGATGCTCCTTTGGAGGAGATCATAAGACGCTGTGCCACAGTGGGCACAAATGCTTATTATGCCCAAACTATGATGAACATGGAAAGACAAGGTCCTTCTTGGCAAAGGAATTCTAGAGAAACTCGTCGATGTTTTCAATGTAGAAAAATTGGACATCTAAGAGCCCAATGTAGATACAGAGATACAATGAGAAGACAGGGTGAGAGAAAACCCAAAACCCCATGTCCAAAATGTAACCGAGGCTTTCACTGGGCCTCTAAATGTATATTGACCCAGAGGAAGGAGAGGCAAGGCCCAGTTCCAAAGTATCAATCAAAGGACAGGTGGGGCATGATAGCAGCTGAGGTTACACCCAGAGAGCCTTTAGAAATTCAGGACTCTGATGTCATCAACCAACAGAAAAGCTATCAGGATTACAGTTGGGAAGAATACAGGCCTTTTAAGACAACAAGGCAATATCCAGTGCAAACAGCTCCAATGTAATTACCAGATGATTGTTGGAATCCTTACTAACTGCTAACTGATTAGAGTTGATCTAATCTTACAAGAAGATATTTTGGGCAGAACCTGAAACAAGGTACTAAGTAGAACTAATTAATACAAGGCTTGTGTTCACACCTTTACTCATTGGAGTTCAATGAGTTCACACATCCCTTGAAGCTTTGGGCCAGAGAGCACTATGGGAGAAAACCCATAATCCCTCTCTCTGGAAGGAGCATAAATAGGCCAATGGGCCAGTCAAAGAAGTTCTTGAGAGTGAAGAAGCTACAAGTCGAGATTTCACCGGAATGACATGAAGAATGGAGCTGGCTGAAGGCTGAAGAAAGCAGAGGCAGAGGCTGAAGGACCAGACCTTTGGATTTGGTGACATTCGGAGAGAGCTCTTGGAACCAAGCAGAGAGATAGGCCTCTAAGCTAACCGGGCTATATTGGAGATAATAAAAGAGCTGAACTTTTATCACCTGGCTGTGTTTTGAGAAGAAAAAGATCACCACAGATGATGAGGAGAAATCCCAAATTTGGTAAATAGAAGGGAATTAGGTTAACTGCTTGGGGAAGAGGATCTGCTTATATTTCCACCGATGGAGAAAGAATCAGATAGCTGACAATGAGACTGTTAAAAGAACTTTTTAAAATCCCAGGAATCATTGGATTTCCTAAAACAAGATGAGACTGTTTCAGTTCTTGAAAAACTAGCAAGAATCATTGGATTCCTTAAGATGAAAAATTGTTGATGAGACTTTTTGCAGTACTTCAGAGCTTACAGGAACTATTGGATTCCTGGCACATGAACTAATGGACAATGGATTCCTTATGTACTATTTCTAGGACTTATGGACATGTGTAAATTTTCAGGTTGATTCTTGTTATTTGTTGTAAATTTTCATTTTGATTCATGTTATTTGTTATATTACTACTAGCCTGTGTTATATTGTTATATGCTTATGTAAATTATGTATAATGCCTCCCATATTGATGGATTTATGTATACCATGTATTCAGGGAAGGCATGATCACCTTTTAGGTGGGGTTCGCACCTCCTTGAGAAATCAGGGAGGTCATGACCATCCTATGTTCCAAAAACAAAAGAAAGGGTGAGATGTTGGAATCCTTACTAACTGCTAACTAATTAGAGTTGATCTAATCTTACAAGATTTTGGCCAGAACCTGAAACAAGGTACTAAGTAGAACTAATTAATACAAGGCTTGTGTTCACACCTTTACTCATTGGAGTTCAATGAGTTCACACCTCCCTTGAAGCTCTTTGGGCCAGAGAGCACTATGGGAGAAAACCCATAATCCCTCTCTCTCGTATCCCACAATTCCTCCCTCTTGTATAAAAGAAACAGACACAGAGCACTTTGAGAGATTTCACTGGAATGACATGAAGAATGGAGCTGGCTGGAGGCTGAAGAAAGCAGAGGCAGAGGCTGAAGGACCAGACCTGTGGATTTGGTGACATTCGGAGAGAGCTCTTGGAACCAAGCAGAGAGATAGGCCTCTAAGCTAACCGGGCTATATTGGAGATAATAAAAGATCTGAACTTTTATCACCTGGCTGCGTTTTGAGAAGAAAAAACTCACTACACATCATGATCTGAAAAAAAAATGCATTTACTATTTCTGCCTTTTCATTTTTTAAGTCTTTATTTTCTAATCTATGGTTAATTTTGTAATAGTTCCATGAACTGTTGAGAAGAAAGTGTACTCGTTTCTGTCTCCATTCAGTTTTCTCCAAAGATCTAACATATCTAATTTTACTAGTATTCTCTGTACCTCTTTAACTTCTTTCTCATTTATTTTGTGGTTTGATTTATCTAGTTCTGAGAGAGCAAGATTGAGAACTCCTACTAATATAATTTTGCTGTCTATTTCTTTTTGTAACTCTCTTAACTTCTCCTTAAGCAATTTACATGCTACACCACTTGGTGCATATATGTTTAATATCGACATTGATTCATTATCTATGGTATCCTTTAGCAAGATATTGTTTCCTTCCTCATCTCTTCAACTTTTGTTTTTGCTTGATCTGTGATGAGGATGGCTATCCCTGCTTTTTTTTTTACTTCACCTGAAGCATATAGATCATACTCTAACCTTTTCCCTTAACTCTTATGTATCACTCTGATTTAAATGTGTTTCTTGTAAATAACATATTGCAGGATTCTGGCTTTTAATCGAGTCTGCTATATGCTTACATTTTATGGGAGAGTTCACCACATTCACATTTACATTTATAACTATTAATTCTATATTTCCTCCCATCTTATTAAGCCCATATTATATTTTTCTCTTTCCTTTTTCCCCTTTCCCTCCTCCCCAGTATTTTACTTATGATCACTACTTGTCTCAAGCAGTTCTCCCCCTTTAGAGACCCTCCCTTTCTTATACCTTTCCCCTACTATTTCTGTTTTTCCTTCTATTTAGATTAACCCTTCAATTTTTGCCTCTTCCTCCCACTTTTCTTTAATGTGAGAGAAGCTCCTTGATGAAATCTATTTTATCTGATATTCTTTTTTTGAGCCAAATCTGATTAGCGTAAGATTCACTCAGTATTCCTCACCTTCCCTTCTTTTTTTTTTTAATTTTTATTTAATGATTACTTTATATTGACAACATTATCCCTTGCACTCGTTTCTTTTCTGATTTTTTTTCCCCTCCCTCCCTCCACTCCCTCCCCTAGATGGCAAGCAGTCCTTTATATGTTGGATATGTTGCAGTATATCCCAGATACAATATATGTTTGCAGAACCGAACAGTTCTCTTGTTGCATAGGGAGAATTGGATTCAGAAGGTATAAATAACCCAGGAAGAAAAACAAAAATGCAGATAGTTCACATTCTTTCCCAGTGTTCTTTCTTTGGGTGTAGCTGCTTTTGTCCGTCATTTATCAATTGAAACTTAGGTCTCTTTGTCAAAGAAATCCACTTCCATCAAAATATGTCCTCATACAATATCGTTGTCGAAGTGTATAATGATCTCCTGGTTCTGTTCATTTCACTTAGCATCAGTTCATGTAAGTCTCGCCAGTCCTCTCTCTATTCATCCTGCTGGTCATTTCTTACAGAACAATAATATTCCATAACATTCATATACCACAATTTGCCCAGCCATTCTCCAATTGATGGGCATCCATTCATTTTCCAGTTTCTAGCCACTACAAACAGGGCTGCTACAAACATTTTGGCACATACAGGTCCCTTTCCCTCCTTTAGTATTTCTTTGGGATATAAGCCCAATAGAAACACTGCTGGATCAAAGGGTATGCACAATTTGATAACTTTTTGGGCATAATTCCAGATTGCTCTCCAGAATGGTTGGATTCGTTCACAACTCCACCAACAATGCATTAGTGTCCCAGTTTTCCCGCATCCCCTCCAACATTCATCATTATTTTTTCCTGTCATCTTAGCCAATCTGACAGGTGTGTAGTGGTATCTCAGAGTTGTCTTAATTTGCATTTCTCTGATCAATAATGATTTGGAACACTCTTTCATATGAGTGGTAATAGTTTCAATTTCATCCTCTGAAAATTGTCTGTTCATATCCTTTGACCATTTATCAATTGGAGAATGGCTTGATTTCTTATAAATTTGAGTCAGTTCTCTATATATTTTAGAAATGAGGCCTTTATCAGAACCTTTAACTGTGAAGATGTTTTCCCAGTTTGTTGCTTCCCTTCTAATCTTGTTTGCATTAGTTTTGTTTGTACAAAGGCTTTTTAATTTGATGTAATCAAAATTTTCTATTTTGTGATCAGTAATGGTCTCTAGTTCATCTTTGGTCACAAATTTCTTTCTCCTCCACAAGTCTGAGAGATAAACTATTCTATGTTCCTCTAATTTATTTATAATCTCATTCTTTATGCCTAGGTCATAGACCCATTTTGATCTTATCTTGGTATATGGTGTTAACTGTGGGTCCATGCCTAATTTCTGCCATACTAATTTCCAATTATCCCAGCAGTTTTTATCAAATGATGAATTCTTTTCCCAGAAGTTAGGGGCTTTGGGTTTGTCAAACACTAGATTGCTATAGTTGACTATTCTGTATTGTGAACCTAACCTTTTCCACTGATCCACTAATCTATTTCTTAGCCAATACCAAATGGTTTTGGTGACTGCTGCTTTATAATATAATTTTAGATCAGGTACAGCTAGGCCACCTTCATTTGATTTTTTTTTTCATTAATTCCCTTGAGAGTCTCGACTTTTTATTGTTCCATATGAATTTTGTTGTTATTTTTTCTAGATCATTAAAATATTTTCTTGGAAGTCTGATTGGTATAGCACTAAATAAATAGATTAGTTTAGGGAGTATTGTCATCTTTATTATGTTCGCTCGGCCGATCCAAGAGCACTTAATATTTTTCCAATTATTTAAGTCTGACTTTATTTGTGTGGGGACTTTTTTATATAATTTTGCTCATATAATTCCTGACTTTCCTTTGGTAGATAGATTCCCAAATATTTTATGGTATAACAGTTATTCTGAATGGAATTTCTCTTTGTATCTCTTGCTGTTGTGTTTTGTTGGAGATGTATAAAAATGCTGAGGATTTATGGGGATTTATTTTGTATCCTGCTACTTTGCTAAAATTATGAATTATTTCCAATAGCTTTTTAGTAGAATCTCTGGGGTTCTCTAGGTATACCATCATATCATCTGCAAAGAGTGATAGTTTGGTTTCCTCATTGCCTACTCTAATTCCTTTAATCTCTTTCTCGACTCTTATTGCCGAGGCTAGTATTTCTAATACGATATTAAATAATAATAGTGATAGAGGGCAACCTTGCTTCACTCCAGATCTTACTGGGAAAGGTTCCAGTTTTTCCCCATTGCATATGATGCTTACCGATGGTTTTAAATATATGCTCCTGACTATTTTAAGGAAAAGTCCATTTATTCCTATGCTCTCAAGTGTTTTTATTAGGAATGGATGTTGGATTTTATCAAATGCTTTTTCTGCATCTATTGAGATGATCATATGGTTTTTGTTTGGTTGGTTATTGATATAGTCAATTATGCTAATAGTTTTCCTAATATTGAACCAGCCCTGCATTCCTGGTATAAATCCTACTTGGTCATAGTGTATTATCCTGGGGATGATTTTCTGGAATCTTTTTGCTAATATTTTATTTAAGATTTTAGCATCAATATTCATTAGGGAGATTGGTCTATAATTTTCTTTCTCTGTTTTCAGCCTACCTGGTTTAGGTATCAATACCATGTCTGTGTCATAAAAGGAGTTTGGTAGGACTCCTTCAATCCCTATTTTTTCAAATAGTTTATTTAGCATTGGAGTTAATTGTT
This sequence comes from Antechinus flavipes, assembly GCF_016432865.1. Taxonomy (NCBI): domain Eukaryota; kingdom Metazoa; phylum Chordata; class Mammalia; order Dasyuromorphia; family Dasyuridae; genus Antechinus; species Antechinus flavipes. The sequence continues at coordinate 245,087,050 of NC_067403.1, forward strand.
CTTTAAATGTTTGGTAGAGTTCGACTTCCGGTTAAGATGGCGGAGAGGAGGCTCACAGCTGCATAAGCTCCACACTTTCTCTCACTATCCATTTCATTACAAGCCTCTGAATCAATGCTTGACTGAAAAAAAACCCACAAATAGTTACCAAGAGAAGCCGTTCTTGAGATCTGCCAAGAAAGGTCTGTCTTTACTGGAGGGCTGGGACGGTTTTAGATTGGGCACAGGCTGAGGGCAGCGGCAGTGAGGGCACAGGAGCAGACTGGAGAGGGGGTGGAGAGTGATCGTAGCCGTCTCTGCGGGGGAGCTTCGCTACAGCTTTGGATACTTTGCTCAAGCAGCAAGTCAACAGCCCAGCAGAGAAGCTAAAAACATCGGGGCTGAAGAATACAACCCCAAACAGCTGGAGTCTCTCAGAACCTGGCCGCCCCCTCCTTCCCCCCCCCCCCCCTCAGTGACTCAGCACGCTTTGGGATCTCAGAGCGCAGGCGCAGCACAGTCCTGCTAGTGCCTCACTGCTACCCCCTGCAGTGTGTAGAGGAAGCTCGATAACACACCCAGCCCCCCCCCCCCCCAAAGAAAGACTCCAGTTTTTTCTGTTTTTCTTTGGTAGTTTGTCTCTGAATAATAGACAGAATGAGCAAGAAGCTGAAGAGGACTTTAACCCTTGACAGCTTCTATACAGATAGAGAGCAGACCCTAAATCCTGAGGAGACTAAAAACAGGCAGTCCCCAGGTGAATCCCCAAAGGAGGAGATCGTCTGTTCCTCAGCACAGATGAACCTCATAGAAGTGATTAAAAAGGCTCTCACAAGGGAGCTAGAAGAAAAATGGGAAAAGAGCCTGGAGAAGTCAGTTAAAGAGAGAGTGGATAAAGAAGTAAAATCCTTGAAAAATAGGATTAGTGAACTGGAAACAGAAAACAGCTCTCTAAAAAACAAAATTGGAGAAATGGAAAAAAATTCCACAGAACAAAAGAACTCAATTGGACAATTAGAAAAAGAGTTTTAAAAAGTGAGTGAAGAGAATACTTCACTGAAAATCAGAATTGAACAAGTGGAATTGAATGACTCGAGGAGACAAGAAGAATCAGTCAAGCAAATCCAAAAAAATCAAACAATGGAGAAAAATGTGAAATACCTTCTGGGGAAGACAACAGACCTGGAAAACAGATCCAGGAGAGACAATCTGAGAATCATTGGACTCCCAGAAAAACATGATGAAAAAAAGAGCCTGGACACTGTCTTCCAGGAAATTATCAAAGAGAACTGCCCAGAAGTCATAGGAACAGAGGAAAAAATAAACATTGAAAGGATTCATCGATCACCCACTGAAAGGGATCCTAAAATCAAAACACCAAGGAATATAGTGGCCAAATGCCAGAACCCTCAGATGAAAGAAAAAATATTGCAAGCGGCTAGAAAAACCCAATTCAAGTATCAAGGAGCCACAATAAGGATCACCCAGGATCTGGCAGCATCCACATTAAAAGATCGAAGGGCCTGGAATATGATATTCCGAAAGGCTAAGGAACTTGGTATGCAACCAAAAATAACTTACCCAGCGAGAATGAGCATCTTTTTCCAGGGAAGAAGATGGACATTCAACGAAGTAAGCGAATTTCATCTATTTCTGATGAAAAAACCAGAACTTAACAAAAAGTTTGATCTACAAATATAGAACTCAAGAGAAATCTAAAAAGGTAAAGATTAATCTTGGGAACTATATTTTGACTATATAGATGTATAAAGAATACATGTATACCTTGTTCTAGAAATTGATGTGGAAAGGACATTGTACCAGAAAAAGGGTAAAGTGGGGATAGTACATCTCATGAAGAGGCATAGGAAACCTATTATATCTGAGAGAAAGAATGGAGGGGGATGAATATAGTGGGTATCTTACTGCCTTCAGAATTGGCTTTAAGTGAAAAATCTTAAGCCATATTCAATCTATGGTGAAACTTCTCCCATCTCATTGAAAAGTGAGAAGGGAAAAGTGGAAAGGGAAGGAATAAGCTAAGCGGAAGGGAATACGGGAACTGGGAGGGAAAGGGGTAAGATAGGGGGAGGAACTCTAAGGCGGGGGAGGGATACTAAAAAGGGAGGGCTGTGAGAAGCAAGAGGTGCTCACAAGCTTAATACTTGGAAGGGGGGGAAAGGGGAAAGAAGGGAGGAAAGCATAAACCAGGGTTAACAAGATGGCAAGTAATACAGAATTGGTTATTCTAACCATAAACGTGAATGGGGTAAACTCCCCCATAAAGAGGAAGCGGTTAGCAGAATGGATTAAAAGCCAGAATCCTACAATATGTTGTTTACAGGAAACACACCTGAAGCGGGGAGATACATGCAGGTTAAAGGTAAAAGGTTGGAGCAAAATCTACTATGCTTCAGGTGAAGTCAAAAAAGCAGGGGTAGCCATCCTGATCTCAGATCAAGCTAAAGCAAAAATTGACCTAATTAAAAGAGATAAGGAAGGACACTATATCTTGCTAAAGGGTAGCATGGATAATGAAGCACTATCTATATTAAACATGTATGCACCAAGTGGGGTAGCATCTAAATTCTTAAAAGAGAAACTAAGAGAGCTGCAAGAAGAAATAGACAGTAAAACTATAATAGTGGGAGATCTTAACCTTGCACTCTCAGAATTAGATAAATCAAACCACAAAATAAATAAGAAAGAAGTCAAAGAGGTAAACAGAATACTAGAAAAATTAGATATGATAGATCTCTGGAGAAAATGTAATGGAGACAGAAAGGAATACACTTTCTTTTCAGCAGTTCATGGAACCTATACAAAAATTGACCATATATTAGGACATAAAAACCTCAAACTCAAATGTAGTAAGGCAGAAATAGTAAATGCATCCTTTTCAGACCACGATGCAATGAAAATTACATTCAACAAAAAAGCAGGGGGAAGTAGACCAAAAAATAATTGGAAACTAAATAATCTCATACTAAAGAATGATTGGGTGAAACAGCAAATCATAGACATAATTAATAACTTCACCCAAGAAAACGATAATAATGAGACATCATACCAAAATGTATGGGATGCAGCCAAAGCGGTAATAAGGGGAAATTTCATATCTCTAGAGGCCTATTTGCATAAAATAGAGAAAGAGAAGGTCAATGAATTGGGTTTGCAATTAAAAATGCTAGAAAAGGAACAAATTAAAAACCCCCAGTCAAACACTAAACTTGAAATTCTAAAAGTAAAAGGTGAGATCAATAAAATTGAAAGTAAAAAAACTATTGAATTGATTAATAAAATTAAGAGTTGGTTCTATGAAAAAACCAACAAAATAGACAAACCCTTAGTAAATCTGATAAAAAAAAGGAAAGAGGAAAATCAAATTGTTAGTCTTAAAAATGAAAAGGGAGAACTCACCACTAACGAAGAGGAAATTAGAGCAATAATTAGGAGTTACTTTGCCCAACTTTATGCCAATAAATTCGACAACTTAAATGACATAGAAAAAATACCTCCAAAAATACAGCTTGCCCAAACTAACAGAGGAAGAAGTAAATATCCTAAACAGTCCCATCTCAGAAAAAGAAATAGAACAAACTATCAATCAACTCCCTAAGAAAAAATCCCCAGGACCAGATGGATTTACATGTGAATTCTACCAAACATTTAAAGAACAATTAACTCCAATGTTATATAAACTATTTGAAAAAATAGGGATTGAAGGAGTCCTACCAAACTCCTTTTATGACACAGATATGGTACTGATACCTAAACCAGGTAGGCTGAAAACAGAGAAAGAAATTATAGACCAATCTCCCTAATGAATATTGATGCTAAAATCTTAAATAAAATATTAGCAAAAAGATTACAGAAAATTGTCACCAGGATAATACACTATGACCAAGTAGGATTTATACCAGGAATGCAGGGCTGGTTCAATATTAGGAAAACTATTAGCATAATTGACTATATCAATAACCAAACAAACAAAAACCACATGATCATCTCAATAGATGCAGAAAAAGCATTTGATAAAATCCAACATCCATTCCTAATAAAAACACTTGAGAGCATAGGAATAAATGGACTTTTCCTTAAAATAGTCAGGAGCATATATTTAAAACCATCAGTAAGCATCATATGCAATGGGAAAAACTGGAACCTTTCCCAGTAAGATCTGGAGTGAAGCAAGGTTGCCCACTATCACCATTATTATTTAATATCGTATTAGAAACACTAGCCTCGGCAATAAGAGTCGAGAAAGATATAAAAGGAATTAGAGTAGGCAACGAGGAAACCAAACTATCACTCTTTGCAGATGATATGATGGTATACCTAGAGAACCCCAGAGATTCTACCAAAAAGCTATTGGAAATAATTCATAATTTTAGCAAAGTAGCTGGCTACAAAATAAATCCCCATAAATCCTCAGCATTTTTATACATCACCAACAAAACCCAACAGCAAGAGATACAAAGAGAAATTCCATTCAGAATAACTGTTGATACCATAAAATATTTGGGAATCTATCTACCAAAGGAAAGTCAGGAATTATATGAGCAAAATTATAAAAAAGTCTCCACACAAATAAAGTCAGACTTAAATAATTGGAAAAATATTAAGTGCTCTTGGATCGGCCGAGCGAACATAATAAAGATGACAATACTCCCTAAACTAATCTATTTATTTAGTGCTATACCAATCAGACTTCCAAGAAAATATTTTATTGATCTAGAAAAAATAACAACAAAATTCATATGGAACACTAAAAAGTCGAGAATCTCAAGGGAATTAATGAAACAAAAATCAAATGAAGGTGGCCTAGCTGTACCTGATCTAAAATTATATTATAAAGCAGCAGTCACCAAAACCATTTGGTATTGGCTAAGAAATAGATTAGTGGATCAGTGGAAAAGGCTAGGCTCACAAGACAGAATAGTCAATTATAGCAATCTAGTGTTTGACAAACTCAAAGCCCCTAACTTCTGGGAAAAGAATTCATTATTTGATAAAAACTGCTGGGATAATTGGAAATTAGTATGGCAGAAATTAGGCATGGACCCACAGTTAACACCACATACCAAGATAAGATCAAAATGGGTCTATGACCTAGGCATAAAGAACGAGATTATAAATAAATTAGAGGAACATAGAATAGTTTATCTCTCAGACTTGTGGAGGAGAAAGAAATTTGTGACCAAAGATCAACTAGAGACCATTACTGATCACAGAATAGAAAATTTCAATTACATCAATTTAAAAAGCCTTTGTACAAATAAAACTAATGCAAACAAGATTAGAAGGGAAGCAACAAACTGGGAAAACATTTTCACAGTTAAAGGTTCTGATAAAGGCCTCATTTCCAAAATATATAGAGAACTGACTCAAATTTATAAGAAATCAAGCCATTCTCCAATTGATAAATGGTCAAAGGATATGAAGAGACAATTTTCAGAGGATGAGATTGAAACTATTACCACTCATATGAAAGAGTGTTCCAAATCATTATTGATCAGAGAAATGCAAATTAAGACAACTCTGAGATACTACTATACACCTGTCAGATTGGCTAAGATGACAGGAAAAAATAATGATGAATGTTGGAGGGGATGCGGGAAAACTGGGACACTAATGCATTGTTGGTGGAGTTGTGAACGAATCCAACCATTCTGGAGAGCAATCTGGAATTATGCCCAAAAAATTATCAAATTGTGCATACCCTTTGATCCAGCAGTGTTTCTATTGGGCTTATATCCCAAAGAAATACTAAAGGAGGGAAAGGGACCTGTATGTGCCAAAATGTTTGTAGCAGCCCTGTTTGTAGTGGCTAGAAACTGGAAAATGAATGGATGCCCATCAATTGGAGAATGGCTGGGTAAATTGTGGTATATGAATGTTATGGAATATTATTGTTCTGTAAGAAATGACCAGCAGGATGAATACAGAGAGGACTGGCGAGACTTACATGAACTGATGCTAAGTGAAATGAGCAGAACCAGGAGATCATTATACACTTCGACAACGATATTGTATGAGGACATATTTTGATGGAAGTGGATCTCTTTGACAAAGAGACCTGAGTTTCAATTGATAAATGACGGACAAAAGCAGCTACACCCAAAGAAAGAACACTGGGAAACGAATGTAAACTATCTGCATTTTTGTTTTTCTTCCCGGATTATTTATACCTTCTGAATCCAATTCTCCCTACGCAACAAGAGAACTGTTCGGTTCTGCAAACATATATTGTATCTAGGATATACTGCAACATATCCAACATATAAAGGACTGCTTGCCATCTAGGGGAGGGGGTGGAGGGAGGGAGGGGGAAAAAAATCGGAACAGAAACGAGTGTCAATATAATGTAATTATTAAATAAAAAATTAAAAAAAATAAATGTTTGGTAGAATTCACATGTAAATCCATCTGGTCCTGGGGATTTTTTCTTAGGGAGTTGATTGATAGTTTGTTCTATTTCTTTTTCTGAGATGGGACTGTTTAGGATATTTACTTCTTCCTCTGTTAGTTTGGGCAAGCTATATTTTTGGAGGTATTTTTCTATTTCATTTAAGTTGTCGAATTTATTGGCATAAAGTTGAGCAAAGTAACTCCTAATTATTGCTCTAATTTCCTCTTCGTTACTGGTGTATTCTCCCTTTTCATTTTTAAGACTAACAATTTGATTTTCCTCTTTCCTTTTTTTAATCAGATTTACTAAGGGTTTGTCTATTTTGTTGGTTTTTTCATAGAACCAACTCTTAGTTTTATTAATCAATTCAATAGTTTTTTTACTTTCAATTTTATTGATCTCTCCTTTTATTTTTAGAATTTCAAGTTTAGTGTTTGACTGGGGGTTTTTAATTTGTTCCTTTTCTAGCATTTTTAGTTGCAAACCCAATTCATTGATCTTCTCTTTCTCGATTTTATACAAATAGGCCTCTAGAGATATGAAATTTCCCCTTATTACCGCTTTGGCTGCATCCCATACATTTTGGTATGATGTCTCATTATTATCGTTTTCTTGGGTGAAGTTATTAATTATGTCTATGATTTGCTGTTTCACCCAATCATTCTTTAGTATGAGATTATTTAGTTTCCAATTATTTTTTGGCATACTCCCCCCTGGCTTTTTGTTGAATGTCATTTTCATTGCATCATGGTCTGAAAAGGATGCATTTACTATTTCTGCCTTACTGCATTTGAGTTTGAGGTTTTTATGTCCTAATATATGGTCAATTTTTGTATAGGTTCCATGAACTGCTGAAAAGAAAGTGTATTCCTTTCTGTCTCCATTACATTTTCTCCAGAGATCTATCATATCTAACTTTTCTAGTATTCTGTTTACCTCTTTGACTTCTTTCTTATTTATTTTGTGGTTTGATTTATCTAATTCTGAGAGTGCAAGGTTAAGATCTCCCACTATTATAGTTTTACTGTCTATTTCTTCTTGCAGCTCTCTTAGTTTCTCTTTTAAGAATTTAGATGCTAGACCAAAGATGAACTAGAGACCATTACTGATCACAGAATAGAAAATTTCGATTACATCAAATTAAAAAGCTTTTGTACAAATAAAACTAATGCAAACAAGATTAGAAGGGAAGCAACAAACTGGGAAAACATTTTCACAGTTAAAGGTTCTGATAAAGGCCTCATTTCCAAAATATATAGAGAACTGACTCAAATTTATAAGAAATCAAGCCATTCTCCAATTGATAAATGGTCAAAGGATATGAACAGACAATTTTCAGAGGATGAGATTGAAACTATTACCACTCATATGAAAGAGTGTTCCAAATCATTATTGATCAGAGAAATGCAAATTAAGACAACTCTGAGATACCACTACACACCTGTCAGATTGGCTAAGATGACAGGAAAAAATAATGATGAATGTTGGAGGGGATGCGGGAAAACTGGGACACTAATGCATTGTTGGTGGAGTTGTGAACGAATCCAACCATTCTGGAGAGCAATCTGGAATTATGCCCAAAAAATTATCAAATTGTGCATACCCTTTGATCCAGCAGTGTTTCTATTGGGCTTATATCCCAAAGAAATACTTAAGAAGGGAAAGGGACCTGTATGTGCCAAAATGTTTGTAGCAGCCCTGTTTGTAGTGGCTAGAAACTGGAAAATGAATGGATGCCCATCAATTGGAGAATGGCTGGGTAAATTGTGGTATATGAATGTTATGGAATATTATTGTTCTGTAAGAAATGACCAGCAGGATGAATACAGAGAGGCTTGGAGAGACCTACATGAACTGATGCTAAGTGAAATGAGCAGAACCAGGAGATCATTATACACTTCGACAACGATATTGTATGAGGACATATTTTGATGGAAGTGGATTTCTTTGACAAAGAGACCTGAGTTTCAATTGATAAATGACGGACAAAAGCAGCTACACCCAAAGAAAGAACACTGGGAAACGAATGTAAACTATCTGCATTTTTGTTTTTCTTCCCGGATTATTTATACCTTCTGAATCCAATTCTCCCTACGCAACAAGAGAACTGTTCGGTTCTGCAAACATATATTGTATCTAGGATATACTGCAACATATCCAACATATAAAGGACTGCTTGCCATCTAGGGGAGGGGGTGGAGGGAGGGAGGGGGAAAAAAATCGGAACAGAAACGAGTGTCAATATAATGTAATTATTAAATAAAAAATTAAAAAAAAAAGAATTTAGATGCTACCCCACTTGGTGCATATATGTTTAATATAGATAGTGCTTCATTATCCATGCTACCCTTTAGCAAGATATAGTGCCCTTCCTTATCTCTTTTAATTAGATCAATTTTTGCTTTAGCTTGATCTGAGATCAGGATGGCTACCCCTGCTTTTTTGACTTCACCTGAAGCATAGTAGATTTTGCTCCAACCTTTTACCTTTAACCTGCATGTATCTCCCCGCTTCAGGTGTGTTTCCTGTAAACAACATATTGTAGGATTCTGGCTTTTAATCCATTCTGCTAACCGCTTCCTCTTTATGGGGGAGTTTACCCCGTTCACATTTATGGTTAGAATGACCAATTCTGTATTACTTGCCATCTTGTTAACCCCGATTTATGCTTTTCTCCCTTCTTTCCCCTTTCCCCCCCTTCCCAGTAATAAGCTTGTGAGCACCACTTGCTTCTCACAGCCTTCCCTTTTTAGTATCCCTCCCCCCCGCCTTAGAGTTCCTCCCCCTATCTTACCCCTTTCCCTCCCAGTTCCCTTATTCCCTTCCGCTTAGATTATTCCTTCCCTTTTCACTTTTCCCTTCTCACTTTTCAATGAGGTGGGAGAAGTTTCACCATAGATTGAATATGTCTTAAGATTTTTCACTTAAAGCCAATTCTGAAGGCAGCAAGATACCCACTATATTCATCCCCCTCCATTCTTTCTCTCAGATATAATAAGTTTCCTATGCCTCTTCATGAGATGTACTACCCCCACTTTACCCTTTTTCTGGTACAATGTCCTTTCCACATCAATTTCTAGAACAAGGTATACATGTATTCTTTATACATCTATATAGTCAAAATATAGTTCCCAAGATTAATCTTTACCTTTTTAGATTTCTCTTGAGTTCTATATTTGTAGATCAAACTTTTTGTTAAGTTGTGGCTTTTTCATCAGAAATAGATGAAATTCGCTTACTTCGTTGAATGATCATCTTCTTCCCTGGAAAAAGATGCTCATTCTCGCTGGGTAAGTTATTTTTGGTTGCATACCAAGTTCCTTAGCCTTTCGGAATATCATATTCCAGGCCCTTCGATCTTTTAATGTGGATGCTGCCAGATCCTGGGTGATCCTTATTGTGGCTCCTTGATACTTGAATTGGTTTTTCTAGCCACTTGCAATATTTTTTCCTTCATCTGAGGGTTCTGGCATTTGGCCACTATATTCCTTGGTGTTTTGATTTTAGGATCCCTTTCAGTGGGTGATCGATGAATCCTTTCAATGTTTATTTTTTCCTCTGTTCCTATGACTTCTGGGCAGTTCTCTTTGATAATTTCCTGGAAAATAGTGTCCAGGCTCTTTTTTTCATCATTCTTTTCTGGGAGTCAAATGATTCTCAGATTATCTCTCCTGGATCTGTTTTCCAGGTCTGTTGTCTTCCCCAGAAGGTATTTTACATTCTTTTCCATTGTTTGATTTTTTTGGATTTGCTTGATTGATTCTTCTTGTCTCCTCAAGTCATTCAATTCCATTTGTTCAACCCTGATTTTCAGTGAAGTATTTTCTTCACTCACTTTTTTAAGATCTTTCTCTAATTGTCCAATTGAGTTCTTTTGTTCTGTGGAATTTTTTTCCATTCCGCCAATTTTGTTTTTTAGAGAGCTATTTTCTGTTTCCAGTTCACCAATCCTATTTTTCAAGGATTTTACTTCTTTATCCACTCTCTCTTTAACTTTCTCCAGGCTCTTTTGCCAAGCCTCCCTCTCCTTTTCCCAAGCTTCCCTCTCCTTTTGCCAAGCCTCACTCTGCTTTCCCCATTTTTCTTCTAGCTCCCTTGTGAGAGCCTTTTTAATCACTTCTATGAGGTTCATCTGTGCTGAGGAACAGATGATCTCCTCCTTTGGGGATTCACCTGGGGACTGTCTGTTTTTAGTCTCCTCAGGATTTAGAGTCTGCTCTCTATGTGTATAGAAGCTGTCAAGGGTTAAAGTCCTCTTCAGTTTCTTACTCATTCTGTCTAATAATTAGAGACAAACTAGCAAAGAAAAACAGAAAAAACTGGAGTCTTTCTTTGGGGGAGGGGCTGGGTGTGTTATCGAGCTTCCTCTCCAGACTGCGGGGGGCAGCAGTGAGGCACTAGCAGGACTGTGCTGCGCCTGCGCTCTGAGATCCCAGAGCGTGCTGAGTCACTGTGGGAGGGGGGAGAAAGGGGGGGCGGCCAGGTCCCAAGAGACTCCAGCTGTTTGGGGTTGTATTCTTCACCCCCGGTGTTTTTAGCTTCTCTGCTGGGCTGCTGACTTGCTGCCGGAGCAAAGTATCCAAACCTGTAGTGAAGCTCTCCTCGCAGAGACGGCTGCGATCACTCCCCACCCCCTCTCCAGTCTGCTCCCGTGCTCTCACTGCTGCTGCCCGCCACCTGCGCCCGATCTAAAACCGTCCCAGCCCTCCAGTAAAGACAGACCTTTCTTGGCGAGTCTCAAGGATGACTTCTCTTGGTAACTATATGTGGGTTTTTTTTTCAGTCAAGCATTAATTCAGAGGCTTGTAATGAAGTGGATAGTGAGAGAAAGCGCGGAGCTTATGCAGCTGTGAGCCTCCTCTCCGCCATCTTAACCGGAAGTCCTCACCTTCCCTTCTTTTCCTCAATTGTAATTGTGTCTACGATTTGTTGTTTTGTCCATTCTTATTTTAGGATTAGGTTATTTAATTTCCAATTAATTTTTGTTCCATTTTTTCCTGGCCTTCTATTGCATTTGATTTTTATTGTATCATGATCTGGGAAAAAATGCATTTACAAGTTCTCCCTTTCTGTATTTGATCTTGAGATTTTTAATGCCCTAACATATGGTCATTTTTTCTATGGTTCCATGAACAGCCAAGAAAAAAACTAAAAATTTTTCTGTGAGCCTGTAGAAAATCTGGCATCATAATACTTTAAAAAAACATTTTTAACCAATACAAATGTTTACAGTACAGTAATGACTTTATCAAGAGAATTATGACTTCAGTATGACAGAATCCCATATAAAATGATAATGAATTAGAATGGTAATGGCAATGATGTCTTGAATTGAAGAGTGTCAACTTATACATTTTTAAAATATTTTGTACTCTCCATTTCAACTATTTTTCATAAAAATGACAAAACAGGAAATGTTTCCTGTTTTATGGATGAAAAAGTAATTGCATGAGAATCACAATAACTTTAATGCATTTTACTTATGTAGTTTATGATAGAGTCAGCACTCTAAATGAAATCCAATGATATCTGTCTACTACCATAAAAGTAAGTATTGCTTCATCTTTTCTAAAGTTCAGAAATTGAGTTTGAAAGTGAATGATATTAAAAAAATTAAAATATATTGACATGTTCTCAGGTAAGATAATCTTAATCTTTGACCTGAAAGGGATCTCAGAACTTCACTACTCTAATCATTTATAGTATAGATGAGGAAGCCAAGGCACAATAAAATTAGATCATTTGTTCTAAGTAACAAATAATAAGCACCAAAGGGAGAACTGAATACTTATTTTATGAATACAGATTGAATGTATTTTGTGTTATCCCATGCCACCACAATGAAAAATCTAAGATGGCTAGAAAAATAATGTATTTGCTGTTCAGAATGGTCTTTCTTAAATTAAAATAGTTTATATATATATATATATATTTTGTTATTTCTTATTGTTCTGCTTTAGGAAATCTGAATCATCTTCACCTTCCCCTTCCTTCTAGTACAACTACTTCATCATGTGATTTATTTCCTACAGGGAATAGACTTAGCAGGCTCATGTCATAACTCAAGCTAAAATTCAATAAATAGATCAATATAATAATGTGTGTATATATCTCTGTGTGTATATGTGTCTCTATGTATGTGTGTGTATGTATATACAGAAACATATACAAATATAGGTGTATGTATAAATGTATACATATACATCAATAAGCATTTTAATTTATTTCTGCATATAATTTAATGCTTAATTCTCAATTTAATAGATATTATATTATGAATGAATAGACCAAAGATAACAAACTAAAATCTGAAATGAAAAAGACTTAAGATAATGCTATTCATCTGTTACCACAGATGACTCATCTCTAAATATGGTATTTAACACATTAGTCAATAAAAGAAATATTTGGGAATAGGAAGCATCTCTGAAGTCATATCATAAAAGTGATCCATACTTTAAAATACATTCATTAAGCACCTGTTACACTCAAGGTATCTGAAAATATAAAAGGCAGGACCCTTGTTGCCAAAAAAAACCTTCTATTTCATTTTTAAAAAAAAATGTTTTTGAGGGTATTCTATTTTTACAAATACATGTTAAGATAGTTTTCAACATTCACCTTTGCAAAATCTGTGGTTCAGATTTTTCTCCCAATTCTCCCTCCTTCCCCTTGCCCAAGACAACAAACAATCTCATATAGGCTAAATGTGTACGATTTTCTAAATATACTTCCAGTTTTTCATGTTACCAAAATACATGAAAAGGGAGAAAGATGAGAAGGCAAAAAAATCAAGCAGGAGCAACAGCAATAATAACAAAAAGGTGAAAATCTATGGTTTGCTCCATATTCGCTCTTCATCATTATCTCTCTGGATGTAGATGGTACTTTCATCACAAGTCTATTGGGATTATCTTGAATCAACTCATTGCTGAAAAGACCTAAGTCCATCATAGATGACCATCATAAAATCTTGTTGTTACTGTGTACAATGTTCTCTTTGTTCTGCTCATTACATTTAGCAATTGTCCATGTGGGTATAGAATGTTGCAATGATCGGGGATACATATATTTAAAAGATAGCAGAAAGCACCTATATTGTAGTTAGAAATTCATGATATAATTCTCACTATGTAGTAATTTAAGGATGTGAGAAATGTCTGCTAACTAAGATGATCAGGTTAGGAAAAAAAAAATTCCATAGAGGAACAGGACCATTGTAAGAGGCTCTGGACCTGAACCTCCTGGAGTGAGTTAAAAACTCCTTTGTGTCAGGACCCACCCTAACCCAGGATTCCTTGATTACCAGGCTAGCAATGCTGACGTGGCGGAGCCTGGCCGGGGGCGGGGGAGGCACAGAAAGGATGGGCTTCTCCTTCGGGGAGGGATTGGGGAGGAGTCTCTACCCCGATTGATGAACAACAGGTTGAGGGAAAAGAAGTATAAAAAGAACGGACACGGGACGGTTCGGAGAGACACCGCTGACTTGTAACATCAATAAACATCACTGTGTTCTATCGACCTCGGCTCTCTGTCTGGTGATTCCCTCCTCCCGTCTCCACGAGGAGGGCCCGAGACGTCCGAAGCCCCGTCCGGCTCGGGGAAGCTGGAAGAGGCAGTCACTGTTGAGGTTTCCTGTGACCCGGTCCTGGCCCCCGACAGAACATAAACATAGCTTAAAAATGTGAACATAAAAAAGCAATAAAGCACAGTACTAGTTGGGAAAGTTAATATATATTCAGTCCCTTGTATTTCATATCTTATGTAATAGCTATAGCTTTTGATATCTGGAGAGAACTGCCTTTGAAAATAAACATGTTATATATTGGACAACCTGCCATCTAGAGGAGGGGATGAGGAGAAGGGGATAATTTGGAACAGAAGGCTTTGCAAGGGACAGTGTTGAAAAATTACCCATGCATATGTTTTGTAAATAAAAAAATTCCAAAAAAGAAAATTAAAATGTTAACTGTGTAATGGTGTGATTGATTGTGTAATTGATTGTGTGATTGATAATACATATGGAATTTCAAGTCATTTTTAATGTTTTACTGGATGACATTTCTTATATCCATATTTTCATCCAAATATCAAGAAAGATAATGAAACAAAGCTTAGCATACTGTCTAAAACATGGTACATAGAAACTACAGAATGTTAACACTTAGAAGTGACTTTGAAGATTAGGACATTAGATGTTATTTATAGATAGGAAGACTCAACAAAAAATTATAGAAGCTGGGGACATATAGGAGGCCATTAAAACAATACCCTCTGTCCCTCCTCCCTTTCTATATCTCTAAGTTAGAAACTGAAGCCTACAAACAATAAGTTATTTTGCTTGTTCTGAATTCAATATTTCCACAGCCAGAAGAAACTGACAAAATGGAAAGAAGCAACATTACATTTCTATCGGAATTCATTCTCCTGGGATTTTCTGACCTTCCAAACCTTGGAAGTTTTCTATTTGGATCATTCTTAGTCATCAATTTGCGTGTACTTATTGGAAATAGCCTGTTTAGTTTTATAACTAAAATGAATCCTACTCTTCCAAACCCCCATGTACTTTTTGCTTAGTAACTTTTCCTTCTTGGAAATCTGTTACACAATCAGTCACTCTCCTTAGAATACTTAGAAATATTTGGACTCAGAAAGGAAATTTTCCCTTTCTATCCTGTGCTATTCAAGCTTGCTCCCTTTATATTCTAGGGATTACAGAGTGCTTATTCCTGGCTGTGATGGCTTATGACAGATATGTAGCCATCTGTAAGCCTCTTCACTATTCTCTCACCATGAATCACAAGAAATGTTTCCAACTGGATCACGCTGCTGGATCACGAGTAAGCCAGCCTAGATTGGACCCACACACTAGACTTTCACTATGAACTTTTATAGTTCTAAGAACTCAATCATTTTCATATGCTCCACTATTACTGGAGATTGCCTGTGGGTACACTAGAAAGAGATCTCTGCCCACACTGTTGCTTTCTTTTTGATCACGATTCCCTTTCTGTTGATACTCATATCTTATCTCAAAATGGTAGCCAACATTCTGAAATTACCATCAACTTCAGGGAAATCTAAAGCTGCTTCTACTTGCTTTTCTCACCTCATAGTTGTATGTTTATTCTTTGGTTCTGGTAGTGTTGTGTATTTCCATCCCAAATCCAGTCAATCAACTAAATCCTGCAAGCTCTTTGCTGTTTTCTCTGCTATTGTGATTTCAATGTTAAACTCTATGATCTATATCCTGAGGAATAAGGATGTAATTTATGTTGCACTGAGAAAATTCCTTCCAAAAGTATGTCATTCATGAACCAAATGGTCAAATCTCTCTATCTCTCTATTACTCTATGTTTTTCTCTCCATTTCTCTTTTTGGTCCTAATAAATAGATTTTAATTATTTCATAAGACATCTACAACATACTCAAAACAAAGTAAAGGTGATTATATTCAAAGATACCAACATCTTTCTAAAATGTTATTTTATTTTACTAGACCTTGACTGTGTTGATGAAACTGTCTTTTATTTCCCATGTTGACTAATTTCAACAGAAACATAAAGTGTAACCTTATGATATATTGCCCTACTGTCCTAAAAATATTTCAAATAATTCCTTTTACTCAAAATTTACTTGTTTAAATATTGGCCACTTTATGTATCTATGACTACATGTTCAATTCAAGTAACATTTTAACTGCCTACTATATGCAAGTATGGTATTTTTCTTCTTTAAAATATAATGGTTCTCTCTGGGAGCAAGTTTCTCCAGGAGGTTTTCTGGAGGCAGCTTTAGTTTCAGTTAAAAGTAATAATCACCCCAACCCAGCCAGGTGATAAAAATTCAAACATTTATTTCTTATCTTTTTCCAAGCCTGGTTAGCTTTCTTAGAGGCCTCTCTCTCTCCTTGATTCTAAGAGGTCTGTAGACAACAAGTTGGTATACTGATGCATTTAATAATCTTTTCCCCCACCTATACAATTATGAAAAGAACATTAATGAATTAAAAATATCATTGGGATTCTGATTTGGGTAGGACAGAATTCCATGTAAAATAATAATGAAGGAATAACAGTGGTGACAGAGATAACTTTTATTGAATTGTGCCATTTTTTACAACTTTAAAAATGTTTTAGTTACTCCATTTCAACCATTCTTCATAACAAAAGACTAATGAGGCCAGAAATATGTTTTTCTTTTGTAGATGAGAAAACTAGTTCATAAGAATTAATGATTTAATGCAGCTTACCTATGTAGTTTATGATAGAGTCAGTACTCTAAATGATATTCTATCCTGTTTATCTTATAGCATAAAATTGAGTATTCTCTCCCCTTTTCTAAGGTTTAGAAAAAAAAAAAAAGATTTAAAGCTGGGAACTTGTTCAACTTCTCCTCCAAACCCCTTCAAACTCCTTTACATAATAGCTCTAAATTAATTTTAGTGCTTTGAAAAGACTGAGTGGAATATTTTGCAACAGAAGGAAACTTTGAAAGTTCAGCAGAAAAGATCTGTGGCACAGGGTGTCCAGTGCAGTCCAGACCCCAGAGCCTTTCCTAGCATCAGTGTCAGCAAGGCTGAACCTCTGAATTGGTGGTCCTACTGATGGCTTGTGAATATCTTGGCCCAACAACATCAAGGAAGATGTTGAAGGTCAGTGGAGGAGGTCTGTGGCAATCAGGTGGTAGTCCAGCATGAAGCCTCAGTGCAAGATACTCCAGCACAGCCCCAGCCCCAGCCCTGGGCCCCTAAATTAGGAAAGCAGGACTCTGTTGCTTTAGTACATTAGATTATACAACTATAGTGGATCAACAACACTTTTAACAGTTCCAGGACAGAAAAAAAGGGCTTGTGGTCAGATTTCTAGAAGAATTTCTGAAAACAGTTGCACAAAGCCCCTGAAGCTTGGGACAATGCACCCTCCACCCTGGAAACAGAGCCCTACTTTAACAAAGAATTAAATGCTGAGTAATAGACTTGGAAAATGAACAGACAATAGAAAAACATTTTCTGAACATTGAGAGTTACTGTGGTTACAAAGAAAATCAAAATACCAAGTCAAAAGATGATAATAAAGTCCAAGCTCCTGCATTTAAATTCTTTAAGTAAAAATGAAAATTGGATTCAGGCCATGGGAGAGTTCAAAAGGTATTTTGAAAATCAAGTAGGAGAAATAGAGGAAAAAATAGTGGTGCAAAACGAAACAACAAGATAATGAGGAGGTGGATGCCTTAAAAAGCATAATTGGCCAGTCAGGAAAGGAGGTATAAAATCTCATTAAGGAAAATAATTCCTTAAAAATTAGAATTGAGCAAATGAACATGAATAACTTTATGAGAAATCATAATATAATAAAACAAAACAAAAAATAAAGAAAAAGAAATAGAAAAAATGTGAAATATATCATTTCAAAAGCAACTGACCTGGGCAATAGATCTAGGAGAGATAATGTAAGAATTATTGATCTATTGATATTTATGACCAAAGAAAGAGTCTGGACATCATCTTTCAAGAAATTATCAAAGAAAACTGAACTAATATTCTAGAATCAGAAGATAAAATAGAAATTAAAAGAATCCATCTATCACCTCTTGAAAGAGATTTCAAAATGAATTCTCTCGAACTCACAGGTGAAGCAGAAAATAGTGCAAGCATTGAGGGAAAAAAAAATTGAAGTATAGTAGAATCACAATCAGGATAAGATAAGATTTAACAGTTTCTTCATTAAACCGCTAGAGGGCTTGAAATTGCATATTTTGGAAAGCAATGGAACTAAGATTCCAAACAAGCACTTACCCAGCTAAAGTGAGTATAATCCTTCAGAAGAAAAAAATGGAAATTTGGGGCCAGTTTATGCAGTAGATAGAGCAGCAACCCTAAAGTCAGGAGGACTTGAGTTCAAATCTGGCCTCAGAAAGTTAACACTTCCTAGCTGTGTGACCCTAAGTAAGGCACTTAACCCCAAATGCCTTAGGGGGAAATTTAATGAAATAAAGGATTTTCAAACATTAATGATAAAAAGTTCAGAGCTGAATGGAAAATTTGATTTTCAATTACAGGTCTCGGAGGAGCATCAGGAGGCAATGAAGAAAGTGATATCATAAGTAACTTAATAAGATTTATCTCTTTAGATTCCTAAATCTAATGATCACAGTATGATTTGAATATGAAGTGATAATATATTAAAATGATTAAATTTAGGGAGAAAAAAGGAATATGCTAGGCAAAAGGGAAAGTGAGAATGGAATGGTATAAATTATCTGCCATAAATAAAGAGGGAAGAAAAAAAAAAAAACTTTTACAATGCAGGGGAAGAAGGAGGAGAGAAGTGATTGAACCTTACTCTCATCAAAGTTGGTTCAAAAAGGAAATAATATATACACTCAGTATGGGTATAGAAATCTATTTTACCCTTTGGGAAAATAGGAGAAAATGGGATATGGGAAGGGGAGAGAGTGATAAAAGAGAGGGCATATAAGTTGAGGAGTGGTTAGTAGCAAAACACTTTTGAAAATGAACATGGTGAAAGGAGAGAGAGAATAGACTAATTGGGGGAAATACAGTTAGCAATAGTAATTTTAAAGAGAATTTTGAAGCACATTTCTTTGATAAAGATATTTCCCAAACATAGAAAGTACTCAAACTTATATAATAGCAATGAGTCATACCGCAATTAATAAATAATCAAAAGATGCAATCTATGCCTAAAAGGCTAAAAATTCGTTTATATCATTTGACATAATAGTACAACAACTAGGTATGAATACCAAAGACATTTTAAAAAATGAAAAGAATCTATTTGAATAAAAATATCTATAGCTACTTTCTTCTCAGGGAAAATCATTGGAAATTATTTGAGGGGATTCCCATTAACTAGGGAATGGCTGAATAAATTGTGGTATGTGATTTTCATGGATTTCTATGGGAAATGATGAGCAGGAAAAAATAACAGAAAGAAACAATAACTAAAAAAAAATGACAAAAACTTGGAAAGTCCTCCATGAACTCAAGCAAAGTGAAATGTACTATGCAAAAATAACAATATTCTGGGATAACCAGTTATAAATGGCTTTACCATTCTCAACTCTACAATGATCCATATGGTGAAATATCCTACATACATCATACCCAGAGAAGAAACTGATTGTGTCCGAGTATGAATACATATTTTCTCTCTCTTCCCCCTTCTCTCTCATTATGCTCCCCCCTTCCTTCTCTCTCTCTCTCTCTCTCTCTCTCTCTCTCTCTCTCTCTCTCTCTCTCTCAACTTTATTTTTCTTGAGTTGGGGTGGGGATAAGGGACATTACTGGAACTCAAAACTTTCATACAACAAATATAAAAACAGTTTTAAATATAACTAGGTAAAATATCAAATAAATAAAGCATAGATAGACAGACAAGGGAGAAACAGAAAAGAAGCAACTAGAGGAAAGTAACTCTAACTTTCCACATCTTAATATATATGGTGTTAGAAATTTCATTAAATACATAATTAGACCTTACTCAAATTAAAATTAAAATTAGAAATCCTGTCTTTAAGAATGTAGGCTAGACTGTACCTGATCTAAAATTATATTATAAAGCAGCAGTCACCAAAACCATTTGGTATTGGCTTAGAAATAGATTAGTTGATCAGTGGAAAAGGTTAGGTTCACAAGACAGAATAGTCAACTATAGCAATCTAGTGTTTGACAAACGCAAAGATTCTAAATTTTGGGATAAGATTTCATTATTTGATAAAAACTGCTGGGATAACTGGAAATTAGTATGGCAGAAACTAGGCAAGGACCCACACTTAACACCACATACCAAGATAAGATCAAAATGGGTCCATGACCTAGGCATAAAGAACGAGATTATAAATAAATTAGAGGAACATAGGATAGTTTATCTCTCAGACTTGTGGAGGAGAAAGAAATTTGTGACCAAAGATGAACTAGAGACCATTACCGATCACAAAATTGAAAATTTTGATTATATCAAATTAAAAAGCCTTTGTACAAACAGAACGAATGCAAACAAGATTAGTAGGGAAGCAACAAACTGGGAAAACATCTTTACAATTAAAGGTTCTGATAAAGGCCTCATTTCCAAAATATATAGAGAACTGACTCAAATTTATAAAAAATCAAGCCATTCTCCAATTGATAAATGGTCAAAGGATATGAACAGACAATTTTCAGATGAAGAAATTGAAACTATTACCACTCACATGAAAGAGTGTTCCAAATCACTATTGATCAGAGAAATGCAAATTAAGACAACTCTGAGATATCACTACACACCTGTCAGATTGGCTAAGATGACAGGAAAAAATAATGATGAATGTTGGAGGGGATGCGGGAAAACAGGGACACTGATGCATTGTTGGTGGAGTTGTGAACGAATCCAGCCATTCTGGAGAGCGATCTGGAATTATGCCCAAAAAGTTATCAAACTATGCATACCCTTTGATCCAGCAGTGTTTCTATTGGGCTTATACCCCAAAGAGATACTAAAAAAGGGAAAGGGACCTGTATGTGCCAAAATGTTTATAGCAGCCCTGTTTGTAGTGGCTAGAAACTGGAAAATGAATGGATACCCATCAATTAGAGAATGGCTGGGTAAATTGTGGTATATGAATGTTATGGAATATTATTGCTCTGTAAGGAATGACCAGCAGGATGAATACAGAGAGGCTTGGAGAGACCTACACGGACTGATGCTAAGTGAGATGAGCAGAACCAGGATATCATTATACACTTCGACAACGATATTGTATGAGGATGTATTCTGATGGAAGTGGATTTCTCTGACAAAGAGACTTAACTGAGTTTCATTGGATAAATGATGGACAGAAACAGCTACACCCAAAGAAGGAACACTGGGAAATGAATGTGAACTATTTGCATTTTTTATTTTCTTCCCGAGTTATTTTTACCTTCTGAATCCAATTCTCCCTGTGCAGCGGGAGAACTGTTCGGTTCTGCAAATATGTATTGTATCTAGGATATACTGCAACATATTTAACATATATAGGACTGCTTGCCATCTTGTGGGGGGGGAGGAGGGAGGGGAAAAAACGAAACATAAGTGATTGCAAGGGATAATGTTGTGTAAAAATTATCCTGGCATGGATTCTGTCAATACAAAGTTATTATTAAATAAAATAAAATTAAAAAAAAAAAGAATGTAGGCTAGAAATTCAATATACAGTAATCTATTTTGAGTATTGAATGAATCATTTCATTACTATAAATATCTTCTCCCTCAGCATGTATTGCAGCTTATCCATTCTTTGCTTTCTTATTTGAATCTTCTGCATATTCTAATATAGCTTTTGCCACAGTAGATCTTATTGTATTTTAAGTTTTCTTCTAGGTATTTTTATACTTCTCACTATTTGTACCAACGGGGATTTTCATATCTTTTTTCATTACATTTTGAATGATTCATAATTTTCCTAGATAGTGGCATTGATTACATGTCAGTTATCATGAGAAATATTTAAACAAGGTCTTTGTTTGTTTATCAACTTCCTATGTGGTCCTAATTGTCAATCATCTCTTATGCTGCAACTCTCATTTCACTCCAGATTCAAAACTTAATTTGGCCTTTGTGGTGATTTTCTTCTTTTAAAATATAATATAATGGTTCTCTCTGGGAGAAAGCAAGGTTCTGGGCGGGGGTGGGGAGGGGGGAAGAGAGGTGGGGTTCTGGAGGCAGCCTTAGTATCAGTTCAGTTCAATAATTACCCCAAATGCAGCCAGGTGATAAAAGTTCAGATCTTTTATTGTCTCCAATATAGCCCGGTTAGCTTAGAGGCCTATCTCTCTGCTTGGTTCCAAGAGCTCCTGCCGCTTTGTCCTTTGCCTCTGCTCCCTTCAGCCTCCAGCCAGGACAAAGATGAATCTGTCTCTCTTGCTTTTCGAATTAATTCTCTCCTGGCTCTAGCTCAATTCCCACTCGTATCTTCTTCCTCTGAAAACTTCTGACTGGCCCCTTTGAAGCTCTATTTATTCGAGAGTGAGGAATTGTGGGATGCGAGAGAGAGGGATTATGGGTTTCTCCCATAGTGCTTTCTGGCCCTAAAAGCTTCTCCTCATCCACATAATCTCCTACTTTCCAGAACTCTATATTAGTTTCATTTCCTCCTCTTGAGTGTAAGCTCCTTGAAGATTCAGACTGGTTTATATACTCTTATTTCTATAATCTTTGCTCAGGACAGTGGCTGACATATACTAAACACTTAATAATGATTATTTATATCTATCATCTTTCTGTCATAAACCTATCCATAGTGTTTGGGGAAATTCAGGCTTAGTAAAATGATCACTTATAAGACAGCATGGTGTTAAAAACAAAATATCTCTAAAACAACATAAAGTCATATTTGAATGAATAACTAATGATGAAAATGTTTTATTAATCATCCATTTATTGGTCAGTCATAAGAAAATGAGTGACATAAAAATACATATGCATAAATCACCTGTTATATTCAAGATATATGGAAATCTAAAAAACAAGACCCTTGTTTATAGATTCAGAATCTTGAAACTGACATGGCATACATATATGAAAAGATATGTGAGGGTAACCAAAGGTGGCTTTGACAATGGGAGAAATTCTGGTAATGAGAAATGATTAGGGAAAAAAAAAAACTCCAGACAGGAAGAAAATCAAGAATAAAGCTTAAAAGGGCTAATACATAACAAGACACTTTAGACTAATACTAGTTGGGGAAATTAATGAATTATTCAATTTCTTCTATTTCATATCTTATGAGAAAGCTATAGCTTCTACTCTTAGGAGAGAATTACCTTTGAAAATAGAGAAAAATGATAACTGTGGAATAAAGTCACTGGTGGCAGATATGGAATTTGTGGTGATTTTAAAGCTTTTCTAGATGACTTTCCCTAGACCCATATTTATAATCAAATATCCAAGAAAGATAATTACAGAATGTTAGCACTCTCCGATAACATAATACTTAACTTAAATGCAATTGATTGATTGTGGCCTTATGAGAGAAAATATAGAATATTAACTCTTAGAAGTGACTTTGAAAAGTAGAATATTAACTGCTAGCTATAGTTAGGAAGATTCAACAAAAAACTATAAAAGCTGAGTTATATAGGATATCATTTAAACATCCTTTAGACAGAGAGATGCTGTATCTTTTATGCAAATAAAATACCTGGAAAGGAAAGGACCTTTAGATTCAGTTTTAGGGCAGGTAATACGGTCTAGAGTCTTTAATTTGTGGTTTTGCATTCATTCAAGACCCCTATTCAAGATAGACAAATTTGGGAAACATCTGCTCCAATCTTTTGCATTCAGATAGAATCAAATTGAGTGAGGTACATAATTTACTTAAGGTTATGTAATGAAAATAATAAAACAGGAATTCACACTCAGGTTATTATTGATAATGCACAATTCCTTGTGATTATACTCCATGCCTCCATGCACTTTGAAATTATATGTATGCTTTTCTAAGATCTTAACAGTGAGTGCTAGGTAGTTAAAGATCAAAAGCTTTCTTTTATAGATAGTTCCTAAGGAAAATACTGAGTTTGTTTCATGATACAATGAGCTGGTTAACTTTCAAGTAATTGAATAATTCATTTTTCTTATAATAAATATGGCTAAAACATCTTACCTTTGGCTATCTTATTTTTTTACAATAACACTATGATTCAAAAAATTCAGAACAATGTCACTGAAACAATGAGAAGACAGGTTAATAGAAAAACATTAAAATTCCAAGGATTAGATAGTTAGGAAATAAGAAATCCAGGGTTGCCACAAATTCCCATGACTCAAATCCCCAGTTTGTTCCACAATGTAACATTGCCTCATTAAATGATGTTTAGAAGACCAAACTCTGAGACATAAGAGAATTCTCATTAAATTGTGGTAAGGATCAGGGAAAAGTCTCCCCAGAGAACATAGAAGGGCAGAAATCATTTCTATTTAAACAGTGTGGTTGTTTGATCTTTCAAAGTTAGGTGGAATATGATAGGAGATGATAATGCTTAAGGGAGCATAAAAATACCTTGGTGGAAAGATTTTCAGATCTCTGAATTCAAATCCCTTTCTAACTACTTAGCCAAATTATTCAGATAGTTTGAATTACAGTTCTCTAATGTGTCGATAGAAATACCTGTAATACCTTTATTAGAAAGCTGGTGTGCAGATAAGATGTAAAGAGGATAATATGTAAAGAGCTTCCCAAACATTAAAGCAATTTATTTTTGCTAGTTATTTATTTCTCGTGTTATTTTCAATGCATAAACTAAAGCAAGCACTTGAATATTTTTTTAATCTCATCTAATAAAGGTAAGGGTGAACATTTTTGCTTGCTCTCTTCCAAATTCTCTGATTATGAAAAAAGCTTGTAGATCAAGTCATCTAGAAGCTTTCTAAAAGTTTTCAAATACATAATACTATTCAAAGCTCCCATATTTAGGAGGAATGAATTCCTCTATCCCCCACCATAAGTTCTGACATTTCTATACCAACACAAAAAAAAAATAAAACAAAACCAAAAGCAATTCATCTTCATAAAAAGACAATTAGAACTAGAAATGTGTTTTCATTTTTTTATAAATGAGAAAGTTAATGCATGAGAATTGTATTAACTTAATCTAGTTTACTTATTTAGTTAATGATGGCTCAGGACTTTAAATGAAAATATTTGATAAGGTAGCATATATTTGAGAAGATATCTATCTATATACAGACATATCTATGTTATATCTATCTATCTATATACATGTGCTTGTCAGCAAATTCATGGTATAATTCTCATGATCTAGTAAGTAAAGCATGAAAGAAATATATGCTAGCTAAAGTGATCAGGAAATGCCAAATAGAGGTAATAATGAAACTAAGACAAGGCCTTGAAAGAATGGGGAAATTCTGATAATGAGAGATGATTAGGAAAAAAATTTTCCATACATGAAGGAAATCATAAAGAAAAAAAGCTTAAAGGAGATTAATATAACAAGGCATACAAAATTACTATGAGTTAGGGAAATTAAGACTAAATTAATGTAGTCTTCTATTTCATATTATATGTGAAAGCTATGGTTTCTGGTATCAGGCAAGAACTGCATTTGAAAATAAAAATATTATCTTTGTAATGTCACTGATGATGTACATGAGATTTATATGAATTTTAAAGATTTTACTAGAAGAAATTTATTAGGTCCATGTTTTTGCCAAGTTATCCAAAAGAAATAATCACAGAACTTTAGAACATTTCCTGAAATATAGTCAACATTTAAATAAAATTCATTATTTGATTTTGGTCTTATGATAGAGAATATAGAACAATAACTGATAGGGAATAAATAATAACAGTTAGAAGTGACCTTGAAGAATAGAACATTAAATTCTAGCTATAGAAGGGAAGATTAAACAACAACAACAACAACAATATATATATATATATATATATATATATATATATATATATATATATATATATAATATATATATATATATATATATATATATATATATAAAAGCTTAGTGATATGTGGAGTCTTTTAATGAACACCTTTTGTCTTTCCCCTATTTGTATTTTTCTAAGACAGAAACTGAAACCTATGGAAAAAAAGATAATATGTTGGTCTTGAATTCATTATTTCCATAGCCAGAACAAACTGATAAAATGGAAAGAAACAATGGTAAATTTCTGGTGGAATTCATTCTCCTGGGATTTTCTGCCATTTTCAATTTCTGAAGTCTTCTATTAGGAATTTTCTTAGTCACTTATTTGAGTATACTTATAGGTTCTGATAAAGACCTCATTTCCAAAATATATAGAGAATTGACTCTATTTTATAAGAAATCAAACCATTCTCCAATTGATAAATGGTCAAAGAATATGAACAGACAATTCTCAGATGAAGCAATTGAAACTATTTGTAGACATATGAAAATATGCTCCAAATCATTATTAATCAGAGAAATGCAAATTAAGACAACTCTGAGATACCACTACACACCTGTCAGATTGGCTAGAGTGACAGGGAAAGATAATACAGAATGTTGGAGGGGATGTGGGAAAACAGGGACACTGATACATTGTTGGTGGAATCTTGAACACATCCAGCCATTCTGGAGAACAATTTGGAAGTATGCTCAAAAAATTATCAAATTGTGCATATCCTTTGATCCAGCAGTGTTTCTTTAGTATCAAAGAGATACTAAAGAAGGCAAAGCAACCTGTATATGACAAAATGTTTGTGGCAGCCCTGTTTATAATGGCTAGAAACTGGAAAATGAATGGATACCCATCAATTGGAGAATAGTTGAGTAAATTGTTGTATATGAACCTTATGGAATATTATTGTTCTGTAAGGAATGACCAGCAGAATGAATACAGAGAGAATTGGTGAGACTTACATGAACTGATGCTAAGTGAAATGAGCAGAACCAGGAGATCATTATATACCTCAACAATGATACTATTTGAGGATGTATTCTGATGGAAGTGGATCTCTTCGATAAAAAGAGCTAATTCAGTTTCAATTGATCAAGGATGGACAGAAGCAGCTATACCCAAAGAAAGAACACTGGAAAATTAATAAACTGCTTGCACTTTTGTTTTTCTTCCCAGGTTATTTATATCTTCTGAATCCAATTCTCCCTGTGCAACAAGAGAGCTGTTTGGTTCTGCACACACATATTGTATCTAGGATATACTGTAACCTATTCAACATGTAAAGGACTGCTTGCCATCTGGGGGAGGGGGTGGAGGGAGGAAGGGGAAAAATCAGAACAGAAGTGAGTGCAAGGGTTAATGCTGTAAAAAATTACCCTGGCATGGGTTCTGTCAATAAAGAGTTATTTTAAAAAATAAAAATAAAGATGAGAGAGAGAGAGAGAGAGAGAGAAAGAGAGAGAGAGAGATGCAAGTAGAAATAGACAGCAAAGCTATACTGGTGGGAGACCCCAACCTTGCTATCTCAGAACTAGATAAATTGAACCACAAAATAATCAAGAAAAAATATTAAGGAGGTAAACAGAATATTACCAAAGTTAGGTATGATAGATCTTAAGAAATTTGAAATTTGAAAATCAAAGGAGAAATTAATAAAATTGAAATTAAGAAATTAAGAAAACTATTGAACTAAGAACTAAAACTAAGAGTTGGTTTCATGAAAAAAAAATCAACAAAATAGATAACCTTTTAAATAATTTTATTAGAAAAAGGAAAGAGGAAAATCAAATTGTTAGTCTCAAAAATGAAAAGGGAATACTTTCCACCAATGAAGAGGCAATTAGAGTAATAATTAGGAGTTACTTTGCCCAATTATATGTCAACAAATTTGATAATGTAAATGAAATGCAGGAATATCTACAAAAATATAGATTGCCCAGGTTAACAGAAGAGGAAATAAATTATTTACACAGTCCCATTTTAGAAAAAGAAATAGAAGAAGCTATTAATCAATTCCCTAAGAAAAAAATCTTCAAGGCCAGATGGATTTACATCTGAATTCTTCCAAACGTTCAGAGAATAATTAATTTCAACACTGTATAAACTATTTGAAAATATGAGGAAAGAAGGGATTCTGTCAAATTATTTTTATAACACAGATGTGGTACTGATAGCTAAACGGTGAAAACAGAGAAAGAAAATTATAGAACAATCTCCCTAATAAATAGTGATGCAAAAATCTTTTAAAATCTTAGCAACAAGATTACAGAAAGTCATCCTCAGAGTACTCCATTATCACCAAGCAGAATTTAAACTGGGAATGCAATGCTGATACAACATTAGAAAAACTACCAGCATAATCAACTATATTAATAACCAAACTAACAAAAATCATATGATTATCTCAATAGATGCAGAAAAAGCATTTGATAAAATCCAACACCCATTCCTATTAAAAACAATATAGTATGGGAATAAATGCACTTTTCCTTAAAATGATCAGTAGCATCTATTTAAAACCATTAGCAAGCATCATATGTAATGGGGACAAGCTAGAACCATCCCCAATAAGATCAGGAGTAAAACGAGGCTGCCCACTATCACCATTACTATTCAATATTGTATTAAAAATGTTAGCTTTGGCAATAAGAGAAGAAAAATAGATTAAAGGAATGAGAGTAGGTCAAGAAGAAACCAAATTATTACTCTTTGCAGATGATATGGTGGTTTACTTAAATAACTCTAGAGAATCAAATAAAAAAAAAACTATTAGAAACAATTCGCAACTTTAGCAAAGTTGCATGATACAAAATAAATTCAAATATAGCATCAGCATATGTTTACATCACTAACAAAATCAAACAGTAAGAGATAAAAAGCAAGAGAAAAAAATTACATTTAAAATAACTTTTGATAGTATAAAATATCTGGGAATCTATCTGCCAAGAGAAAGTCAGGAACTATATGTGCAAACCTATAAAACACTTTACACATAAATAAAGTCAGATCTAAACAATTGAGAAAATATCAAGTGCTCTTGGATAGGTCAAGTGAATTTAACAAAGATGATAATACTACCTAAACTAATCTATTTATTTAGTGCTATACCAATCAAACTGCCAAGAAACTATTTTACTGACCTAGAAAAAATAACACAATTCATCTGGAAGAACAAAAGGTCAAGAATTTCAAGAAAATTAATGAAAAAAAGCAAATGAAGTTGGCTTCCCTGTATCAAATCTAAAACTATATTATAAAGTGGTGGTCATCAAAACTATTTGGTACTGGCTAAGAAATAGACTAGTTGATTAGTGAGAAAGGTTTGGTTCACATGACAAAATAGTCAAAGACTATAGTAATCTGATGTTTGGCAAACCCAAAGATCCCTTTTGAGATGAGAATTTACTATTTGACAAAAACTGCTGGGTAAATTGGAAACTAGTATAGCAGAAACTAGGCATTGATTGATACCATATGTTAATATAAGGTCAAAATAAATGAGTTCATAATCTAGACATAAAGCATGATAGTATAAACAAATTAGAAGAGCATAGGATATTTTACCTCTCAGATCTGTGAAAGAGGAAGGAATTTGTGACCAAAGAAGAACTAACGATCATTATTGATCACAAAATAGATAATTTTGATTATATTAAGTTTAAAAGTTTTTGTACAAACAAAATGAATGCAGACAAGATTAGAAGGGAAGCAATAAATTGAGAAATCATTTTTACATTCAATTTCAGGTAAAGGACTCACTTCTAAAATATATAGAAAATGACACAAATTTGTAAGAATTCAAGCCATTCTCCAATTGATAAATGCTCAAAGATGTGAATAGATAATTTCCCAATGAAGAAATTGAAACTATTTGTAGCCTTATGAAAAGGTGCTCCAAATCACTGTTGATCAGAAAAATGAAAATTTAGATAACTCTGAGATAATACTATACACTTGGCAGACTGGCTAAGATGACAGGAAAAGATAATGATAAATGTTGGAGGGGATATGGGAACAATGGAACACTGAAATCTTGTTGGTGGAATTGTAAACAGATCCAACCATTCTGGAGAACAATTTGGAACTATGCTCAAAAAGTGATCAAACTGAATACCCTTTGATCCAGCAGTGTTACTACTGGGCTTATAACTCAAAGAGATTTTAAAAAAGGGAAAGGGGCCTGTATATGCAAGAATGTTTGTGGCAGCCCTCTTTGTGGTGGCCAGAAACTGGAAACTGAGTGGATCTATTTTCTAGCTCATTTCTTTTCCTGTTGAAGTATTATATATTTTCTTCCATTTCTTCTTTTCAATTTGTTTTATTGATTCTTATTACTTCATAGAGTCATTAGCTTCAATCTGCCCAATTATAACATTGAAGGGGTTGAATTTTTTTTTCAGTTTTATATTTATTTTTCCATTGGTCCAATTGTATTGATTAAGGAGTTTTTTTTGTTTTTTCTTAGTCGATTTTTGTAGGTTTTTTCAGTTTGGCCAAGTCTATTTTTTTAAGCAGTTGTTTTCTTGTTCCAAGATTTCAATTCTATCTCTTTTTTTAATTCCATTTTTGTTCAGGCTTTGCCCATAGATGTTTTGACATTTCTGTGATCTTTTAAGTTTGTTTCTTGATCTTCCTTATCACTATTATAACTATTTTTGGTTAGATTCTTTTTTGTTGGTGGTTTAGTTAAAGAGGCCCTGTCTCAGGTTTCTTGTTTTGGGGGATACAGCCCCTAACTGTTTATCTTGTGCTACACTCATTGAAAAAAATAATCATTAAAACAAGAGGGGTAAGATCAACAGAAAGTAGTGACCTTTCATTTATTAGATATTTAGGAATAAAGAAACCAGGGTTGCCATAAGTTCCCATGGCTCAAATCCCCAGATTTTTTCACTATATAACAATGTCTCATTAAGTGCAGTTTAGAGGGAAAGACTTGGAGCTAGAAGATGACTCTCATTAAAATGTGGTAAGAACCATGGGAATACGTCCCGAAAGGACATAAAAGGGCAGGCATCATTTCTACTTATACATGAGGTGATTTAATCGAAATGATTATTTTTGAAAGAGCCTGCTCCTCTTTCAAAGTTAGGTGGAATATTATAATAGATGATAATGCTTAAAGAGCAAAAGAACAGCTTAGTGGCAAGTTCTTCAGATCCCTAAATTCAATTCACCTTCTGACAGTCAATTTATTCAGATTGTCTAAGACAGTTTCCTAATCTATAAAATGGAAATAGCTGTACTACCCATGTTAGAGAGCTGGTGTGAGGAAAAGATGTGATAATATATGTGAAAAGCTTCCCAAAAATTAAAGAAACTTATTTTTGCTAATTATTAATTTCTCATATTTTTCAATATAGGAATTGAAGTGCCTGAATGTGGTTTAATCTCATCCAATAATGGTAAGTATGAACTATTTTGCTTAATCATCTTCAAATTCTATGATTATGAAGAATTTTATATACCTACTGATGTAAAAGCTTCCTGAAAGTTTTAAAGTATACAATAGTATTCAGGGGTCACATATTCAGAAGAAAAATGCCCAAAGAATGAATTTCATTTTGCCCACAACAAAGTCTGATCTATCTATGCACCAAAAGAAAAATTAAAACAAAAACAAAAGCATATTAGCACCATATTCTTCATGACCAGCTAAATAACACCAGAGTGATTTTTCTGCAGTTGTTTTTATTTTTCCTTCTTAATACCCCTCCTTTTTTTCTGCACCACAGTAATTACCTATTTTAATACTACTTTAATACCCTTTGTTAACAAAGGCAATGGTTTCATTTTCATTTTAAAATAATATTTTATGTTTTTCCACACTACATATAAATACTTTAATAATCTTTTATTCAATTTTGATTTCAAGTATAAGCAATCTATAAACATTATAAATATGCTATATATTTAAATTCTCCACAACCATAGTTCTCCTGATATACAATGTAGATCAACCTAAAAAAAAATGAAGGTAGGGACCAAACAGTATGATCTATTCTTGCACCAATTTGAAATTAAATGATTAGTTGGGTAGCTATGTGTTGCAATGCCAAGCCTTCTTCCTGAGTTTAAATATGGCTCAAACACTAATTTTCACAGCAATCAATTGCATAAATCAGTTGGTCTCCATTTAATCAACTGTAAAAAGAACTGAAGAAAGAAATACCCAATCACTCTACTCTCTTTGTCAAAAAAGCCCCCATAGGTTACAAAAAGTCAGGCATGACTATGACACTGAACAGCAACAATGAATATTTGGGAAGTTGATGGACACAATTTTGCATGTGAATCTCAGATTTCCTCATTGGCTGATAGATGAGAATTCTTTATGCTGAAAATACAGAATGAGAGTGTTCTTGGGGCTTCAACAAATTAAATGAAATTGGTTCTCCCACAGACAAGATTATTACTCACAATAATTCCATATATTTTAATTTATAAAAAAAATAGCTGAAGAACTCTTAAAACAATTTTAATTGCTTAATTGTTAAAAGTTAAGAACAGATTAATTTTCTATACCAAATACACTTCTTCTTAAAAGTATGTGAAATAAAAGATTTCAAAATATGGAATCCAATCCAAAGAAATCAGACCAATGTTTACAATGTATGGGTTGTGTCATCAAATTGGCCCAAACAGCTGTTGTGTGAGCCTATAGCCAATAAGTTGGCAGTGTAATAATTTATAAAGCAATTTTTCCCCTATACAATTATCCACAGGTCATTAAAGACTTAAGATTATCAGTAATATTTTAATTAGGATAGGATGGAATTCTATGGAAAATTATGATGAAGGAATAATTAATGGGGATGATAATGATGTTTTGACTTGAAGTGTGTCAACTTTTACAATTTTTACAATCTTCTGGATGCATCATTTCAATTAATGTTCACAACAAAGGCAAATGAAAATGAAAAATAAACTTTCTCTTTTATATGTTAAAAAGCTAATGCATGAAAATTATAACTTAATGAAGTTTACCAATTTCATTTACGATCGAGTTAGTACTCTAACTGAAAGGCAATCATCTGTTTTCTAATGTAAAATTGAGTATTGCCTCCTCTTAACTAAGGTTCAGAAAAAGAGATTGAAGGGGAATGATGTTAAAATGATATTCATATATTCCTGGGTCACAAATCATACACACTGAGCTTAAAAGGGATCATAGAATGTAGCTACTCTAATCCTTTTATATATATATAATGTTATATGTATAATATATCATATATATGTATATGTAAAACAAGGAACAATAAATTTAAATCACATATTCAAGAGAGCAGATAATAAGCACCAGAAAACAGATTTGAATACATGTTTTTGATCATAGATGAAATGTGTTTTATATAATTCACAGTAAAACACTGAAAAATCTGAGATTGCTAGAGAGACTGCATGTTTGGATTCAGAATATACCTTTATTAAATTAAAAGAAGTTGTAATTTTTATTCTGTTTTGTTTTAACAAATGTAAATCACCTGTACCTGTCCAATGTTTCAAAAATCTCCTCCTACTACTGTATGATTTCATTTAACTCATACATGGAATAGATTCACCATGCTCATGTCTTTGCTCAGGATAAACTTAATATAATTCAATATAGTAATGTATGTATGTATCTATATATGCACATTTGTATGTGTATGTATAATGCTGAAAGAAAAAAAAATCAGGTAAAGAAAAAGAAAAGCAAGCAAACAACAAGAACAAAAGGCGGCAATAGTATGCTTTTAGCCACATTCAGTCCGTTGAAATCTCTCTGTATGTAGATGGCACTTTCCATCACCAATCTATTGAGTTGCATTTAATCACTCATTTTTGAAAAGAGCCAACCAAGTCTATCACAGTTGATAATAATCTTTTTGCTACTGTGTATATAAGGTTGTCTCGGTTCTGCAGATTTCAATTAGCCCCAATTCATGTAAAGATTTAGAATCCTGGAACCTATATGAGATACACATGTGGAAAGATCCTTGGATGTAGCAGAAGAAACACACACACACACACACACACACACACACACACACACACATATGCTAATTAACAAATTCAAGGTGTAATTCTCATGATCTAGTAAGTCTAGAAGGGGAGAAATGCCTGCTAAGGTGAACAGGTAATAAAATACAGACAAAACAGTGACACTAACATATGTCTTGAAAGAATGGGAACATTCTGATAATGAGATATAATTAGGAAAATAATTTTCCAGAGATGAAGAAAACCATGAATTAATGGTGAATTAAAAAGGCTAGCATTACATGGTAGTTATAACCAGTACTAACTTGGACAATTAAAGACCTATTCAATTTCTTTTATTTTATATGTTATTTAAAAGCTATGACTTCTGATATCAGGTGAAAAATACCTATGAAAAGAAAAAAAAAATAATGTGTTACTGGTGATGTATATGACATTTATGGTCACTTTAAAGTTATTTTGCATGATATTGCTTAGATTTATAGTTTCATCCAAATATCTAAGACAGATAGTCATAGAATTTAGGATATTGTCTTACACATAGTAAAAGCTTAACCTAAACTAAATTCATTGGTTAATTTTGGCCTTAAGACAAATTATATAAAAGATTAACACTTAGAAGTGATCTTGGAAAACAGAATATTCAACACTATCTCTAGAAGAGATGATACAACCAAAAAAATTGTGAATACTAAGAAATATATGGAATCATTTAGTCAACAGCCACTATCCTTCCCTAACTTTCATTTTCCTAATGTAGAAACTAAGGCTTAGAGAAAAAAAAATATATATATATACACATATATACACATATATATTTACAGGTTCTGAATTCAATATTTTCATAACCAGAAGAAAGTGACAAAATGGAAAGAAGTAATGTTACCTTTGTGATGGAATTCATTCTTCTGGGATTTTCTGACCTTCCCAAACTCCGAAGTCTCTTATTTGGAATTTTTTTAATCATCTATATGTGTATACTTGTAGGAAATGGCCTGCTCATTATTATAACTAAGATAAATCCTGCTCTTCAGACTCCCATGTACTTTTTCCTTGGAAACTTTTCCTTCTTGGAAATCTGTTACACATCAGTCACTCTCCCTAGAATACTAAGAGATATTTGGACTCAGAAAGGAAACATTCCATTTCTGTCGTGTGCTATACAAATTTGCTCCTTATACATTCTAGGAATTGCAGAG
This sequence comes from Antechinus flavipes, assembly GCF_016432865.1. NCBI lineage: Eukaryota > Metazoa > Chordata > Mammalia > Dasyuromorphia > Dasyuridae > Antechinus > Antechinus flavipes. Next base: position 245,122,063 of record NC_067403.1, read on the forward strand.
TGCTTACTCCTGGCTGTGATGGCTTATGATAGATATGTAGCCATCTGTAAACCTCTTTACTATCCTCTCATCATGAATCATAAGTTATGTGTCAAACTGGTGATTGCCTCCTGGATCACGGCAATACCAGTCCAGATAGGAGTCACATACAAAATTTTCTCTATGAACTTTTGTGGATCTAACAAACTCAGTCATATTTTCTGTGATACTCCACCATTACTGGAGATTGCTTGTGGGGACACATCTCAGAAAGAGCTTTCTATTCATGTTAATACTCTGGTTTTTATTATGCTTCCCTTTTTGTTTATACTCATATCTTATGTCAAAATCATCACCACCATCCTGAAGCTGCCATTGACTTCAGGAAAATCCAAAGCCTTTTCTACTTGTTCTTCTCACCTCATAGCTGTATGTTTATTCTTTGGGTCTGGTAGTATTGTGTATTTGCGTCCCAAATCCACTCATTCAGCCAAATCTGACAAAGTTTTCTCTCTTTTCTATACTACTGTGATTCCACTGTTAAATCCCTTGATATATAGCCTGAGGAATAAGGATGTAATTGCTGCACTGAGAAAACTCCTTCCAAAATGATGTAATTTATTAATCAAATGGTCAAATCTAAGAAACTATATAAAATTTTCCTCTCCATTGTCACATTAGTCATAAAAAATAGATTTCTGTTCTTTCATCAAACATCTACAACATGATGAAAACAAAATAGAGAAAATTGTACTTAAAAATACCCACCATCTTCATACAATGTGTAGTTTATTTTACTATACCTTCACTAGGTTGATAAAATTGTTCTTTATTTCACACAGAGACCACTATTAATAGAAATATCAATTGAAAAGTTATCATATTTCATCTTATGGCCCCCAAAGCTTTCAAATTTACTCCTTTTACTTACATTTGCCTCTTTAAATAATGTCAATTTTAACTAAGTATATGTGTGTGTTTAATTCTGTTAATATTTTTTTTTAAAACTACAAAGTGCCAAGAAATATGTTGTTCTGGAGATGCAAATAAGAATATAGATAGTCCCTTCACCTCGAGTAGTTCAAAATCTAATGAGGGAATGAAACATAAAATCAAGCTGGAACTGGGATGGGAAAATGAGATAGGACTCAAGGGCTACCTGGTGCTGGGAGAATGATGCTCTATGGAGTCAAAACAAAGCAGAACTGCTCTTAAGGAATTAAATGGGAAGGGAGAATAAAAACAGACACATAGATAAACAAAGAGATAGAGAGACAGGAACAGAGAGAAGGAGCCAGAGACACACAGAGAGAAGGGAAGAGAGAGACTGAGAAAGGGAAGCAGAAAGAGAGAGAGAGAGAGAGAGAGAGAGAGAGAGAGAGAAATGGAGAGACAGAGAAACAGGGTGACAGAGAGACAGAGAGACTTAGAGTGAAAGATAGGGATAAAAAACGAGGCAGGAAAAGAGAGAGACATAGGCAAAGGGAAAGGGAGGAAAAGTAAGAGACAACGAGAGAGATAGGAAGAGAAAGGGAGAAAAACAGAAACAAAAAAAAAAAGATAGATACAGAAAAATAAAGACAGAGGCAGAAAGACAGATTCGGAGAGAAACAGAGACAAAAATACAGACAGAGACAGAGATACAGAAACAGAGAGACAAGGAGAGATAAACAGAGACAGAAAGACAGAGAAACACAGAGACAGGAACACAGAGAGAGAGGCAGAGACACAGAAACAGAGAGACAGATACAGAGACAAAGAGAAATAAACAGAGACAGAAAGACAGAGACACACAGAGAGACAGAGATGGAGACAGAAAATGAGACAGAAAGTGAGACAAAGAGATAGTGACACAGAAAGAGAATAACACAGAGACAGAGAAAGAGATACAGAGAGAGATGGAAACATAGAGACAAACTGACAGAAAGAAAGCAATGCAGAGGGGCAAACAGAGTGTTAGACAACATCAGAAAGGGAGTATTGAAACAGAAAAAAAGAGATAGAATGACAGGGACAAAAATAAAGACAGAGAGAAACAGAGACACATAGAGAGAGACTGAGATAGAGATGGAAACAGAGACAGAGACACAGAGAGACACTGAGAGACCAAGAAACAGAAATAGGAGGACATACAGAGACAGAGACATAGGGAGAGACAGAGAAGCACACATAATAGAGGCAGAGATAAGGAGACAACCAGAGAAAGAAACAAGAACAGAGATAGAGATGGAAACAGAGCAAAGGAGATAGACAGAAAGAGAAAGAGAAAGAGACATTTTTTTAGAGAGAGACAGATACAGAGAGAGGGAAACAGAGCCAGAGAGACAGGGGAAAAAAAGAGTTAGACAAAGAGAGAGACAGACACACAGAAAAAAGAACAGAGACAGACAAACAGGTAGGCAGACAGAGAAACTCAAACAGAGAGAGTGGCAAAAAGGAACAGAGATAAAGAGCAAGACAGAGACACAGAGACAGAGACAGAAAGACAGAAGCAGAGATAGGGAGACAGGGAAAGATAGGGAACAAGGAAAAAGAGAAAAAGAGGAAGAGAGACAGTCATAGAAACTGAAAGACAGAAACAGGGAGACAGAGACAGAGACAGAAATAGGAGGCAGTGAGAGGGAGATCCAGACAGAAATAGAGAGCTGGAGAGAAAGACAGAGAGAAACAGAGAGACAGAGAGCAAGAAATAGAGAGAGGACAGGAAAAAAAAGAGTGATAGAGACAAATAAAGACAGAAACTCAAAGATACACAGAGACAGATCCAAAAAATAGAGATAGAGACAGACCCAGAGAAGGAAGAAGGACGAGTGACAGGGAGACACAAAAAGACAGAAAGAGAGAGAGATGCAGAGACAGAGAGAGACAGAGACAGAGAAAGAGAGAGATGGAGAAACAGAAAAAAAAAAAAGCAGCACAGAGACCCAGACAAAAAAGAGACAGCGAAACAGAAACAGAGGCAGAGACAAAGATGCAGAGGAGGCAGAGAGAGAGACAAGGAGAGAAGATGAGAGAGAGAGAGAGACAGAGAGAGAGAGACAGAGACAGAGACAGAGACAATTGTGATGAGAGCAAGATTCATATGATACCCAATGCCTGCCCTCCAAAGTAATAGGGTTTTCATGTCTTCATACAGATTAATTTACCACATTCTATCTCTTCTTTCTTTTCACATCCAGAGAAGTTTTATTATAATGCTCCTTAGAGTTTTTATTTTGGGATTTCTTTCCTTAGGTGGTCCATGAATTCTTTCAGTGTTCTTTTGCTCTCTGTTTCCAGGATTTCAGGGCAGTTTTGCTTAATAAGTTTTTTGAAAGTTGCTCTTCAGATTCTCTCTTTGATTCATATTCTATGAAGTCCAAAGATTCCAAGAATGTTTCTTCTGGATTTATTAGTTAGGTCAGTTGTTTTTTTCCTATTAGGTATTAAACATTTTCTTCACGCTTTTGAATTTGGCATATGTTTGATTGTTTCTTATTGCCTCCAAGAGTAATTAGCATTTATCCATCCAATTAGAACTTTTATGGATATTTTTCCTCAGTTTTGTACTTCCTTTTCTATTTGGTCAACTGTACTTTTTAAAGAATTGCTTTCCTCAATGGATTTTTGCTCATCCTTTTCCATTTTGCTTCCATTTTACCAAGTACATTTTTAAGTACTTGTTTTCTTTTTCCAAGGTGTTGACTTTTTTTTCTAATCCCATTTTTGTTTGGGGCTTTGTCAATAGGTCTTTTTTTCATTGTTGTCCTCTTTTGAGTTTCTTTCTTTATCTCCCCTCTCACAATAATAACATTTTTTTTATATGGTGCTTCACTGATGTTATGCAGAAGACCAGGAGACTCTTATGTGGTACTATACTTAAGGAATGGGGTGAGGCAGTAGTTGGTGATCCTAAAGTCCATTGGGATCTGACAACTTATCATGTGCTAACATGGGGTATTTGTAATGGGTCTGGCATGTGTTGAGGCTGGTGGATAATTTCTATCTTTCCTGAGGTTATGCTTAAGCATATGATGGCCTGGTCTAACATGTGCAGGTTGCCCTTGTTCAGGGCTGTGGTGAATCACATAGTGGTTTTCTGAGCTAGAGTCTGCCCATTCCCCTGGCTATGTTGATTCTGTGGTGTGTATGAAGTTTCCTCATTTTTGTCTAGTACTGCACTGGGCCTCAGGACATCCCAATTGCTTGCTTAGGTGAGGTTTATTAATAATTTCAAGTATATTTTCATTAATTTTCTTATCATTTTCTTTTTTTTCCTGTAAATTGTTTTTCACTTCAATGGGCCATTTTTTTTTTTAATTTGAGGCCTATCTCTCTCCTTGGTTCCAAGAGCTCCCATTGATAGCCCTTTTGCCTCTGCCAGCTTCAGCCTCCATCTCTCTCTGAATCCTTCATTCTGTCCATCTGAATCCTGGCTTCTCAATCTCCCAAAAGTCTCTAGTTGGCTTGTGGGAGCTCCTTATATATGATCTCTTAAAGGTGTGAACTCAAAGGTTGACTCGTACTCTGAGAGTGGATTTGTGGGAGCTGTGGTTTGTGAATCTCTTCCACTGAACTTGTGAATCTTCTGGACTTGTGAATCTCCTGAAGTGCCTATCAATTTCAGTGACTTAGCACTTTGTAAGAATCCTAACATCCCCTGCTTTCTTTTGATTTAGAACATAGGTGGTCATGACCTCCCTGACTTCTCAAGAAGGTAAGAAACCCCCCCCAAAAAAAATGTGATCACACCTTCCCAGACTGCTCAAAAAAGGACTTAAAACACCATAAAAAAGGAGGTGGTCACACACACCCTGACTTCTCAGGAAGGGAGATGAAAACATCAAAGGAAATGGGAAATCAAATTAGATTAGCGGTTTCTGAAAGGGCTCAATTAAAACAGGTATACATAAATTCATCAATATAGGAGGTATTACTCATAATTACATAAATTACATAAGCACATAGAAATATAACACAGGCTAGTAGGGATGAAACAAATAACATGAATCAACATGAGAATTTATACATGGCCATAAGTCCTGGAAATAGTCCAAAAGGAATCCATTATCCATTAGTTCATGTGCCAGGAATCCAATAATTCCCACAAGCTTTGAAGTCCTGCAATAGTCTCATCAACAATTTTTTCATCTCAAGGAATCCAATGATTCCTGCTGGTTTTAAAGTCCTGAAACAGTCTCTTCTTGTGTTAGGGAATCCAATGATTCCTGAAGATTTTAAAGTTTATTTAATAGTCTCATTGTTAGCCATGCTCTTTCAGTGTCACATGCTTCTTAAATCTTCTCCGTTGTTTTGAGGTTTTTCTCCTTCTCTGTCTCTCTCCAGATGCTCATTGCCACCCATCTGTTTCCTTCTCCATCTGTTACCTTCATCTGTAGGAATTCACGCAAACCCTCTCTCCCAGGCAGTTAATCTCTCTAATTCCCGTCTATTTACCACTTTCTAAATCTCTCCTCATCATCTGGCAATTATATTGAAGCTGTTTGCATTGGACACTGATCTATTGATTTAAAAGGGCTATATTTCCCCCAATTGTAATCCCTTTCTGCTATTTGATTGCTTTTTGATCATGTAATCCCTTTCTGCCATGTGATTACTTTTAGGCTGATGCAACTAAAAAAGCTAGAGTAAAAACAAATTAAAAAAAAAAATCCCAAGTATACACTAACTTTGAAATTCTGAAAATAAAAGGGGAACTTAATAAAACTGAAAAAAAAAAAAGATTGAACTAATAAAACTATGGTTTTATGGGGGGGAAAAACAACAAAATAGATAAATCTTTTGTTAATTTGATCAGAAAAGAATAAAAAAATCAAAATGTTAATATGAAAATTGAAAAGGAACTTTCTTTCAAAGAAGAAATTAAATCAATAATTGGGAGTTATTTTTCCCAACTGTGTGTGGAAAATATAATAATAATCTAAATGAAGTGGATAAATATTTACAAAAATATGGATTTCCCAGATCGAGGAAGAAATAACTTACTTAAATATTCCCATTTTAGAAAAGAAATAGAAAAACTATTAATAAACTCTCTTAGAAAAAAATCTCCAAGGACACATGGATTTACATATGAATTCTACCAAATACTTAAAGAACAATTACTTCCAATATTATGCAAACTCTTTGGAAAAAATAGGGAGAGAAGGAATTCTACGAAATTCTTTTTAGGATGGAGACATAGTGCTGATACCTAAACCAGGTGGGATCAAAAGAGGAAAAGAAAATTATAGAATAATTTCCCTACTGAATATAGATGCAAAAATGTGAATAAAATGTTAACAAAGATATTAGAGAAAGTCATCCCCAGAATAATACACCATGACCAAGTAGGATTTATACCAGGAATACAGGTTTGGTTCAATATTAGGAAAAATATTAGCATAATTGACTACATCAGTAACCAAACTTTCACAAAATTTTTTTTTAATTTCCCTAGATGTAGAAAAAGCATTTGACATAACCCAACACCCATTTCTGTTAAAACACTAGAGAGAATAGTAATAAATGGAGTTTTCCTTAAATTGTTCAATAGTATCTATTTAAAGTCATCAGCAAGAATCAGAAGTAATGGTGATAAACTAGAACCATTCCCAATAAAATCAGGGGTGAAACAAGGTTACCCACTTTCATCATTGCTATAAAACATTGTATTAGAAATGTTAGGTTTGGCAATAAGAGAAGAAAAAGACATTACAGGAATTGGGATAAGTAAAGAGGAAATCAAATCATTACTCTTTGCAGATAATATGATGATACATTTGGAGAATCCCAGAGAATCAAATGAAAAACTACTAGAAACAATTCACTATTTCAGCAGTTGCAGAATACAAAATAAATCCACATAAATTATCAGCATTTTTATATATTACCCACAAAGCCCAGCAGCAAGAGATACAAAGAGAAATTTCATTTAAAATCACTGTAGATATTCTAATATATTTAGGAGTCTACCTGCCAAAGGAAAGTCAAGAACTATTGAACACAATTACAAAATACTTTCCACACAAATAAAATCAGATCTAATCTCATGGGTAGGCCAAGCTAATATAAAAATGACCATACTACTTAAATTAACCTACTTATTCAGTGCCATACCAATCAATTTTCCAAGAAATTACTTCACAGAACAAGAAAAAAATAATAACAAAATTCATCTGGAAGAATAAAAGTCAAGAATTGAAAGGGAATTAATGAAACAAAATGCAAATGAAGGTGGCCTACCTGTACCAGATCTAAAACTATATTATAAAGCAGCAGTCATCAAAACCATTTGTTAATGTCTATGAAATAGAGTAGTCAGTCAGTGGAATAGGATATGTTCACAGGACAAAATAATCAATGACTCTAGTAATGTAGTGTTTGACAAACCCAAAGACCTGAGCTTTTGGGTTAAAAAGTCATAAATTGACAAAAACTGCTGGGAAAATTGGGAAATAGTGTGGCAGAAACTAGGCCATAAACCCACACCTAACACCCTACACCAAGATAACATTGAAATGGGTTCATGATTTAGACATAAAGACTGATATTATAAGCAAATGAGAACATAGGATAGGTTACCTCTCAGATGTGTGGAGAAGGAAGGAATCTGTGACCAAAGAAGAACTAGAATTCATTGTTGAAGGCAAAATAATTTTGACTACATTAAGTTAAAATTTTTTGTACCAATAAAACAATATAGAAAAAATTTGAAGGGAAGCAATAAACTGGAAAAAATGTTTACATTCAAGAGTCTGATAAAGGCATCAGTTCTAAAAAAATAGAGAATTGATTCAAATTCATAAGAATTCAAGCCATTCTCCAGTTGATAAATGACCAAAGGCTATGAATAGACAGTCTTTAGATGAAGAAATTAAAGCCATTTCTAGTCACATGAAGAGGTGCTCTAAATCATTATTGATCAGAGAAATAAAAATTAAGACAGCTCTGAAATACCAATACACACTTCTCAGATTGGCTAAGATGAAAGGAAAAGATAATGATGAATATTCATGGGATGTGGGAAAACTGGGACACTAATACTTTGCTGGTGGAGTTGTGAACTTATCCAATCAAAATTGGAGAGCAATTTGAGTCTATGCCCAAAGGGCTATCAAACTGTGCATGTCCTTTGATCCAGCAGTGTTTCTACTGAAGTTTGTATCCCAAAGAGATCTTAAATGAGGGAAAGGGACCTACACGAGCAAAAATGTTTGTGGCAGCCCTTTCTGTAGTGGCAAGAAATTGGAAACTGAATGGATGCCTATCAGTTGGAGAGTGGCTGAATAAGTTATGATACATGAATGTTATGGAATATGATTGTTCTTTAAGAAATGATTACCAGGATGAATACAGAGAGACTTGGAGAGTTACACGAACTGATGTTAAGTGAAATGAGCAGAACCAGGAGACTGTTATATACTTCAACAACGATACTGTATGAGGATGTATTCTGATGGAAGTGGATTTCCTCGACAAAGAGATCTAACAGTTTCAATTTATCAATGATGGACAGAAGCAGCTACACCCAAAGAAAGAACAATGGGAAATGAAAGTACTATTTGCATTTTTGTTTTTCTTCCTGGGTTATTTTTACCTTCTGAATCCAATTCTTCCTGTGCAAGAAGAGCACTGTTTGGTTCTGTGTGCATATATTGTATCTAGGATATACTGTGCCATATTTAACATGTATAGGATTGCTTGCCATCTCAGGGAGGGGATGGATGGAGAGAGGGGGAAAGTTGGAACAGAAGTGAGTGCAAGGGATAATGTTGTAAAAAATTACCCAGGCATGGATTCTGTCAATAAAAAGTTATAATTATGCAAAAATAAAGAAAAAAAAAAGAAATGATTAGCAGAATGACCTCGGAGAGGCCTGGAGAGACTTACATGAACTGACGCTAAACAGAAAGACCAGAACCAGGATATCATTGTACAGGACACCAACAATATTAAAAAAATAATAATAATAATCACTTCTTGTATATCTTCGACAATGAGAAGATCTAATTCAGTTCCAATTAATCAATGATGGACAGAATCAGCTACACCCAGGGAAAGAACTCAGGGAAAGAAAAATAAAAATTGAACAGAATTGTGGGGAATTGAATGTGGACTACTTGCATTTTTATTTTTCTTCCCAGGTTATTTTTACCTTCTGAATCTGATTTTTCTTGTGCAACAAGAGAACTGTATGGCTCTGTATACATATATTGTATTTAAAATATACTTTAACATGTTTAACATGTATGAGACTGCCTGCCATCCAGTGGAGGGGGTGGAAGGAGGGAAGGGAAAAGTTGAAACAGAAGTGAGTTCAAGGGACTATGTTGAAAAATTACCAATGCAAATGTTCTGTCAATAAAAAAAAGTTATAATAAAAAAATAATAATCACTTCTGATTGACACAGTTCTTTTCAACAATAAGACTAGTTCTAATGACATTGAGATGAAGAGAGCCATCTATATCCAGAGAGGGGACTATATGACCTGCATATGGATCACAAAATAGTATTTTTACTCTTTTGTTGTTTCTTTGCATTTTATTTTCTTTATCATTTGTTTTTTTGATTGATTTGATTTTTCTTGTGCAGTAAGATAATCATATAAATATATGTGCATATCTTTGATTTAAAATATATTTTTATGATGTTCTTATGATTACTTGCAATTTAAGGGAAGGAATGGGGGTGTGGGGAAAATTGGAATATAAGATTGTTCAAGGGTTAATGTTGAAAAATTATCCATGCATATATTTTAAAAATAAAAAACTTTAAAAAACAAAAACAAAAAAAATAATATGTGACATATCAGAGGAAATGCAGCAGTACTCTGTGGGGTACTTAGTGTTCACTCAGGCCTGGAGAAGTATCACAAAGAGAAGGACACAGCAGCCCATATCAAGAAGGAGTTTGACCAGAAGTATAATCTCAGTTGGCATTAGAAGGAGAAACTTCAGCAACTAAGTGATCCACAAAACAGTACTACATCCACTTCTACATGAGCCAGGTCATCATTCTCTTGTTCAAGTCTGTTGAAAATACAGGCTGTGCCTTCTGCCCCAACCAGCTAAATCACAAGGATTGTAGCCTGAACTCCAAATACCAGAGACTGAACTATCTTCAGCATTGCCATGGGAATACTTCAAACTTTGAGCCTTTATTGTATTGTTGCAGAGGGCATCCTATAAACCAGTTTATTGTGGTTATAAAACAGCAAAACAAAAAAAAAATATTTCCCAATTTCTTCTTAATTTCATTTAAGAGTACTCATAGGTCTATGTTTGACACATCTATTATATTTAATGCTTAGTGGTTCTGTTGAAAAGAAAGTCTTAATCTGTATTGAGAGAAGGCATTTCCTCACTGGGGAATTCCTCATACAAATGAAATCACAGGTCCAATTTCCTTTCCTTATTTCACCTACAAATCCAGCCCTTTGCTTACTCATGCTTCTTCATGATATCTCTGTTAGGATTTTGGAAATTCACATCCTCTGAGTAGGATTACATTGAATTATCATTACCTGTGATCATATTAACATTCCAAATAGAATGTAAGTTCTTGGAGAAAAAAAAGAGAGAAAGAGAGAAATATCAATCCTCTGCACCCTTGCCCATTTCCTCAAAAATTTGGTAGTTTATTTATTTATTTATTTTATTTCCATGATTTTATTTCCTTCTTGGAATGAATTTAGCAAGCTTACATCTTAGCTCAAATTAAAACTCAATGTAATTCAATACATTTATGTGTGTATGTCCTTGCTTGTGCATATATGTATTTCAATGTTTGTGCATATATACAAACATGTTTAATTAATTTTTTAAATTCTCTGTTTAACAGATATTATATTAGAAATGAATAGATCAAAAATTCAGACTAAAATTATGAGTAAGGAAAAATACAATAAATTTAATGCTATTAATTTATTTCTATAGAAGACTGATTCTCTAAAATACCGCATAGTATTTTAGACACTCAGTAAAAGAAAAAAAAATTGGAAGTAGAAATTATCCCCAAACTAATATCATAATGATGATCTACTCCTTTAAATATTCATTCATTAATGATCTTTTATGTTCAAGACATACGGAGACATACCAAAAAAAAAAATTCATTGTTGTCAAAAGAATTACAGTCTCAGAAACATGAGATCCATAAATGAAAAGATTCAAGAAGGTAGCAGAAGACATATATGTATATATTCACATACACACACACATATATTCTCATCTCTAAATATTCTTGAGTGGTAGAAATGTCTGCTACATACTGTCTCATTATCTTAGCTATTGGGCAATGTCATACAGAGGAAAGAGTGAATTGAGACAGAAATTGAGAGAATGTTGAGATTCTGACAATGTGAGATAATTAGGAAAAATTTTTCAGCCAGGAAAAAAAAAAAAAACAACCCAACAACAAAGCTTAAAAGGGGTATACAGACTAGCTATATAAGGGAAGGTTAAAAAAAAAAGAAAAGAAAGATTAAGAAGGATAGAGTATATTAATTCACCAACATCATAACTCCCCATGCCCTCTTTTCCCTTCCAGCCAGGTATTTTTTCCCTAAGATATAAACTGAGGTCTAAAGAAAGAAATTCACTTGCTTGTTCTGAATTCAATATTTTCCCAGACAGGAAGAAACTGACAAAAATGAAAGAAGTAATATTTCACTTGTGGCGGAATTCATTCTCCTGGGATTTTCTGAACATTCCAAGTACTAACTGCTTCTATTTGAAATTCTCTTAGTTATCTATATGAGTAGACTTATTGGAAATAGCATTCTTATTCTCATAACTAAGATGAAGCCTGCTCTTTAAACTGACAGGTACTTTTTTTCCTTGGAAATGTTTCCTTCTTGGAAATTTGTTACACATCAATCACTCTCCCTAGAATGCTACGAGATATTTGGACTCAGAAGGGAAACATCCTATTCTTGTCCTGTGCTTCACTAATTTACTTTCTTTATATTATAGGAGTTGCAAAGTATTTACTCCTGACTATGATAGCTTCTGACAGATGTGGCCATTTGTAAGCCTCTTAACTATCTTCTCATCATGAATCACAAGATGTATGTCCAACTGGTGATTGCTTCCTGCATCACTGGTACACTAACTTAGCTAGAACTCACACACTAAATTTTCTCTCCAAACTATTGTGATTTTAACAAATTCAAATATTTTTTATGTGATGCTCCACCATTACTAGAGGTTGCCTTTGGGAATACATATCAGAATGATCTCTCTGTATTCAGTTTTTGGTCATGATTCCATTCGTATTGACATTCATCTTGTATGTCAAAATCAACACTACATCCTAAAGCTGGCATCAACTTGAGGGAAATCCAAACCCTTTACTTTTCTAATTGTTTCTAAGTTTATTCTATGAGTCTAGTGGTAATATGTATCTTTGAACCAAATTTGGATTATTTCCTTTTTTAGATACCATTTATCAAGATTTCATTTGCTTCCTTATCATTTTTAATTATTTATATTTGATTTTTCTTTATCTGGAGAAGAGGATTATTATTTGCATTTTTTTTGTTTTGTTTCTTTTCTTTTCTTTTTTTTTTTTCTTCATTTGAAACATAATAAATCCTATTCCAGGCCCTTACCTTTACTTTTTGCAAACAACTATTGTAGGATTCGGTTTTTCATCCATTCTTCCATTTTCTTCCATTTTATGGGATAGTATATTCTATTCACATCCACACTTACAATATTTCACTCTGTATTTCACTACTTCCTTTTTTTCCTCATGTTAGTCTTGTCTCTCCTTTCACGCTGTCTCTACTTGAGAGAGTTTGATTCTATCTACAACCTAGCCCAGTTTGTATTCTGTTCTGTTACTTCCCCTTTCATTTAATTATTTTCCTCAATTCTTCCTTTTCTGTTAGGTAACATATATTTCTATTTCCAATTGCTTGTGTATATTATTTTTTCTTTGAGCAAATATTGATGAGAATTAAGGTTCAAGTGATGCCCATCACTAACCATCCCATCCATCATCCACCTGTAATAGATTTTTCATGTCTCTTCATGGGAAATGATTGACTTTATTCTACCTCTTCGTTCTTTTTACAGCCAGTGGACTCATTTATCTCATCCATTATTTATGTTTTATGTTATTCTCTCAAATTCATCTTATATCCATAACTCCTGTCTATCTTCACCCTTCTAAGTTTTCTATTAATGGTGATATTTTTAAGAATTAAAAGTCCAATCTCCCATATATGGAGATGGAGACAATTCAACTTCATGGAATCATTTATGTTTTCTTTGTTTTTTTTCTTCTTTTAAGACTTCTTTGGGGTATTGATATTAGAGATCAAATGCTTTGTTCTAGTATGAGTCTTATGAAAGCATATATATATAAATGACTATTTTCCTAATGAAGTTTTTACTCTTAATCTTACTAGGAGGTGATTCTTGGTTGTAGTCCTACCTCTTTTGCCTTCTGGAATAAAATATTCTATAAACACTTATCCTTTAATAGTGCAGCTACAAAATCCTTTGTAAATTCGAATTTTAACTCTTCAATATTTGCATTGTTTCTGTCAAATTACTTTTTTTTTCTTTTGACTTCATAGTCCTGATATTTAACTATAAACTTCTTAGGAGTTTTTATCTTGGTATCTCTTTCCTGAGGTGATCTGTGAATTCTTTAATCTTTATTTGCCCTCTGGTTCAAGGACCTCAGAGCACTTTTCCTTGATATTTTCTAGAGAGGTGCTACCATGGTCCCCTTTTTTATTATGCCTGTTAGGGACTTAAGAGATTCTGTCTTCTGGATATATTTTCCAGCTCAGCTATTTCTTTACTGAGGTATTTCACATTTTTTCCCATTCCTTGATGTTTTACAATCTGTTTTATTGAATGTTATTGCTTCATAGAATCATTGGCTTCAACCTGCCCAATAATAACATTGAAGGAGTTGTTTCCTCTGTTTTTTATTTCTTTTTTTTTCCCATTTGCCCAATTGTACTAATGAAGGAATTGTTTTCCTTAGTGGACTTTTGTGTCTTTTTTCTGTTTGGTCAAATTTATTTTTAAGCAATTTTTGTTGTGTTGTTGTTGTTGTTGTTTGTTTGTTTGTTTGTTTCAGGATTTTGATTCTATTACTCTTTCTTTATAATTACATTATTTTGGGGGCTTTGCCCATAGATGTTTTGATATTGCTGTGCTCTTTTGAATTTGTGTCAATCTCCTCTATCATCATAATACCTTTTTCTGGTCAGATTCGTTTTTGTTGTAGTTTTTGCCCATTCTTTAAACAGTTTCCCTTACTTTAAAATTTAAGCACTGTTTCCAGGTTTAAAGAGATCTTGTCTCAGGCTTCTTGTTCGGGGGGCTGCATACCCTTACTGTTTACCTGATGCTGCACTCATTCAAAATGTTATCATTCAAATAATGGGCTGGGGGAGATCAATAGAAAGTAGTGACCTTCCAATTTTTAGATAGTAAGGAATCAAGACAGTCAGGATTGCCATAAGTTTCCATGGCTCAACTGCCCAGATTTTTCTAGCATATAACATGGCCTCATTAAGTGATGTTTAGAAGACTGGCCTTTGATTCAGAAGTTCCTTCTCATTAAAATTTCATAAGAATCATGGGAAAATGTCCTCAGAGAGATAAAGGGGCAGGCATCATTTCTACTTAAACAATGTAGTGATTTGATCTAAATATATTTTTTTCTAAAGACTGCTTCCCTTTTCAAAGTTAGGTGGAATATTGCAGTATCTAATAATTCTTAAAGGAGCAAATAAATACTTAGTAGCAAGTTGTTCAGATATCTGAATTCAAATCACCCTTTTATACTTAGTCAATATATTAAGACACTCCAAGATAAAATCTCCTCATGTATTAAATGGAATTACCTGTACTAATCATACTGGAAAGGCGGTATGAGGAAAAGATGTGATGATATATGTAAAGAGCTTGCCAAAACCTAATTTTGTTGATTATTATTTTTTTTTCATTTTTTCAATATAGGAATTGAAGTACCTGAATATGGTTTGATTTCTTCTAATAAAGGTAAGGGTTATTCTTTTGCTTAATCACATTCAAATTCTCTGATTATGAAGAATTTTGTAGACCCACTCATCTAGAAGCTTCCTGAAAGTTTTAAAATATACAGTAAAATTTGGGACTCACATATTCAGGGGAAACTGCCCAATGAATGAATTTTATTTTTCCCACAATAAACTCTGACCTTTGTACTAAATGAAAAATTAAAGCAAAGGAAAAAAAAAATCTTATTAGCATCATGTTCTCCACGGCCAGCTAAATAACAGAGTGATTTTTTTCAGTTGCTTTTATTTTTCTTCCTTAATACCCCTCTTTTTTTTTTTTTGCTACATTACAATAAGTACCTAGTTTAGAACCATGTTTATATAGTGACAAAGGAAACAGTTTCGTTTTCTATTTACTATGATAATTTGTCTATATTTCCTATAAATTATTTAACATATTTTCTTCCATTTTAATTTTAAATATAAGCAATCAAATAAACCTTATAAATGAAATTGATAACTTTGTTAATTCTTCATAACCATCATTCTCCACATCTACAATGCAGATCAGCCTAAACAGTGAAGGTAGGTACCAAACAGTATAATCTATGCTTCCACCAATTTGACCCAAATGAAGATTTAGCTAGTTATGTGGTACAATGCCAGGTGTAGTTTCTGAGTTTAAATGTGGTCTCAAACACTAATTATCACTGTGATCAATTATTTAACCCAGTCTGTCTCCATTTTTTTCAACTAAAAAGAATCGAAGAAGGGTATGCCCAATCATTCACTGTCTTTGCCAAGAAACCTCCCAAATAGGTCTCAAAAAGTCAGGCATGCCTATAATAACAGAACAGCAACAATAAATATTTGGAAATTTGGTGGGTTCAATTTTATATGAGAATCTTAGATTTATATATTAGTTGGTAGATGAGAAATATTTATGCTGAAAATACAGAATGAAATTATTCACGGGACTCCAAAAAATTACCTGAAATTGGTTTCCTGCAACAGGCAAAATTATTGCCCACAATTTCCCATGTATACTGTAATTAATTAAGAAAAAAAAAAGCTAAAGAACTCAAAATTATTTTAATTGATTAACTGTTAAAAGTTAAGAACAAATTAATTTTCTATAACATGTGAAATAAAAGATTTGAAAATATGAAATCCAATCCAAAGTAATCGTTCAAGTTTTTGTTTTGGATGAGTTGTGTGCTATCAAATAGTCTCAAATATATATTCGGTGAGTCTATAGCCAATAAGTTGGCAATGTAATACTTTAAAATGAAATTTTTGCTCTGATACAATCAGAGGATGTTAATGACTTATGATTATCAATAAGATTGTTACTAGGTTAGGATAGGATAAAATTATGATGAAATGATGGTGATGAAATGATGCCTTGAATTGAGGTGTGCCAGGTTTTATAATGTTTAAAATGTTCTGGATGCACCATTTAAGTTAATGTTCCTAACAGAAGGCAAGTGGAAATGGGAATTTTTTTTCATTTTGTATGTTAAAAATCTAATTTATAAAAATTATAATAACTTAATAGAGTCTACTTATTTTGCTTATGATAGATTCAGGACTCTAAGCAAAAGGCAATCATCTGCATTACAGTTTAAAAATGAGTATTATCTCCTCTTACCTAAATTCAGAAAATGAGGTTGAAGGTGAATGGTATTAAGAGTTTAAATGATATTGAAATATTCCTTGGTCAGAGTAGCATATACATTGAATTAAATAAAAGGGACCACAAAAGATAATTACTTTAATTCTTTTTTTTTGTATAATAAGGCAAAATAAATTTAAATCATTTACTGAGGGAAACAGATAATAAGCACCAGAAGCAAGATTTGAATACATGTTTTTTTGACTACAGATTAAATGTGTTTCATAGTATTCCCAATAACACATTGAAAAACCTAACATAGCTGGAGTGATAGCTAACTTTGAGTAAAGACTAACTTTATTGCATTAAATATATATATATATATATATATATATATATATATATATAAATATAAATTCTTATTGTTTTGTTGTAACAAATATAAATCACTTGTCCTTGGCCATTCCTTTAACTCTCACTATTACTATATGATTTTACTTAATTCCTACATTGAATAGATTCACCAGGGTCCTGTCTGAACACAGGTTATAACTTAATATAGCTCAAAATAGTAATATGTGTATGTATCAGTATATGCATATTTGTATATGTGTGTGTGTATACACACAGACATATAGAAAGACAAATGTATGTATATATGTATATATATATATGCATTGATAT
This sequence comes from Antechinus flavipes, assembly GCF_016432865.1. Taxonomy (NCBI): domain Eukaryota; kingdom Metazoa; phylum Chordata; class Mammalia; order Dasyuromorphia; family Dasyuridae; genus Antechinus; species Antechinus flavipes. Next base: position 245,139,332 of record NC_067403.1, read on the forward strand.
ACATTTTAAGGTGTTTCTGTGTTTGATTTAATGTTTAATAGATATTGCATTGAGGATGAAGAGACAAAAAGTTCACACTAAAATATGAAATGAGAAGTATAATGAATTTAATGCTATTTGTCTATTATCACAGTTGTCCAAATCAATGATATGATATTTTAAACATTAGTCAATAAAAGAAATATTTGGGAATAGGATGGATTACTGAATTCATATAATGGTGATCCTTGTCCTCAAATAAATGCTCATTAAAAAATTGTTATGTTCAAGATATATGAAGATATAATAGACAAGATACTTGTCAAAAAACTTCAGATTCTTTGTAAAAATATGAATTTTTTACCTTATTTCTTTAAAATTTTACCTTACTTTTACAAATACATGCAAAGATTGTTCTCCACATTCCTCTTCCTAAAATCGTGGGTTCTAGATTTTTCTCCCTATCTTCCCTCCTTCCCTTCCTCAATATAGAAAACAATCTGATATAGATTAAATGTATGAAAATTTTCTAAATGTATTCCTATATTCATAATGTTGAGGGGGAAAATCAGATCAAGAAAAAAAAGAAAAAGGAAGAAAACAACAATAACAAAATGTGAAAATATTAAGCTTTTATCGACATTCAGTCTCTTAAGAAATATCTCTGGATGTAGATGAAAATTTCCATCACAAGTATATTGTAATTGCCTTTAATCACTTATTGTTGAAAAGAGCCAAGTCCATCACAATTAATCACCACATAATCTTTTTACTACTGTGTATAGGATTCCCTTGGTTTGACAAATTTCATATAATACCAATTCATGTAAAATCATGGAACCTATATGGCATACAAATATGAAAATATTTCTTAATGTAGCAAAAGGAACATATACGTTAGTTATCAATTTCAAGGTATAATTCTCATTATCTTGTTAGTCAAGGAAGGGAAAAATTCCTGCTAGCTAACATGATCAGGGAATGCCACACAGACAAAACAGTGATTCTGAAATAGGTCTTCAGAGTTTGGACCATGTTGATAATGAGAGATAATTAGGAAAATAAAAATTCCAGGGAGGAAGAAAATCATGAATTAATCACGAATTAAAATGGCTAACATAACATGACAGTTATAACCTGTATTAATTATGGAAATTAATCTATTACATTTCTTCTATGTTATATATTATTTAAAAGTTATAACTTTTGGTATCCAGAGAAAAGTGACTTGGAAAAGAAAAATATTAATGGTTATTCTGTATGATATTGCTTAGATTCATAGTTTCACCCAAATATCTAGGACAGATGGTCATAGAAGTAAGAACATTATCTATTTCAAAATCAAAACCTAACCTAAATTCAGTGGTTAATGTTGGCCTTAGGACAAATAATATAGAAGGTTAACATTTAGAAGTGACCTTGGAGAATAGAATATGAAAAACTGATTGCCTAAAAGGAAGATTCAGCAAAAAAAAAAAGAAAAGTAAAAGCTAAAATAGACATATGGGATCATATAATCAACAACCACTGTCCCTCCCCAACTTTTATTTTCCTAATCTAGAAACAAAGGGCTAGAGAAACAAAATTATTTACTGATTCTGAATTCAATATTTCCATAGCCAGAAGAAATTGACAAAATGGAAAGAAACAATGTTACGTTTGTGGTGGAATTCATTCTCCTGGGATTTTCTGATCTTCCCAACCTTCGAAGTCTCTTATTTGGAATTTTCTTAGTCATCTATATTAGTATACTTGTAGGAAATGGCCTGCTCATTACTCTGACTAAGATGAATCCTGCTCTTCAAACCCCCATGTACTTTTTCCTTGGAAACTTTTCCCTCTTGGAAATTGGTTACACCTCAGTCACTATCCCTAGAATGCTAAGAGATATTTGGACTCAGAAGGGCAATATCCCATTCCTGTCCTGTGCTATGCAAATTTGCTTCCTTTATATTTTAGGAATTGCAGAGTGCTTACTCCTGGCTATGATGGCTTATGATAGATATGTAGCCATTTGCAAGCCTCTTTACTATCCTCTCATCATGAATCATAAGACATGTGTCCAGTTGGTGCTTGCCTCCTGGATCACAGCAACGCCAGCCCAGATAGGACTCACATACCAGATTTTCTCTCTGAACTTTTGTGGTTCGAACATAATCAATCATATTTTCTGTGATACTCCACAATTAGTGGAGATTGCCTGTGGGGACACATCTCAGAAAGAACTTTTGATCTTGCTTAATACTGTCTTTTTTGTCATGATTCCTTTTTTTTTTACACTCATATCCTATATCAAAATTATCACCACCATCCTGAAGCTACCATCAACTTCAGGGAAATCCAAAGCCTTTTCTACTTGTTCTTCTCACCTCATGGTTGTATGTTTATTCTTTGGGTCTGGTAGTATTGTGTATTTGCGTCCCAAATCTAGTCATTCACCCAAATCTGACAAAATCTTCTCTCTTTTCTATACTACTGTGACTCCACTGTTAAATCCCATGATATATAGCTTAAGGAATAAGGATGTAATTGCTGCACTGAGAAAACTTCTTCCAAAATGATGTGATTCATTAATCAAATTGTCAAATGAAAAATATATACTTTTTGTCTCCATTTGTCACAATGGTCATAATAAATAGATTTATATTCTTTCATCAAGCATCTACAACATGCTGAAGGCAAAGTAGAGATGATGATATTTAAAGACTCCCACCATCTTCCAACAATGTCTAGTATATTTTAACAGAACTTCATTGGGTTGATAAAATTGTCTTTTATCTCATACATTAACCACTATCAACAGGTACATCAAATGAAAACTTATTATATTTAGTCTCATTGTCCTTAAACCGTTCAAACTTGCTCCTTTTCATCCCAATTTTCTTCTTTAAATATTGTCCATTTTAAGCAAGTATATATGTATGCATTTTTAATTCATTTTATATTTTTAAATGCTTGATGAGTGCCAAGAAGTATGGTAAGTTCTGGGGATGCAAATAAAAAAAAAATACACTCCCTTCCCTCAAGTGGTTTAAAATCTAATGAGGGAAATAAACATAAACTAAGGGCTACCTAGTGCTGGGAGAATAATGCTTCATGGAGTGAAACAAAGCAGAACTACTCTTAAGGAAAGTACAGGGAAAGAGAGAGTAAGAAACAGAAACAGAGAGACAGAGGCAAAGAGACAGAAAGACAGAGACAGACAAACAGAGACACAGAGAGACAAAGAGGAGAGACAGAGACAGTCAGAGAAACAGAAAAACAATAAGAGAAACACACAGAGACCTAGAGAAAGAGACAGAGATAAAAAAAGAGACATAGACACAAAGAGACACACTCAGAGAGACAGACAAAGAAACAGAGGCAAAGACAGAGACAGAAAGAAAGGGGGACAGAAAGGGAGACAGAGAGACAGAGTAAAACAGAGATAAAGAGAGAAAAGAGGGAAGGACACAGACAGGGAAAGAGAGAAAAAATGAAACAGAGACAGAGAAAAGAGGGAGATACACAAAGAGAGTGACATTTGGAGATGGAGACAGAAAGTGAGACAGAGAGGCAGTGGCAGAGAGGAAAGATTAAGAAAGACACAGAGAAAAAGATGTGTAGAGAGACAGAGAAAGAAAGGCAGGCCAATAATTATATAAAGAGAGAGGAAGATAGAGAGATAGTATCAGAATTTTCAAAATGGGGGGAGGGAGGGAAGAAATGGGGAGAGACACAGAGGGAGACAGACACCAAAAGACAGAGAAAGAAGGACAGAGTCAGAGAGACAGAGAGAGACACACATAGAGACATAGACAGAGATGAAGAGATATTCAGAGAAAAAGACAGAAACAGACTAAGGGAGGCATAGAGACAGAGACAGTAAGAAAGATAAAGACAGAGAGAGGGTGTCCAATCCAGAGACACAGGGAGAAAGAGAAAGACAGAGAAACAAAGACAGAAAGAAAGACAGAGAGAGGGGAGAGAGAGAAAGAGAAACAAAGAGAGAACGGGAGACAGAAACAAAGATAGAAAGATAGGAGAGATAGGAGAGAGGGAGACAAAGAGGAAGAGAGAGAGGGAGTCAAAGTAACAGATACATAGAGACAAGGAGCAGACAGAGATAGAGACAGATATAGAGGGGCATTTATAGAGAAAGAGAGACAGGGAGACACAAAGAAAGAAAGGTAGCTAGAGAAAGAGAGAGAGAAACAGAGAAACAGAGAAGAGAGAGAGAGAGAGAGAGAGAGAGAGAGAGAGAGAGAGAGAGAGAGAGAGAGAGAGAGAGAGGACAGAATTAGAAATAGACACATGCAAAGAGAAACAGAGACAAAGACGGTGAAACAGAAACAGAGAGAGGCAGTGACAAAGACAGAGAGAAGGAAGCAGACATAAAGATAGATAGGGAGGGAAGACGAGAGACAGAGACAGAGACAGACAATACTTATGAGAATAATATTCAAATGATACCCATTGCCTGCCTTCTCATCTTTCCCTCCAATGTAACAATTTTTTTCATGTCTCTTCATATGAAATAATTTACCCAATTCTACCTCTTCCTTCTTTCCACATTTAGAGTATTCCTTTTTGTTATCTCTTATTTACATTTTATGTCATTTCCTCTAATTCAGCTTTTACCCATACCCTCTGTCTATGCATATTTCTTCTAGATATACTAGTAGTGGTATCATTTTTTTTTTTAAAGATTACAAGTCTCATCTTCCCATTTAGTAAGGTAAACAGTTACACAAATTCTTTATATTTTCTTCCCCCCCCCTTTTTAGACTTCTCTTACATATTTATATCAGGGATAAAATGTTTGTTTAATTCTAGTCTTCTTCTTATGAAAGCTTGAAACCATTCTATTTTATTGGAAGATCCTTCTTTTTTTGCACACGAAGTCCTATACTTATTTTTACCAGGAGGTTGTAGTCTTAGCTTTTTTTGCCTTATGGACTATCATGTTCCATGACCTCCAATCATTGAATACTGTAACTGCAAAGTCCTTTATACCTTGGGTATGACTCACCAATATTTGTGTTATTTGTCTGGCCCCTTAAAGTAGTTTTCCTTTAATTTCATAGTTATTAATTTTGACTAAAATGTTTCTTAGACTTTTATTTGGGGTTCTCTTTCCTGAGGTGATTTGGGAATTCTTTCAATGCTCTTTTTCTCTCTGGTTCCAACACATTAGGATAGTTTTTACTTTTTTTTTTTTATTTTGTTGGATAATTTTTTGAAAATTGCTTTTCAGATTCTCTCTTTGATTATGTCTTCTATGTAGTCCAAAGATTCCAAGATTGTGTCTCCTGGATTTATGGTGCAAGTCATTTTTTCTATTAAGTATTATACATTTTCTTACACTTCTTTATTATTTTAAATTTGGAATTTTATTGTTTCTGATTGTCCCCAAAAGACATTTGCTTTTACCTATCCAATTAGAACTTTTATGGACTTTTTTCTCTCCAGTTTTATACATCCCTTTCCATTTGGTCAATTGTAATCTTTAAAGAATTGTTTTACTCAGTGGATTTTTGCATATCCTTTTCTATTTGGCTAAGTATATTTTTTAAGCACTAATGTTATCTTTTCCCAAGTTGTTGACTTTTTAAAATCCCAGTTTTGTTTGAGGTTTTGCCAATAGTTGTTTTTACATTGTTGTACTCTTTTGAATTTCTGTCTGGACCTCCCCTGTCACCATAATAAAAAGTGTCCTTTTTGAAGTGTTCTTTTTTATTTATTTATTTTTTAATTTTCAAAACATATGTAAGGATAATTTTTTCAACACTGACCCTTGCAAAACTTTGTAACTGTTCTTTTTTTTAAACATGATGCTGCACTGATGTTGCCCTGAAGACCAGGAACCTCTTATGTTAGGGAATGAGGTGGGGTAGTAGCTGGTCATCATGAAATCCATTGGGATCTGACAACTTACTCAGTGCTAACCAGGGATCCTTGTAGTGAGTCTGGAATGTGGTGAGGCTGGTGGAGTGTGTCTACCTTTTCCTGGGGCCATGCTTAGTCCTCTTCTAACATGTGCAAGTTGCTCAGTGCTCAGGGCTGTGTTGAACCACATGATGGTTTTTTGAGCTAGAGTCTGCCCATTCCTCTAGCTATGCTCAGGCTGTAGTATGTATGGAGTATCCTCATGTTGGCATTTACCTCTTCCACTGCACTGGGGCTCAGGATATTCCAATTGCTTACTTAGGTGGGTTCTGTTAATAAATTCAAATATATTTTCATAAACTTTCTTATTTACTTTTTTTCATATTAATTTTTTCATTTCAGTGGACCATTTTTATTTGAGGAATGGTTTATAATATTAAATTTTTGTGTGATTAATCTTAAGGTTTATAAACATTTTCTTACTGAGGTTAAGGAAAATAATGTTTGTTCCAAGACATAAGGAGCTAGGTGTTTTTTAAATAATAGAATAGAAGCATTGATTGTTATTAACTTTGTAATAGGAAATGTGGCTAAAGCATCCTCCATTTTGTTTATTTTTCACGATAAAACTATAATTCAAAGAAGTTAAGACATTTTCATTCAAACAATGGGGAAACAAATTAAGAGAATAATACGGACATTTCAATTATTCTAGGGTTAGGAATTAAGAAAGCCATATGTTCCCATGATTCAAATCTACAGATTTTCCAATATATAAACACTTTCTTATTAAGTGATATTTAGAAGAGAAAACTGTGAGCCAAAGGAACACTCTCATTAAAATTTGGTAAGAATCATGGGCAACTGTCCCTAGAGAACATAGAAGGGCAAGTATCATTTCTACTTAAACAGTGTGGTGATTTGTTCTAAATGATCATTTTTAGAAAGAATCTGGTTCCCCTTTAAATTAGATAGAATATGATAGTAGATAATAATGTTTAATGGAGCAAAAGAATAACTTCCTCAACAAATCATGGGATCCCTGACTTCAAACCTCTTAGCCAACTTATTCAGATAGTTTGAGGCAGTCTCCTCTAATAGGTCAAATGAAAATATTTGTAATACCTGTATTATAGAGCTGGGAGGAGGAAAAGATGTGATTATATATATATATATATATATATATATATATATATATATACACACATACATACATATATACATATGTACATAGAGAGAGAGAGAGCTCCCTAAATATTAAAGCATCTTATTTTTGCTATTCATTAATTTCTCATATTTTTCCATATATGAATTAAAGTAAATGCCTGAATATGGTTTAATCTCATCTAAAAAAAGGTAAGTGTGGACACTTTTGCCTGCTCATCTATATGTTCTTTGATTATGAAGAATTTTGTAGACCTGCTTATCTAGAAGTTTACTAAAAGTTTTAAAATACACAATAAATTTTAAGGTGAAATGACAAAGATGGAATATTTCATCCTCCCCCTAAAATGAGCTCTGATTTATCTATGTACTAAGAAACCCCTCAAAAAGCAAAAGCAAAATACTACCATGTACTCTATGGCAACATAAATAAAACCAGAATGCTTTTTAATTATTTACTTCTTTTTTTATTTATTAAGGCTCCCTGTTTTTTGGGTTTTTTTTGACTACCCTAAAGTTATAACCTAGTATATTCCTGTATCCCTTGTATCAAAGAAAAGAGAAGGAATCATCAAAAATCATATTTAATAATGCATTTTATTTTAATGTATATTTCATAAAAATGATATTTCATCTTTCCACATATAAATACACTATATAACATTCTTTGTTTTTAAATTTGCAATTCAAACATTAACAATATACAATGTTATATATGATCAATAAATAATATTTTAAATTGTCCACAATCATAATTCTCCTGACCTAAAATGCTAACAGGGAAGAAATATGTTTCAAATTCTTTTCAATGAGCAAATTTGTTTATGAAATTAATTTGAACTCACCTCCAACTTAATTTTCCTTTCATTCACATTATTATGGCTAGTATTATATTGACTGTATTTTGTGATGACCGTGTATCTAAAATCAGCCAGAGTTAGGAATTCAGGTTAAGGGAAAAATCTTAATCTTTATTGAAGAGGTGAAGAAGGATTGCAATAGCAATATGGGTAGCTGCGAAAAGAAGCCAGCTAGCAGAGGGTGATTGGAGATGAAGGGCCATCCCGATAGCAATGCAAGCAGCTGTGTCAAGATGCCAGCCAGCAGTCTCTCTTTCTGCTTCCCTTTTCACTCCCTTGCCTCCACCCACCAAAACCATCATTTCCTATACAACATATGAGGACTTGAACAAAGAGTGGGTGGGAGCCTTTCTTTCTCCAAGCTTATATATCACCCAGGATCTGGCAGCATCCACATTAAAGGATCGAAGGGCCTGGAATATGATATTCCGAAAGGCTAAGGAACTTGGTATGCAACCAAAAATAACTTACCCAGCTAGATTGAGCATCTTTTTCCAGGGAAGAAGATGGACATTCAACGAAGTAAGCGAATTTCACCTATTTTTGATGAAAAAGCCAGAACTTAACAAAAAGTTTGATCTACAAATACAGAACTCAAGAGAAATCTAAAAAGGTAAAGATTAATCTTGGGAACTATATTTCTGCTATAAAGATGTATAAAGAATACATGCATACCTTGTTCTAGAAAGTAGATGTGGAAAGGACATTGTACCAGAAAAAGGGTAAAGTGGGGGTACTACATCTCATGAAGAGGCAAAGGAAACCTATTCTATCTGAGAGAAAGAATGGAGGGGGATGAATATAGTGGGTATCTTATTGCCTTCAGAATTGGCTTTAAGAGAAAAATTTTAGACATATTCAATCTATGGTGAACCTTCTCCCACCTCATTGAAAAGTGAGAAGGGAAAAGTGAAAAAGGAAGGAATAAGCTAAGTGGAAGTGAATACGGAAACTGGGAGGGAAAGGGGTAAAATAGGGGGAGGAACTCTAAAGCAGGGGAAGGGATACTAAAAATGGAGGGCTGTGAGAAGCAAGTGATGCTCACAAGCTTAATACTGGGAAAGGGGGTAAGGGAGAAAGAAGGGAGAAAAGCATAAACCGGGGGTTAACAAGATGGCAAGTAATAAAGAATTGGTCATTTTAACCATAAATGTGAATGGGGTAAACTCCTCCATAAAGAGGAAGAGGTTAGCAGAATGGATTAAAAGCCAGAATCCTACAATATGTTGTTTACAGGAAACACACCTGAAGTGGGGAGATACATGCAGGATAAAGGTAAAAGGTTGGAGCAAAATCTACTATGCTTCAGGTGAAGTCAAAAAAGCAGGGGTAGCCATCCTGATCTCAGATCAAACTAAAGCAAAAATTGATCTAATTAAAAGAGATAAGGAAGGGTACTATATCTTGCTAAAGGGTAGAATGGATAATGAAGCAGTATCTATATTAAACATATATGCACCAAGTGGTATAGCATCTAAATTCTTAAAAGAGAAATTAAGAGAGCAAAACTATAATAGTGGGAGATCTCAACCTTGCACTCTCAGAATTAGATAAATCAAACCACAAAATAAATAAGAAAGAAGTCAAAGAGGTAAATAGAATACTAGAAAAATTAGATATGATAGATCTCTGGAGAAAATGTAATGGGGACAGAAAGGAGTATACATTCTTTTCAGCAGTTCATGGAACTTATACAAAAATTGACCATATATTAGAACATAAAAATCTCAAACTCAAATGCAGTAAGGCAGAAATAGTAAAATGCATCCTTTTCAGACCATGATGCAATGAAAATTACATTCAACAAAAAGCCCGGGGAAAGTAGACCAAAAAATAATTGGAAACTAAATAATCTCATAATAAAGAATGATTGGGTGAAACAGCAAATCATAGACATAATTAATAACTTCACCCAAGAAAACGATAATAATGAGACATCATACCAAAATGTATAAGATGCACCCAAAGTGGTGATAAGGGGAAATTTCATATCTCTAGAGGCCTATTGTATAAAATAGAGAAAGAGAAGGTCAATGAATTGGGCTTGCAACTAAAAATGCTAGAAAAGGAACAAATTAAAAACCCCCAGTGAAACACTAAACTTGAAATTCTAAAAATAAAAGGAGAGATCAATAAAATTGAAAGTAAAAAAAAAAAACTATTGAATTAATTAATAAAACTAAGAGTTGGTTCTATGAAAAAAACAACAAAATAGACAAACCCTTAGTATATTTGATTTAAAAAAAGGAAAGAGGAAAATCAAATTGTTAGTCTTAAAAATGAAAAGGGAGAACTTGCCACTAATGAAGAGGAAATTAGAGCAATAATTAGAAGTTACTTTGCCCAACTTTACACCAATAAATTCGACAACTCAAATGAAATAGAAGAATACCTCCAAAAATCTAGCTTGCCTAAACTAACAGAGGAAGAAGTAAATATCCTAAACAGTCCCATCTCAGAAAAAGAAATAGAACAAACTATCAATCAACTCCCTAAGAAAAAATCCCCAGGACCAGATGGATTTACATGTGAATTCTACCAAACATTTAAAGAACAATTAACTCCAATGCTAAATAAACTATTTGAAAAAATAGGGATTGAAGGAGTCCTACCAAACTCCTTTTATGACACAGACATGGTACTGATACCTAAACCAGGTAAGCTGAAAACAGAGAAAGAAAATTATAGACCAATCTCCCTAATGAATATTGATGCTAAAATCTTAAATAAAATATTAGCAAAAAGATTACAGAAAATCATCCCCAGGATAATCACTATGACCAAGTAGGATTTATACCAGGAATGCAGGGCTGGTTCAATATAAGGAAAACTATTAGCACAATTGACTATATCAATAACCAAACAAACAAAAACCATATGATCATCTCAATAGATGATAGAAAAAGCATTTGATAAAATCCAACATCCTTTCCTAATAAAAACATTTGAGAGCATATGAATAAAAGGACTTTTTCTTAAAATAGTCAGGAGCATATATTTAAAACCTTCAGTAAGCATCATATGCAATGGGGAAAAACTGGAATCTTTCTTTTTTTTTAATAACTTTTTATTGATAGAACGCATGCCAGGGTAATTTTTTACAGCATTATCCCTTGCTTTCACTTCTGTTCCGATTTTTCCCCTCCCTCCCTCCACCCCTTCCCCCAGATGGCAAGCAGTCCTTTACATGTTGAATGGGTTGCAGTATATCCTAGATGCAATATATGTGTGCAGAACCGAACAGTTTTGTTTTTTGTTTTTTTTTTTTTTTATTGCACAGGGAGAATTGAATTCAGAAGGTATAAATAACCCGGGAAGAAAAACAAAAATGCAAGCAGTTTATATTCATTTCCCAGTGTTCTTTCTCTGGGTGTAGCTGCTTCTGTCCATCTTTGATCAATTAAGGCTCTCTTTATTGAAGAGATCCACTTCCATCAGAATACATCCTCAAACAGTATTGTTGTTGAGGTATATAATGATCTCCTGGTTCTGCTCATTTCACTCAGCATCAGTTCATGTAAGTCTTGCCAGTCCTCTCTGTATTCATCCTGCTGGTCATTCCTTACAGAACAATAATATTCCATAACATTTATATATCACAATTTACTCAACCATTCTCCAATTGATGGACATCCTTTCATTTTCCAGCTTCTAGCCACTAGAAACAGGGCTGCCACAAACATTTTGGCACATACAGGTCTCTTTCCTTTCTTTAGTATCTCTTTGGGGTATAAGCCCAGTAGAAACACTGGTGGATCAAAGGGTATGCACAGTTTGATAACTTTTTGAGCATAGTTCCACATTGCTCTCCAGAATGGCTGGATGTGTTCACAATTCCACCAACAATGTATCAGTGTCCCTGTTTTCCCACATCCCCTCCAACATTCCCCATTATCTTTCCCTGTCATTCTAGCCAATCCGACAGGTGTGTAGTGGTATCTCAGAGTTGTTTTAATTTGCATTTCTCTGATTAATAATGATTTGGAGCATATTTTCATATGTCTATAAATAGTTTCAATTTTTTCATCTGAGAATTGTCTGTTCATATCCTTTGACCATTTATCAATTGGAGAATGGTTTGATTTCTCATAGATTAGAGTCAATTCTCTATATATTTTGGAAATGAGGCCTTTATCAGAACCTTTGATTGTAAAAATGTTTTCCCAGTTTATTGTTTCCCTTCTAATCTTGTCTGCATTTGTGTTGTTTGTACAAAAACTTTTCAATTTGATATAATCAAAATTTTCTATGTTGTGGCCAATATAAGATGAAGAAATTAAAGCTATTTCTAGTCACATGAAGAGGTGCTCTAAATCATTATTGATCAGAGAAATGAAAATTAAGACAGCTCTGAAATACCAAAACACACTTCTCAGATTGGCTAAGATGACAGGAAAAGATAATGATGAATGTTCATGGGATGTGGGAAAACTGGAACACTAATATATTGCTAGTGGAGTTATGAACTCATCCAATCATGCTGGAAAGCCAAAGGGCTATCAAACTGTGCATGCCATTTGTCTCTACTGGAGTTTGTATCCCAAAGAGTTCTTAAATGAGGGAAAGGGACCCACACGAGTAAAAATGTTTGTGGCAGCCCTTTCTGTAGTGGCTAGAAACTGGAAACTGAATGATGCCTATCAGTTGGAGAATGGCTGAATAAGTTATGATACATGAATGTTATGGAATATGATTGTTCTTTAAGAAATGATTAGCAGGATGACTTCAGAGAAGCCTGGAGAGACTTACTTGAACTGATGCTAAACAGAATGATCAGAACCAGGCTATCATTGTACAGGATACCAGCAATATTAAAACAATAATCACTTCTTGCATATCTTTGACAACAAGAAGATCCAATTCAGTTCCAATTGACCAATGATGGACAGAATCAGCTACACCCAGGGAAAGAACACTGGGAATTGAATGTGGACTACTTGCATTTTTATTTTTCTTCCCAGGTTATTTTTAACTTCTGAATCCTATTTCTCTTGTGCAATGAGAGAACTGTACAGATCTATACACATATATTATATTTAAAATATACTTTAACATGTTTAACATGTATGAGACTGCCTGCTATCCAGTGGAGGGGGTGGAGGGAGGGAAGGGAAAAATTGGAACAGAAGTGAGTGCAAGGGACTATGTTGAAAAATTACCCATGCAAATGTTCTGTCATAGCAAATATAAAAAGCTATAATAAAAATATTTTTAAAATAATCACTTCTGATTGACACAGTTCTTTTCAACAATAATACTAGTTCTGACACTGAGATGAAGAGAGCCATTTATACCCAGAGAGGGGACTGTATGACCTGTGTATGGATCACAGCATAGCATTTTCACTCTTTTGTTGTTGTTTCTTTGCATTTTATTTTCTTTATCATTTTTTCTTGATCAATTTGATTTTTCTAGTGCAGCAAGATAATCATATAAATATATGTGCATATCTTTGATTTAACATATATTTTTATGATGTTCTTATGACTATTTGCCATTTAACGGAAGGAATGGGGGTGTGAGGGAAATTGGAATATGAGATTGTGCAAGGGTTAATGTTGAAAAATTATCCATGCATATATTTTAAAAATAAAAAAGCTTTAAAAACAAAACAAAACAAAAAAAATAATAGGTGACATGTCAGAGGAGATGCAGAAGTACTCTGTGGAGTACTTAGTGTTCACTCAGGCCTGGAGAAATATCACATAGAGAAGGACACAGCAGCCCACATAAAGAAGGAGTTTGACTAGAAATATAATCTCAGTTGGCTTTTATAAGGAGAAACTTCAGCAACTAAGTGATTCACAAAACAGTACTATATCCACTTCTGCATGAGCCAGATCATCATTCTTTTGTTCAAGTCTGTTAAAAACATGGGCTGTGCCTTCTGCCCCAACCAGCTAAATCGCAAGGATTGTAGCCTGAACTCCAAATACCAGAGATTGAACTATCTTCAGCATTGCCATGGGAATACTTCAAACTTTGAGCCTTTATTGTGTTGTTGTAGAGAGCATCCTATGAACCAGTTTATTGTGGTTATAAAATAGCAAAACAAAACAAAACAAAATTTCCCAATTTCTTCTTAATTTCATTTAGGAGTACTCATAGGTCTAGGTTTAACACATCTATTATGTTTAATGCTTAGTGGCTCTGTTGCAGAGAAAGTCCTAATTTGTATTTAGAGAAGGCATTTCCTTCCTGGGGAATTCCCCTTACAAATGACATGACAGGTCCAATTTTCCTTCCTTATTTCACCTACAAATTCAGCCCTTTGCTTACTCATGTTTCTTCATGATATCTCTGTTAGGATTTTGGAAATTCACATTCTCTGAGCAGGATTACATTGAATTGTCATTACCTGTGATCATATTAACTTTCCAAATAGAATGTAAGTTCTTGGAGAAAAAAAAAAGAGAGAAATATCAATCTTCTGCACCCCTGCCCATTTCCTCAAAAATTTAGTAGTACTACTCCATGATTTTATTTATTTCCAACCTGGAATAAATTTAGCAAGCTCTTAACTTAGCTCAAATTAAAACTCAATGTAACTCAATACATATATGTGTGTGTCCTTATTTGTGCACAAATGTATTTCAATGTTTGTGTATATATTTAAATATGTTTAATTATTTTTTTAATTCTCTGTTTAACAGATATTATATTGGGAATGGATAGAACAAAAAAGCAGACTTAAATTATGAGTAAGGAAAAATACAATAAATGTAATGCTATTAATTTGTTTCCATAGAAGACTGACATTCAGTAAAAGAAAAAACTTGGAAGTAGAAATTATCCCTAAACTAATATTATAATGATGATCTACTCCTTTAAATACTCATTCATTGATGATCTTTTGTGTTCAAGACATATGGAGACATACAAGAAAAAATCATTGTTGTCAAAAGACTTACAATCTCAGAAACAGCATGAGATCCATAAATGAAAAGATTCAAGAAGGTAGCAGAAGACATATATGTATATATTCACACACACACACACACACACAACTCTAAATATTCTTGAGTGGTAGAAAAATCTGCTACATATCATCTCATTATCTTAGCTATTGGGCAATGTCATACAGATGAAAGAGTGAACTGAGACAGACATTGAGAGAATGTTGAGATTCTGACAATGTGAGATGATTAGGAAAATTTTCCAGCCAAGAAAAAAGAAATGAACAACAAAGCTTAAAAGGGGTATAAATGCTAGCTATATAAGGGAAGGTTTAACAAAAAAAAAAAAAAAAAAAAAAAAACAATAAAGATTAAGAAGGATGTAGTATGTTAATTCACCAACATCATAACTCCCCATACCCTCTTTTCCCCTCCCAGCCAAGTCTTTTTTCCCTAAGATATAAACTGAGGTCTAGAGAAAAAAAACTTACTTGCTCATTCTGAATTCAATATTTTCCCAGACAGAAGAAACTGACAAAAATGAAAGAAGTAATATTTCACTTGTGGTGGAATTCATTCTCCTGGGATTTTCTGAACATTCCAAGTACTAACTGCTTCTATTTGAAATTCTCTTAGTTATCTATATGAGTAGACTTATTGGAAATAGCATTCTTATTCTCATAACTAAGATGAAGCCTGCTCTTTAAACTGACAGGTACTTTTTTTTTCCTTGGAAATGTTTCCTTCTTGGAAATTTGTTACACATCAATCACTCTCCCTAGAATGCTACGAGATATTTGGACTCAGAAGGGAAACATCCTATTCTTGTCCTGTGCTTCACTAATTTACTTTCTTTATATTATAGGAGTTGCAAAGTATTTACTCCTGGCTATGATAGCTTCTGACAGATGTGGCCATTTGTAAGCCTCTTAACTATGTTCTCATCATGAATCACAAGATGTATGTCCAACAGGTGGTTGCTTCTGCATCACCGGTACACTAACCTAGATAGGTTTTTTTCCTAGATAGGACTCACACACTAGATTTTCTCTCCGAACTATTATGATTCTAACAAATTCAAATAATATTTCTGTGATGCTTCACCATTACTAGAGGTTGCCTTTGGGGATACATATCAGAATGATCTCTCTGTATTCAGTTTTTTGTCATGATTCCATTCATGTTGATATTCATATTGTATGTCAAAATCATCACCACATCCTAAAGCTGGCATCAACTTCAGGGAAATCCAAAGCCTTCACTTTTCTAATTGTTTGTAAATTTATTCAATGGGTCTGGTGGTAATATGTATCTTTGATCCAAATTTGGATTATTTCCTTTTTTATGATACCATTTATAAAGATTTCATTTGCTTCCTTATCATTTTTAATTGTTTATGTTTGCTTTTGCTTTATCTGGAGCATTTATCTGGTTATTCTTTGCATTTTTGTTTGTTTGTTTTACTTCATCTGAAACATAATAGGGACTTCCGGTTAAGATGGCGGAGAGGAGGCTCACAGCTGCATAAGCTCCGCGCTTTCTCTCACTATCCACTTCATTACAAGCCTCTAAATCAATGCTTGACTGAAAAAAACCCACATATAGTTACCAAGAGAAGCCATCCTTGAGATCTGCCAAGAAAGGTCTGTCTTTACTGGAGGGCTGGGACGGTTTTAGATCGGGCGCAGGCCGCGGGCAGCGGCAGTGAGAGCACGGGAGCAGACTGGAGAGGGGGTGGGGAGTGATCGCAGCCGTCTCTGCAGGGAGAGCTTCGCTACAGGTTTGGATACTTTGCTCCGGCAGCAAGTCAGCAGCCCAGCAGAGAAGCTAAAAACACTGGGGCTGAAGAATACAACCCCAAACAGCTGGAGTCTCTCAGGACCTGGCCGCCCCCCCCCCTCCTCCCCCACAGTGACTCAGCACGCTCTGGGATCTCAGAGCGCAGGCGCAGCACAGTCCTGCTAGTGCCTCACTGCTGCCCCCTGCAGTCTGTAGAGGAAGCTCGATAACACACCCAGCCCCGCCCCCCCAAAGAAAGACTCCAGTTTTTTCTGTTTTTCTTTGGTAGTTTGTCTTTGATTATTAGACAGAATGAGCAAGAAGCTGAAGAGGACTTTAACCCTTGACAGCTTCTACACAGATAGAGAGCAGACTCTAAATCCTGAGGAGACTAAAAACAGGCAGTCCCCAGGTGAATCCCCAAAGGAGGAGATCATCTGTTCCTCAGCACAGATGAACCTCATAGAAGTGATTAAAAAGGCTCTCACAAGGGAGCTAGAAGAAAAATGGGAAAAGCAGAGTGAGGCTTGGGAAAAGGAGAGGGAGGCTTGGCAAAAGAGCCTGGAGAAAGTTAAAGAGAGAGTGGATAAAGAACTAAAATCCTTGAAAAATAGGATTGGTGAACTGGAAACAGAAAACAGCTCTGTAAAAAACAAAATTGGTGAAATGGAAAAAAATTCCACAGAACAAAAGAACTCAATTGGACAATTAGAAAAAGATTTTTAAAAAGTGAGTGAAGAGAATACTTCACTGAAAATCAGAATTGAACAAGTGGAATTGAATGACTCGAGGAGACAAGAAGAATCAGTCAAGCAAATCCAAAAAAATCAAACAATGGAGAAAAATGTGAAATACCTTCTGGGGAAGACAACAGACCTGGAAAACAGATCCAGGAGAGACAATCTGAGAATCATTGGACTCCCAGAAAAACATGATGAAAAAAAGAGCCTGGACACTATTTTCCAGGAAATTATCAAAGAGAACTGCCCAGAAGTCATAGGAACAGAGGAAAAAATAAACATTGAAAGGATTCATCGATCACCCACTGAAAGGGATCCTAAAATCAAAACACCAAGGAATATAGTGGCCAAATGCCAGAACCCTCAGATGAAGGAAAAAATATTGCAAGCGGCTAGAAAAACCCATTTCAAGTATCAAGGAGCCACAATAAGGATCACCCAGGATCTGGCAGCATCCACATTAAAAGATCGAAGGGCCTGGAATATGATATTCCGAAAGGCTAAGGAACTTGGTATGCAACCAAAAATAACTTACCCAGCGAGAATGAGCATCTTTTTCCAGGGAAGAAGATGGACATTCAACGAAGTAAGCGAATTTCATCTATTTCTGATGAAAAAACCATAACTTAACAAAAAGTTTGATCTACAAATATAGAACTCAAGAGAAATCTAAAAAGGTAAAGATTAATCTTGGGAACCATATTTTGACTATATAGATGTATAAAGAATACATGTATACCTTGTTCTAGAAATTGATGTGGAAAGGACATTGTACCAGAAAAAGGGTAAAGTGGGGGTAGTACATCTCATGAAGAGGCATAGGAAACCTATTATATCTGAGAGAAAGAATGGAGGGGGATGAATATAGTGGGTATCTTACTGCCTTCAGAATTGGCTTTAAGTGAAAAATCTTAAGACATATTCAATCTATGGTGAAACTTCTCCCATCTCATTGAAAAGTGAGAAGGGAAAAGTGAAAAGGAAGGAATAAGCTAAGCGGAAGGGAATACGGGAACTGGGAGGGAAAGGGGTAAGATAGGGGGAGGAACTCTAAGGCGGGGGGAGGGATACTAAAAAGGAGGGCTGTGAGAAGCAAGTGGTGCTCACAAGCTTAATACTGGGAAGGGGGGAAAGGGGAAAGAAGGGAGAAAAGCATAAACCGGGGTTAACAAGATGGCAAGTAATACAGAATTGGTCATTCTAACCATAAACGTGAATGGGTAAACTCCCCCATAAAGAGGAAGCGGTTAGCAGAATGGATTAAAAGCCAGAATCCTACACTATGTTGTTTACAGGAAACACACCTGAAGTGGGGAGATACATGCAGGTTAAAGGTAAAAGGTTGGAGCAAAATCTACTATGCTTCAGGTGAAGTCAAAAAAGCAGGGGTAGCCATCCTGATCTCAGATCAAGCTAAAGCAAAAATTGATCTAATTAAAAGAGATAAGGAAGGACACTATATCTTGCTAAAGGGTAGCATGGATAATGAAGCACTATCTATATTAAACATATATGCACCAAGTGGGGTAGCATCTAAATTCATCTGAAACATAATAAATCCTATTAGAGGCACTCACCTTTACTTTTTGGAAACAACTATTGTAGGATTTTGGTTTTTCATCTATTCTTCCAATTTCTTCCATTTTATGGGAGAGTATATTCTATTTACATCCACACTTACAATATTTCATTCTATATTTCATTAGTTCCTTATTTTCCTCATGTGAGTCTTGTCTCTCCTTTCATGCTGTCTCTACTTGAGAGAGTTTGATTCTATCTATGACCTAGCCCAGTTTGTATTCTCTTGTCACTTCCACTTTCATTTAATTAATTTCCTCAATTCTTCCTTTTTCTGTCAGATAACATATATTTCTATTTCCAACTGCTTGTGTATATTATTTCTTCTTTGAGCAAATATTGATGAGAATTAAGGTTCAAGTAATGCCCATCACTAACCATCCCATCCATTGCCCACCTGTAATAGATTTTTCTTGTCTCTTCATGGAAAATGATTGACCTATTTTACCTCTTCTTTCTTTTTACAACCATTTATCTCATCCATTATTTATGTTTTATGTTATTCTCTCAAATTCATCTTATATCCATAACCTCTGTCTATGTTTACCCTTCTAAGTTTTCCATTAATGGTGATATGTTTAAGAATTAAAAGTACAATCTCGCATATATGGAGGAGACAGTTCAACTTCATGGAATCATTTGTATTTTCTTTATTTTTTTCTTTCTTTTAATACTTCTCTTGGGTATTGATATTGGAGATCAAATGCTTTGTTCTAGTGTGCTTCTTATGAAAGTGTATATACATACATATATATACATATATGTGTATATATATATATACACATATATATATATACATATATATGTGTGTGTATATATATATATATATACACACATATATATGTATATATGACTATTTTCCCAATGAAGTTTTACTCTTAATCTTACCAAGAGGTGATTCTTCATTGTAGTCCTACCTCTTTTGCCTTCTGGAATAATATATTCTATGAACACTTATCCTTTAATGTTGC
The DNA here is from genome assembly GCF_016432865.1 of Antechinus flavipes. Lineage (NCBI taxonomy): Eukaryota > Metazoa > Chordata > Mammalia > Dasyuromorphia > Dasyuridae > Antechinus > Antechinus flavipes. Next base: position 245,159,167 of record NC_067403.1, read on the forward strand.
AGCTACAAAGCCTTTTGTACATTCGAATTTTAGCTCTTCAATATTTGTATTATTTCTGTCAAATTACTTTTTTTTTTCTTTTGACTTCATAGTCCTGATATTTAACTATAAAGTTCTTTGGAGTTTTTATCTTGGTGTCTCTTTCCTGAGGTGATCTGTGAATTCTTTTAATCTTTATTTACCCTCTGGTTCAAGGACCTCAGAGCAGTTTTCCTTGATATTTTCTAGAGAGGTGCTACTGCAGTCTCCTTTTTTTATTATGCCTGTTAGGGATTTCAGAGATTCTGTCATCTAGATATATTTTCCAGCTCAGCTGTTTCCTTGCTGAGGTATTTCATGTTTTTTTTCTTTTTTCATTTCTTAATATTTTGCAATTTGTTTTATTGAATGTTATTGCTTCATAGAAGCATTGGCTTCAACCTGCAATAACATTGAATGAGTTGTTTCCTCTGTTTTTTATCTCTTTTTTTTCCCATTTGTCCAATTGTACTAATTAAGGAATTATTTTCCTTTTTTTTCTTTCTTAAAAAAATATTTTATTTATATTCTGTGGTGATCTTCTTCCCAAATGCAGCCAGGTGATAAAAGTTCAGATCTTTTATTATCTCCAATATAGCCTGGTTAGCTTAGAGGGCTATCTCTCTGCTTGGTTCCAAGAGCTCCCTCCGAATGTCAGCAAATCCAAAGGTCTGGTCCTTCAACCTCTGCCTCTGCTTTCTTCTGCCTCCAACCAGCACAGAGATGGAATGAATCTCTTGTTTCCTTCACTTGGGGCTCGGCTAGCTTTCTGGTGAGTCTTTCAGACCAGTTTGGTCTCAGTGGGGGACGTGCAGGAGCCCAGCCACCTACCACAGTGGTGTGAGATGAAGATGAATCTGGTTGTCCACTGAAATCTTGACTTGTAGCTTCTTCACTCTGAAGGACTTCTTTGACTGGGCCATTGAAGCTCTATTTATGCTCCTTCAAGAGAGGGATTGTGGGTTTTCTCCCATATTGCTCTCTGGCCCAAAGAGCTTCTTTTTTTTTTTAATAATTTTTTATTGATAGAACGCATGCCAGGGTAATTTTTTACAGCATTATCCCTTGCATTCATTTCTGTTCCGATTTTTCCCCTCCCTCCCTCCCTCCACCCCTTCCCCCAGATGGCAAGAGTCCTTTACATGTTGAATGGGTTGCAGTATATCCTAGATACAATATATGTGTGCAGAACCAAACAGTTTTCTTATTGCACAGGGAGAATTGAATTCAGAAGGTATAAATAACCTGGGAGGAAAAACATAAATGCAAGCAGTTTATATTCATTTCCAGTGTTCTTTCTCGGGGTGTAGCTGCTTCTGTCCATCTTTGATCAATTAAGGCTCTCTTTATCAAAGAGGTCCATGTTGTGATCTTCTTCCCAAATGCAGCCAGGTGATGAAAGTTCAGATCTTTTATTATCTCCAATATAGCCCAGTTAACTTAGAGGCCTATCTCTCTGCTTGGTTCGAAGAGCTCTTGCCGCTTTGTCCTTTGCTTCTGCCTCTGCTTTCTTCAGCCTCCAGAGCCAGCACCAAGTTGAATCTGTCTTGCCTTGAAGAGAGGGCTTCTGGCGTAATTCTGCTGAAATCCCGACTTGTAGCTTCTTCACTCTGAGGAACTCCTCAACTGGCCCATTGAAGCTCTATTTATGCTCAAGAGAGGGATTGTGGGTTTTCTCCTATAGTGCTCTCTGGCCCAAAAAGCTTCAAGGGAGGTGTGAACTCATTGAACTCCAATGAGTAAAGGTGTGAACACAAGCCTTGTATTAATTAGTTCTACTTAGTACCTTGTTTCAGGTTCTGCCCAAATCATCTTCTTGTAAGATTAGATCAACTCTAATTAGTTAGCAGTTAGTAAGGATTCCAACAGGTCCACTTCCATCAGAATACATCCTCAAACAGTATCGTTGTTGAGGTATATAATGATCTCCTGGTTCTGCTCATTTCACTCAACATCAGTTCATGTAAGTCTCATCAGTCCTCTCTGTATTCATCCTGCTGGTCATTCCTTACAGAACAATAATATTCCATAACATTCATATACCACAATTTACTCAACCTCTCCAATTGATGGACATCCTTTCATTTTCCAGCTTCTAGATACTACAAACAGGGCTGCCACAAACATTTTGGCACATACAGGTCCCTTTCCTTTCTTTAGTATCTCTTTGGGGTATAAGCCCAGTAGAAACACTGCTGGATCAAAGGGTATGCACAATTTGATAACTTTTTGAGCATAGTTCCAAATTGCTCTCCAGAATGGCTGGATGTGTTCACAATTCCACCTACAATGTATCAATGTCCCTGTTTTCCCACATCCCCTCCAACATTCTGCATTATCTTTCCCTGTCATTCTAGCCAATGTGACAGGTATGTAGTGGTATCTCAGAGTTGTCTTAAAAAAAAAAAAAAAAAAAAAAAAAAGAATTGTTTTCCTTAGTGGATTTTTGTGTCTTTTTTCTGTTTGGTCAAATCTATTTTTCAGCAATTGTTTTCTTGTTCCAAGATATTGATTCTATTACTCTTTCTTTATAATTACATTATTTTGGGGACTTTGCCATAGATGTTTTGCTATTGCTGTGCTCCTTTGGATTTGTGTCTTGCTCTCCCCTATCACCATGATATCTTTTTATCGTCACATTCTTTTTTGTTGTAGTTTTTGCCCATTCTTTGAACATTTTTCCTTACTTTAAAATTTAAGCACTGTTTCCAAGTTTAAAGAGACCCTGTCTCAGACTTCTTGTTCTGGGGGATGCAAACCCTTACTGTTTACCTGATTCTGCACTCATTCAAAATGTTATCATTCAAATAATGGGGGAAGGGAAAGATCAATAGAAAGTAGTGACCTTTCAATTATTAGATAGTAAGGAATCAAGACAGCCAGGATTGCCATGAGTTTCCATGGCTCAAATCCCCAAATTTTCTAGCATATAACATGGCCTCATTAAGCGATGTTTAGAAAACTGGACTTTGATCCAGAAGATTCTTCTCATTAAAATTTGATAAGAATCATGGGAAAATGTCCCCAGAGAGATAAAAGGGCAGGCGTCATTTCTACTTAAACAAAGAGGTGATTTGATCTAAATATTGTTTTTTTTTTAAACTGGGTCCCTTTTCAAAGGAGCAAATAAATAGCTTAGTAGCAAGTTGTTCAGATCTTTGAATTCAAATCACCCTTTTATACTTAATCAATTTATTTAGACACTCTAAGATAAAATCTCCCAATATATTAAATGGGATTATCTGTACTAATCATATTAGAGAGCTGGTTTGAGGGAGAGATGTGATAATATGTGTAAAGAGCTTTCCAAACATTAAAAAAAATCTTAATTTTTCTAATTATTATTTTTTCATTTTTTTTCAATATAGGAATTGAAGCACCTGAATATGGTTTGATTTCTTCTAATAAAGGTAAGTGTTACTCTTTTGCTTAATCACATTCAAATTCTCTGATTATGAAGAATTTTGTAGACCTACTCATCTAGAAGCTTCCTGAAAGTTTTAAAATATACTTTAATATTCAGGGCTCACATATTCAGGGGAAACTGCCCAATGAATGAATTTCATTTTTCCCACAATAAACTCTGAACTCTGTACTAAATGAAAAATTAAAGCAAAGGAAAAAATCTTATTAGCATCGTGTTCTCCACGGCCAGCTAAATAACAGAGTGATTTTTTTTCAGTTGCTTTTATTTTTCTTCCTTATTACCCCTCTTTTGTTTTTTTGCTACATCACAGAAAGTACCTAGTTTAAAATCATGTTTATATTGTAACAAAGGAAACAGTTTCATTTTCTATTTAACATAATTTATCTATATTTCCTATAAATAATTTAACATATTTTTCTTCAATTTCGATTTTAAATATAAGCAATCAAATAAACCTTATAAACATGAAATTGATAACTTTGTTAATTCTTCATAACCATCATTCTCCTCACCTACAATGCCGATAAGCCTAAATGGTGAAGGTAGGGACCAAACAGTATAATCTATGCTTCCACCAATTTGACACTAAATGAAGATTTACCTTGTTATGTGGTACAATGCCAAGTGTACTTCCTGAGTTTAAATGTGGTCTCAAACACTAATTATCAATGTGATCAATTATTTAACCCAGTCTGTCTCCATTTTTTCAACTGTAAAAAGAATCGAAGAAGGGAATGGCCAATCATTACTGTCTTTGCCAAGAAACCTCCCAAATGAGTCTCAAAAAGTCAGGCATGCCTATAATAACAGAACAGCAACAATAAATATTTGGAAATTTGGTGTGATCAATTTTATATGAGAATCTCAGATTTACTTATTAGTTTGTAGATGAGAAATCTTTATGCTGAAAATACAGAATGAAATTGTTCGTGGGACTCCTACAAATTACCTGAAATTGGTTTCCTGCAACAGGAAAAACTATTGCCAACAATTTCCCATGTATACTGTAATTAATTAAGAAAAAAAAAAAGCTAAAGAACTCAAAATTATTTTAATTGATTAACTGTTAAAAGTTAAGAACAAATTAATTTTCCATACCATGTGAAATAAAGACATGAAAATATGAAATCCAATCCAAAGTAATCATTCAAGTTTTTGTTTTGGATGAGTTGTGTGCTATCAAATTTTCTCAAAAGATATGTTCGGTGAGTCTATAGCCAATTAGTTGGCAATGTAACACTTTAAAAAGAAATTTTTGCTCTGATCCAATCATCCACAGAATATTAATGAATTATGATTATCAATAAGATTATTATTAGGTTAGGCTAGAATTCCATGTAAAATTATGATGAAATAATGGTGATGAAATGATGCCTTGAATTGAAGTGTGCCAAGTTTTATAATGTTTAAAATGTTCTGGATGCATCATTTAAGCTAATATTCCTAACAGAAGGCAGGTGGAAATGGAAATTTTTCCATTTTGTATGTTAAAATCTAGTTAATAAAAATTATAATAACTTAATAGAGTCTACTTTTATTGCATTAAGAAAAAGATATATATATATAGATAGATAGATAGATAGATATAGATATAGATATATATTCTTAGTGTTTTGTTGTAACAAATATAAATCAGCTGTACTTGGCCATTCCATCAACTCCCACTATTACTATATGATTTCACTTAATTCAAACATTGAATAGATTTACCAGGCTCCTGTCTGAGTGAAGGTTAAAACTTAATATAGCTCCATATAGTAATGTTTGTATCTATCAGTATATACATATTTGTGTGTGTGTGTATATATACACAGACATATAGAAATGTAAGTTTATGTGTGTATATGTATATATATATATATATGTGTGTGTGTGTGCATTGATATACATTTTAAGGTGTTTCTATGTTTAATTTAATGTTTAATAGATATTGCATCAAGGATGAATAGACAAAAAGTTCACACTAAAATATGAAATGAGAAGTATAATGAATTTAATGCTATTTGTCTGTTATCACAGTTGTCCAAATCAAGGATATTTTAAACATTAGTCAATAAAAGAAATATTTGGGAGTAAGATGTTTTACTGAATTCATATAATGGTGATCCTTGTCCTCAAATAAATGCTCATTAATAAGTTGTTATGTTCAAGATATATGAAGATATAATAGACAAGATAGTTGTCAAAAAACCTCAGATTCTTTATAAAAAGATGAAGTTTTTTCCTTATTTCTTTAAAATTTTATCTTACTTTTCCAAATACATGCAAAGATTGTTCTCCACTATCATCTTCCTAAAATCATGGGTTCTAGATTTTTCTCCCTATCTTCCCTCCTTCCCTTCCTCAATATAGAAAACAACCTGATATAGATTAAATGCATGAAATATTTGTAAATATATTAATATATTTATTCATAATGTTGAGGGGAAAAGTCAGATCAAGAAAAAAAAAGAAAAAGGATGCAAACAACAATAACAAAATGTGAAAATATTAAGCTTTTATCCATATTCAGTCTCTTTAGAAATGTCTCTGGATGTACATGGCAATTTCCATCACAAGAATATTGTAATTGCCTTTAATCACTCATTATTGAAAAGAGCCAAGTCCATCACAATTAATCACCACATAATCTTTTTACTACTGTGTATAGGGTTCTCTTGGTTCTGCAAATTTCACATAGCACCAATTCATGTAAAGATGTAGAATCACGGAACCTATATGACATACAAATATGAAAAGATTTCTTAATGTAGCAGAAGGAACATATACGTTAGTTAACAAATTCAAGGTATAATTCTCATTATCTTGTTAGTCAAGGAAGGGAAAAATTTCTGCTAGCTAAGGTGATCAGGGAATGCCACACAGACAAAATAGTGATTCTGAGATAAATCTTCAGTGTATGGGGCCATGCTGATAATGAGAGATAATTAGGAAAACAAAAATTCCAGAGAGGAAGAAAATCATGAATTAATCATGAATTAAAATGGCTAACACAACATGAAAATTACGATCTGTATTAAATATGGAAATTAATCTATTACATTTCTTCTATGTTATATATTATTTAAAAGTTATACCTTTTGGTACCCAGAGAAAAGTGGCTTGGAAAATAAAAATATTAATAGTTATTTTGCATGATATTGCTTAGATTCATAGTTTCATCGAAATATCTAGGACAGATAGTCATAGAAGTAAAAACATTATCTAATTCAAAATAAATATTTAATCTAACCCAAATTCAGTGTTAATTTTGGCAATAGGACAAATACTATAGAAGGTTAACATTTAGAAGTGACCTTGGAGAATAGAATATGAAATACTAGATGCTGACAGGAGGATTCAGCCAAAAAAAAAAAAAAAAAGTGAACCTAAAATAGACATAGGGGATCATATAATCAACAATCACTGTCCCTCCCCAACTTTTATTTTCCTAATCTGGAAACAAAGGCCTAGAGAAACAAAATTATTTACTGGTTCTGAATTCAATATTTCCATAGCCAGAAGAAATTGACAAAATGGAAAAAAACAATGTTACGTTTGTGGTGGAATTCATTCTCCTGGGATTTTCTGATCTTCCTAACCTTCGAAATCTCTTATTTGGAATTTTCTTAGTCATCTATATGAGTATACTTGGAGGAAATGGCCTGCTCATTACCCTGACTAAGATGAATCCTGCTCTTCAAACCCCCATGTACTTTTTCCTTGGAAACTTTTCCTTCTTGGAAATCGGTTACACCTCAGTCACTCTCCCTAGAATGCTAAGAGATATTTGGACTCAGAAGGGCAATATCCCATTCCTGTCCTGTGCTATGCAAATTTGCTTCCTTTATATTTCAGGAAGTACAGAATGCTTACTCCTGGCTGTGATGGCTTATGACAGATATGTAGCCATTTGCAAGCCCCTTTACTATCCTCTCATCATGAATCATAAGACATGTGTCCAGTTGGTGCTTGCCTCCTGGATCACAGCAATGCCCGCTCAAATAGGACTCACATATCAGATTTTCTCTCTGAACTTTTGTGGTTCTAACATAATCAATCATATTTTCTGTGATACTCCACCATTACTGGAGATTGCTTGTGGGGACACATCTCAGAAAGAACTTTTGATCTTTCTTAATACTGTCTTTTTTGTCATGGTTCCTTTTTTGTTTATACTCATATCCTATGTCAAAATCATCACCACCATCCTGAAGCTACCATCAACTTCAGGGAAATCCAAAGCCTTTTCTACTTGTTCTTCTCACCTCATAGTTGTATGTTTATTCTTTGGATCTGGCGGTATTGTGTATTTGCGTCCCAAATCCAGTCATTCACCCAAATCTGACAAAATCTTCTCTCTTTTCTATACTACTGTGACTCCACTGTTAAATCCCATGATATATAGCCTAAGGAATAAGGATGTAATTGCTGCACTGAGAAAACTTCTTCCAAAATGATGTGATTCATTAATCAAATGGTCAAATGAAAAATATATACTTTTTGTCTCCATTTGTCACAATGGTCATAATAAATAGATTTATGTTCTTTCATCAAGCATCTACAACATGCTGAAGGCAAAGTAGAGATGATGATATTTAAAGACACCCACCACCTTCCAACAATGTCTAGTATATTTTAACAGAACTTCATTGGGTTGATAAAGCTGTCTTTTATCTCATACATTAACCACCATCAATAGGTACATAATTGAAAACTTATTATATTTAGTCCCATTGTCCTTAAACCATTCAAACTTACTCCTTTTCATCTCAATTTTCTTCTTTAAATATTGTCTATTTTAAGTAAATATATGTGTATGCATTTTTAATTCATTTTATATTTTTAAATGCTTAATGAGTGCCAAGAAGTATGGTAAGTTCTGGGGACGCAAATAAGAAGAAATAGAGCCCCTTCCCTCAAGTGGTTTAAAATCTAATGAGGGAAATAAACATAAACCAACCTAGTGCTGGGAGAATAATGTTCCATGGAGTGAAAACAAAGCAAAACTACTCCTAAGGAAAGTACAGGGAAAGAGAGAGTAAGAAACAGAAAAAGAAAGACAGAGACAGACAGAGACACACAGAGAGAGAGACAAAGAGGAGAGACAGAGACAGTCAGAGAAACAGAAAAACAATAAGAGAAACACACAGAGACCTAGAGAAAGAGACAGAGATAAAGAAAGAGAAATAGACACAAAGAGACACACTCAGAGAGACAGACAAAGAAACAGAGGCAAAGACAGAGACAGAAAGAAAGTGGGACAGAAAGGGAGACAGAGAGACAGAGTAAAACAGAGATAAAGAGAGACAAAGGGAAGGACACAGACAGGAAAAGAGAGAGAAAATGAAACAGAGACAGAGACAAGAGGGAGATACACAGAGAGAGTGATGTTTGGAAATGGAGACATAAAGTGAGACAGAGAGGCAGTGGCAGAGAGAAAGAGTAAGAAAGACACAGAGAAAAAGACGTGTAGAGAGACAGAGAAAGAAAGGCAGGCCAACAATTAGGGAGAGAGAGAGGAAGATAGAGAGATAATATCAGAATTGTCAGAGGGGTGGGAGGGAAGAAATGGGGAGAGACACAGAGGGGGACAGACACCAAAAGACAGAGAAAGGAGGACAGAGTCAGAGACACAGAGAGAGAGACACACACAAACATAGACAGAGATAAAGAGAAAAAGACAGAAACAGACTAAGGTAGGCAGAGAGACAGAGACAGTAAGAAAGACAAAGTCAGAGAGAGGGTGTCTGAGCCAGAGACACAGGGAGAAAGAGAAAGACAGAGAAACAAAGACAGAAAGAAAGACAAACAGAGAGAGGGGAGAGAGAGAAAGACAGAAACAAAGAGAGAATGGGAGACAGAAACGAAGATAGAAAGATAGGAGAGATAGGAGAGAGGGAGACAGAGAGGAAGAGGAAGAGAGAGAGTCAGTGTAACAGAGACAGAGACAAGGAGCAGACAGAGATAGAGACAGATATAGAGGGGCATTTATAGAGAAAGAGAGACAGGGAGACACAAAGAAAGAAAGGTAGTTAGAGACACAGAGAGAGAAACAGAGAGAGAGAGAGAGAGAGAGAGAGAGAGAGAGAGAGGAGAGAGAGAGAGAGAGAGAGAGGACAGAATTAGAAATTGACACATGCAAAGAGAAACAGAGACAAAGAGGGTGAAACAGAAACAGAGAGAGGCAGTGACAAAGACAGAGAGAAGGAAGCAGACATAAAGATAGATAGGGAGGGAAGACGAGAGACAGAGACAGAGACAGACAATACTTATGAGAATAATATTCAAATGATACCCATTGCCTGCCTTCTCATCTTTCCCTCCAACGTAACAATTTTTTTCATGTCTCTTCATATGAAATAATTTACCCAATTCTACCTCTTCCTTCTTTCCACATTTAGAGTATTCCTTTTTGTTATCTCTTATTTACATTTTATGTCATTTCCTCTAATTCAGCTTTTACCCATACCCTCTGTCTATGCATATTTCTTCTAGATATACTAGTAGTGGTATCATTTTTTTTTAAAGATTACAAGTCTCATCTTCCCATTTAGTAAGGTAAACAGTTACACAAATTCTTTATATTTTCTTCCCCCCCCCTTTTTAGACTTCTCTTACATATTTATATCAGGGATAAAATGTTTGTTTAATTCTAGTCTTCTTCTTATGAAAGCTTGAAACCATTCTATTTTATTGGAAGATCCTTCTTTTTTTGCACACGAAGTCCTATACTTATTTTTACCAGGAGGTTTTAGTCTTAGCTTTTTTTGCCTTATGGACTATCATGTTCCATGACCTCCAATCATTGAATACTGTAACTGCAAAGTCCTTTATACCTTGGGTGTGACTCGGCAATATTTGTGTTTTTTGTCTGGCCCCTTAAAGTAGTTTTCCTTTAATTTCATAGTTATTAATTTTGACTAAAATGTTTCTTAGACTTTTATTTGGGGTTCTCTTTCCTGAGGTGATTTGGGAATTCTTTCAATGCTCTTTTTCTCTCTGGTTCCAACACATTAGGATAGTTTTTACTTTATTTTTTTTTTATTTTGTTGGATAATTTTTTGAAAATTGCTTTTCAGATTCTCTCTTTGATTATGTCTTCTATGTAGTCCAAAGATTCCAAGATTGTGTCTCCTGGATTTATGGTGCAAGTCATTTTTTCTATTAAGTATTATACATTTTCTTACACTTCTTTATTATTTTAAATTTGGAATTTTATTGTTTCTGATTGTCCCCAAAAGACATTTGCTTTTACCTATCCAATTAGAACTTTTATGGACTTTTTTCTCTCCAGTTTTACACATCCTTTTCCATTTGGTCAATTGAAATCTTTAAAGAATTGTTTTACTCAGTGGATTTTTGCATATCCTTTTCTATTTGGCCAAGTATATTTTAAGCACTTGTTATCTTTTCCCAAGCCTGTTGACTTTTTTTAAATTCCAGTTTTGTTTGAGGTTTTGCCAATAGGTGTTTTTACATTGTTGTACTCTTTTGAATTTCTGTCTGGACCTCCCCTGTCACCATAATAAAAAGTGTCCTTTTTGAAGTGTTCTTTATTTCTTTATTTCTTTATTTATTTTTAATTTTCAAAACATATGTAAGGATAATTTTTTTTCAACACTGACCCTTGCAAAACTTTGTAACACCTTTTTATTTTTACATGATGCTGCACTGATGTTGCCCTGAAGACCAGGAACCTCTTATGTTAGGAAATGAGGTGGGGTAGTAGCTGGTCATCATGAAATCCATTGGGATCTGACAACTTACTCAGTGCTAACCAGGGGTCCTTGTAGTGAGTCTGGCATGTGGTGAGGCTGGTGGAGTGTGTCTACCTTTTCCTGGGGCCATGCTTAGTCCTCTTCTAACATGTGCAGGTTGCTCAGTGCTCAGGACTGTGTTGAACCACATGATGGTTTTTTGAGCTAGAGTCTGTCCATTCCTCTAGATATGCTGAGGCTGTGGTATGTATGGAGTATCCTCATGTTGACATTTGCCTCTTCCACTGCACTGGGGCTCAGGATATTCCAATTGCTTACTTAGGTGGGTTCTGTTAATAAATTCAAATATATTTTCATAAACTTTCTTATCATTTTCTTTTCTTCCTATTAGTTTTTTTTTTTTCATTTCCGTGGACCACTTTTATTTGAGGAATGGTTTATAATATTAAATTTTTGTGTGATTAACCCTAAGGTTTATAAACATTTTCTTAATATAACAATTATCTTCTAATTCTTTTTTTGGTGGTTCTCTCTCTCTCTCTCTCTCTCTCTCTCTCTCTCTCTCTCTCTCTCTCTGTGTGTGTGTGTGTTGGCATTATTTTATTTTCACAATTCACCCTTCCTGAGTACTGCCCTGCTTTATCCACTTTACCATTTTAACATTATACAATTATATCTGTATGTCAATGTTTACATTCATGCTGAAGAATATTTTAATGGACCTAGCAAATAATAAATATAAATATAAATATATATATATAATACACACATGCATATGTATGCAATACATATATACATACATGTATATGCATATTAATATGTGTGTATTCATCATGACAATATCCAGAAGTTCTTAAGAAGAGATACTGGAATATATTATACAAATAGAAGAATTGAATAGAGTAGAAGCATAGTATACAGTTTTAGGTCAGGTGATCCGGCCTACCGTTTTTCCATCTAATCACAATTATTTTAGTTTGTAATTCTGTGCTCATTCAACTCCTCTATTTAAGGGAGACCTCTATAAGCAAATCTACATCAATCTGCTGCATTCAGATAGAATCAAACTAAATGAGACTAATAGCTTGCTAACGTTATTCAATAAAAATCAAAGAACAGAGATTCAAACCCTGTTTGGATAATCTAGTGTTCCTTATATAGTCTATACCTCAATGCACCATGAGATTACTGATAAACCTTCCCAAGTACTGAACAGTGAGTGCTAGATAGGAAAAGACCAAAAACAAACAAACAAACAAACAAAAAACTTTGTTTTATAGGCTGAGTTTAAGGAAAATAATGTTTGTTCCAAGACATGAGGAGCTAAGTGTTTTTTAAATAATTGAATAGAAGCATTGATTGCTATTAATTTTGTAATAGGAAATGTGGTTAAAGCATCCTCCTTTTTGTCTATTTTTCATGATAAAACTATAATTCAAAGAAGTTAAGACATTTTCATTCAAACAATGGGGAAACAAATTAAGAGAATAATACTGACATTTCAATTATTCTATGGTTAGGAATTAAGAAAGCCATATGTCCCCATGATTCAAATCTACAGATTTTCCAATATATAAACACTGTCTTATTAAGTGATATTTAGAAGAGTGAACTATGAGCCAAAGGAACACTCTCATTAAAATGTGGTAAGCATCATGGGCAACTATCCCTAGAGAACCATAGAAGGGCAAGTATCATTTCTACTTAAACAGTGTGGTGATTTGTTCTAAATGATCATTTTTAGAAAGAATCTGGTTCCCCTTTAAGTTAGATAGAATATGATAGTAGATAATAATGCTTAATGGAGCAAAAGAATAACTTCCTCAACAAATCATGGGATCCCTGAATTCAAACCTCTTAGCCAACTTATTCAGATAGTTTGAGGCAGTCTCCTAATATGTCAAATAAAAATATTTGAAATACCGATATTATAGAGCTGGAAGGAGGAAAAGATATGATTATAAATATATAAATATATATATGTAAATATATATATGTATATGTATATACATATATATATATAGAGAGAGAGAGAGAGAGAGAGCTCCCTAAATATTAAAGCACCTTATTTTTGCTATTCATTAATTTCTCATATTTTTCCATATATGAATTAAAGGAAATGCCTGAATATGGTTTAATCTCATCTTAAAAAAGGTAAGTGTGAACACTTTTGCCTGCTCATTTCTAAATTCTTTGATTATGAAGAATTTTGTAGACCTGCTTATCTAGAAGTTTACTAGAAGTTTTAAAATACACAATAAATTTTAGGGGGAAATGCCAAAAATGGAATATCTCATCCTCCCCTTAAAATGAGCTCTGATTTATCTATGTACCAAGAAACCCCTCAAAAATCAAAAGCAAAATATTACCATGTACTCTATGGCAATATAAATAAAAACAGAATGCTTTTTAATTATTTACTTCTTTTTTATTTATAAATGCCCCCTGTTTTTTTTTTTTGACTACCCTAAAGTTATAGCCTAGTATATTCCTGTATCCCTTGTAACAAAGAAAAGAGAAGAAATCGTCAAAAATCATATTTAATAATGCATTTTATTTTAATGTATATTTCATAAAAATGATATTTTATCTTTCCACATATAAATACACTATATAACATTCTTTGTTTTTAAATTTGTAATTCAAACATTAATATACAATGTTATATATGATCAATAAATAATATTTTAAATTGTCCACAATCATAATTCTCCTGACCTAAAATGCTAAGAGGGAAGAAATATGTTTCAAATTCTTTTCAATGAGCAAATTTGTTGATGAAATTAATTTGAACTCACCTCCAAGTTAATTTTCCTTTCATTCACATTATTATGGCTAGTATTATATTGACTGCATTTTGTGATGACCATGTATCTAAAATCAGCTGGAGTCAGGAATTCATTCAAGTTAAGGGAAAAATCTTAATCTTTATTGAATCATATTTAATAATGCATTTTAATTTAATTATTGATTTAATTTAATAAATATTAAATGATATTTTATCTTTCCACATATAAATATAACATATAACATTCTTTGTTTTTAAATTTTCAATTCAAATATTAACAATATAAAATGTTATATATGATCAATAAATACCATTTTAAATTGTCCACAATCATAATTCCCCTGACCTAAAATGCTAAGAGGGAGGAAATATGTTTCAGATTCTTTTCAATAAGCAAATTTGTTTATGAAATTAATTTGAACTCACCTCCAAGTTAATTTTCCTTTCATTCACATTATTATGGCTAGTATTATATTGATTGTATTTCTTTTCCCTAAAGTCATTTAAAACTTGCTTTTCCCTAATTCTTTAAATCTTCATATTCATTTCTCTTATTAAACATCATCCGATTACATCAATATAGCAAAACATGTTCAGTCATTGCTAGACTGAAATCTACTCCATTTATTTTTTTCCCTTCACAAAACAAAAAATAATATTACTATTTTGTCTTTGTGTGATCTGTTTCTGAGTTCCTCTAAGCCATATTAATAAGATAGCTTAGTTGAAGATTGTTAATAGATTATATGCCTGCATAATTCCAAGGAGTTTCTCAGAATATATGTGTGTGTATGTGTGTATACGACTTAACAACTCCAGTAACATTATTGTAGTTGTTTGTATATCCTCCAAGATCAAAAATTGATTATATTTTCCTTTTATCATATTAGCTATTTTGTGATTTCTGAAATCCACAAATTTCTTTTCTCTGATGAGAAACATCTTATTGAAATGTTTAATGTCAATTTACAATACTTGTTTTATATATGCAATCTGGCTATGTTATTTGATTTCTTATTTATACAAGAATAATTGATCTTACTATTAGCTATCTATGACAATTTCAAGTGTGTTTTGAATATCAAAGTTTTTCAGGCAAATATTGAACTTATTTTCCTTTTCAACTGTCATTGTATCAACACTTTTTATCAGTGACTTTTTCTTTTATTTCATATAACTAAAAAGACCTCTTTTGTTTGCGTTTTTTTTTTTTTTATCCCTTATTTTGTTAGTCATGTTGATCCTTATTGGGCCATGACTGTTGGCATGGAATGCAGGAGAACCCGAGATCCAATCCTTCTGATTTTTGATAGTCCTAGGAACTTTCTCAAGTCACTTAAGCTCTGTGACCTTTTTACTTCCTCTGTACAAAGGAGATCATAATCGCTCACACCTCAGACTTATTTGTTCATTGAGTAAGATGGAGTATGTAAAATACTTGACAAATCATGAAACAAAAAATAATAATGACTTTATGGGTTATACAATTATAGATCTGTAATGGACTTTCTTGTTTTATTTACTTCTAAAATTGATTTAATCTAGTATGTTAATAACATATATTTAGATGCTACTTCAATATGATCATTTGTAATTATAAAGTAAAATCTGAAAATTTAGGCAAGTAAAAATAGAGGACCATAAAATATCTCATGGAGATAAAAAATAATACTCTTTTGTTGGTAATTCTAAATTTAAATCAAATTGTTAGAAAAACAATTATTCCAGAGACCTCATTTTTGCAAGAATACAGAACACTAATGAGTACACTATCTGACACGGAAACATACATGTCTCTTCTTTACATAGAAATAAGAAGTAATGAACAAGATATGTATTTTCTGAAGTGGCAAATTCCTGATTTGTTTTACTTAGATTTATTTTGTTGTTAGGTGAGTATTGGAAGGGGAAACAAAGAGTCAGAATAAGTAAAAATAAGTGACATCAATATAAAGAAAAAATATATAACAGATGCAAAAAAGAATATTTTTTGCTATTCTTCTACAGAAGAGGAAGAAAAGTGTGACAGTGAAAAGAATTGGAACTTGCTGTATATTTTCAAGAAGGAATTGAAGTTTGTTCTTACATTTAAGGGAGATCACTATTAAAGTGTCCCAAATATATATGCCAAGTACTGGACTCAATTTATAAGTTTACCTGTTTTGTTTGATTGTTTTGTTGTTTGTATATTTGTTTTGTTTTGTTTTTGCTTTTCCGATGAGGTGATTTTTTTTTCAAAGCCATGTAGCTAGAATGAAGTAGCTTTTCCCAATATATAGATTAATGAGAATTTACTATAAATAATAATTGTTACATGTTTGTTTAACTTTGGTAAATTAATCTATCTTTCTATATGATTGGGAAGGGAGAACACTTGGCTCCAAGTAATTTCCAATAGATATTGAACAAATATTTTTACTTAAGGTGCATTTTTCCTAAGAATAGTAAATGAATATTTGGGAAGTTATGTGGCACAATGGCAAGCCATTTTCCTGAGTTTAAATTTGACCTCAAACATTTATTCTCAATGTGACCTTATTGGTGTTATCAATTACTTAATTCTTCTTGTCTCCATTTCCTGATCTGCAAAATGAATTGGAGAAGGAAATATCAAATTACTCCACTTTCTGCCAAAAACAAACAAACAAACAAAAAAAGGGGGTCACAAAGTCAGACATGACTGTATGACTAAAAAGCATCAATGAGCACTTGGCAAATTGATGAACATAATTTTATATCTGATTCTCACATTTACTCATTAGCAAAAAAATGAGAAATCTGTATACTGAAAATAGAGGATGGAATTGTTGTTGGGAATTCAACAAATAAACTAAATTAAATTGATGACTTTCACAGACTGCATTAATGCCCAATTTCCTGTATCTACTTTAATTCATAAAAAACCCTAAAATACTCATACAACACTTTTAACTGCTTAAATGTGAAAAATTAAGAATAAATTGATTTTTCCATATTAAATAATCTTCCTCTTAAACCTATATGAAATAAAAAAAAATAAAAAATACAAACCACTGAAAAGAAATTAGGCAAATTTTTGAATGAAATGAATTGTGTGTTATCAAATTGTCCTAAAGATGAGTTCTGTTAGCCTATTGACAATAAGTTAATGTCTTAATACTTAAAAAAAAAAAACATTCTTTCACCCATATAATTATCCACAGATCATTTATGAATTAGGATTATAAATAGGATGTGACTCGGGTAGGACAGAACTCAGGTAGGACATGTAAAATTATAATGACCAATAATTATGATGGCAATGATGTCTTTAATTAAAGTGTGTAAGCTTTTACAATTTTAAAATAGTTTGAATATATCATTTCAATTATTCACATCAAAATGCAGGTGGAGGTGATAATGTGTTTTACCTTTTATAGATGAGAAAGCTATTGCATGAAAATTATAATAATTTAATCCAGTTTACTTGCTCTATGATCGAGTCAGTCATCTCTAAATAAAATCAAATAATATCTGTATTCTAACATAAAACTGAATATTGCTTCATCTATTCTAAGAATCATAATTAGAGGTTGAAAAAGAGTGATACTAAAAACTTAAATGATATTGACACAATCTCAGGTCAGATAGTCATAGACATTGACCTGAAAGGGATATCAGAACTTAACTAATCTAATCATTTCCAATATAGATGAGGAAGCCTAGGTACAGGAAAATTAAATCACTTGTTCAAGGCAGTACATAATAAAGCACCAGAAGAGAGTCTTGAATATGTATTTTATGAGTATAGATTGAAAGTGTTTCATGCTCTTCTAGGTTACTACCTTGAACAAACTATGATGGCTACAGAAATAGCATGTTTGGGCTTCAGAATAGTTATTTATCAAATTAAAAGACTTTTTTGGTTCTAATTATTCTTCTTTAAAAAACCTCAGTCTTCTATACCTGCCCTTCAAATCATAGTACAACTACAACATGATTTTATTTATTTACTTATTTCCTACATGGGATATATTATTTTTACATGGGATTTATATATCTTAGCTCAAGCTAAGGTATCTTAGCTCAAGTTTACCTCAATACATAATGTGTGTATGTATCTCTCTGTGTGTATGTATGTGTGTGATGACTGGCACAAATATATGTGAATATGTGTATGTTATATATGTATATACACACATACATACATATAATGTTTCTGTGTGTAATTTAATGTTTAATAAAATATTTAATAAGAATATTTTATAAATCTGTTTAATAAAAATGACATTGGGAGCAGATCGACCAAAAGTTCACATTAAATTTGAGATGAAAAAAACTTAATGAATTTAATGCTATTCATCTGTTATCATAGAGAATTAAATTTCTAAATATAGTATTTCAAAACTTTAGTCAAGAAAAGAAGTATTTAGTAGTAGAAGGCATCCCTGAATTCATATTATAATGTGGATTCATATTTTCAAATATATGTTCTTTAATGAGCTGTTATTTTCAACTTATATGGAGATATAGAAGAAAAGACTCTTGTTGTCAAAAGACTTAGAATCATTTTTAATTTAAATGTTTTTAATAACATTTTATTTTCTCACACCCATGCAAATACAATTCTCAACATTTACTTTCACAAAAATTTGTTTCATATTTTTCTCCCTCTCCTTTCCTCCTCCCTATTCTAAAAGCAAACAACCTGATCCATGTTAAATGTGTGTAATTCTACTAATTACTTATATGTCATGCTAAGCAAAGAAGAATCAAATCAAAAAGAATTGAAAAAAAAACACAAGAGAGGAAAAAAAAAAACATGCACACACATTAGGATTAAAAAATGGTGAAAATATTATGATTTGATCCACATTCAGTCTCTGTAGTCTGTCTCTAGATGTGGATGTTACTTTCAATCACAAGTCTGCTGGAATTGCTTTGAAACACCTCATTTTTGAACAGCCATGCCCATCACAATTAATGATTACATAATCTTGTTTTGTTTTTGTTTTTTTCTCACTTAGTATCAGTTCTTATAAATTGATAGAAGTGATATTGGCTATATATACAAAAATATTCTTAAAGGTAACAGAAGGTACACACACACACACACACACACACACACACACACACACGCTAGTTAGACAATTCGGGATATAATTCTTACAAATTAGTAATTCAAGTGTGGGAGAAATATCTGCTAATCAAGGTGACCAGAAAATGAAATATTGAAGAAAGGGTAAAGCTTAGACAGGCCTTGAGAGAATGGGGAGATTCTGATAATGAGATGATTATGAAAAAAAAATTCCAGAGAAAAAGAAAATCATGAGTTAAGCTTAAAAGGATTAACATAACAAGGAGTATAAAATAGTAATATTTGAGGAAATTATTAATATATTAGATTTCTTCTATTTCATATCTTATGTGAAAATTATTGCTTCCTATGTCAGGATATAACTGAATTTTAAAATAAAAGTAATGTGGAATAGTGTTTCTGGTGGTACATATTCGATTTAGGTTGGTTTCAAATATTTTACTGGATGATATTTTTAAAGCCATATTTTCATCCAAATAGCCAAGAAAGATAGTCATATAATTTATTACTTTCCCTGACACATAATACATATTTAACCTAAATTCATTGGTTGCTTTTGGCCTTATGACAGAAAATATAAAATGTAAATACTTACAAGTGATGTTGAACAGCAGAACATTAATTACTACCAAATGAAGGAATGATTCACCAAAAACTATAAAAGCTAACTATGATACAGGAGCTCATTTAATCAAATTTCTGTTCCTCCCACAGGCACATTTATTTTTCTAAAGTAGAAACTGAAACCTAGGGAAAGAAAATTATTTGCTTGTTCTGAATTCCATATTTCCATACTCACAAGGAATTGACAAAATGGAAAGAAGCAATGTTACATTTGTGGTGGAATTCATTCTCCAAGGATTTTCTGACCTTCCCAATTTTAGAAGACTTCTATTTGGAATCTTCTTAATCATCTATATGAATATACTTATAGGAAATGGCCTCCTCATTGTCATAACCAAGATAAATCCTGCTCTTCAAACCCCTATGTACTTTTTCCTAGGAAATTTTTCCTTCTTAGAAATTTGTTACACATCAGTCACTCTCCCTAAAATGCTGATAGACCTTTGGACTCAGAAGGGAAATATTCCATTCCTGTCCTGTGCTTTTCAAACTTGCTTCCTTTACATTCTAGGAGTTGCAGAATGCTTACTCCTAGCTGTGATGGCTTATGACAGATATGTGGCCATCTGTAAGCCACTTTATTATCCTATCATCATGAATCATAAGGTTTGTGTCCAACTGGTAATTGCTTCCTGGATCACTGGTATTCCAGTACTGATAGGACTTACATACCAGATTTTCTCTCTGAACTTTTGTGGTTCTAACAAACTCAATCATATTTTCTGTGATGCTCCACCATTACTAGAAGTTGCCTGCGGGGACACATATCAGAAAGAGCTCTCTGTCCATGTTGATGCTCTCTTTTTTGTCATGATTCCCTTTCTGTTGATACTCATATCCTATGTCAAAATCATCACCACCATTCTAAAGCTTCCATCAACCTCAGGGAAATCCAAAGCCTTTTCTACTTGTTCTTCTCACCTCATGGTTGTAGGTTTATTTTATGGGTCTGGTAGTATTGTGTATTTGAGACCAAAATCCAGTCATTCAGCCAAATCAGACAAAGTCTTCTCTCTTTTCTATACTATTGTGACTCCAATGTTTAACCCTATAATATATAGCCTGAGGAATAAGGATGTAATTGCTGCACTGAAAAAACTCATTCCAAAATGAATGATTTGTGAACCAAATGGTCAAATCTAAAAAAAAAAAAGTTTTCATCTCTATTTGTCCCATTGGTGGTAAGACATAAATTTCCGGTCTTTCATTAAACATTTACAACATACTGGAAAGAAAGCACAGGAGATCATATTTAAAAATACCCAACACCTGGCTCAAATGTACATTTTATTTTATGAGGTTTTGACTTGGTTATGAAAATTGTCCTTTATCTCAAGTGGTGATCACTCTCAACAGAAACCTTGAGTGCAACTTCATTATATTTTGTCCTTTTGTCCTAAAAACATTCAAATTTATTCCTTTTACTGATAATTTACTTATTTAAATAGTGACTACTTTAACCAAGTATGTACATGTGCATGTTAAATTCAATTAACATTTTAAGTTCTTGCTATGTGACAAGAATTAGTTTTGGTGTTGAAAATGAAAATAAGAAAAAGACTGATAGTCTTTGCCTTGAATGTATTTGAAATGTAAAGGAGGAAGAAAACATTCAAAGAAAGTGAATTTGGATTGGGGAAATGGGGTTGGTCCTAAGGACTACCTGGTACTGGGAGCATGATGTTCCATGGAGTCCAAAAAAAAAAAAAAAGTTGTTCTTAAAGAAAGGAGAGACAGATAGACAGAGACAAAGAGAAATAAAGAGAGAGAGAAAGAGGGAGAGAAAGGAAAGATAGAAAGAGAGTGGAGGAGAGAGGAACAGAGAGATGGAGTGGAGAGAGAGAAAGAGAGATTCAGACAGAGAGAAAGAGGGAGAGAGGGAAGGAGGAAAAGAATGAGATTTGGAATGCTGCATTCAGGTTAATTTCATGTCAGTTCTTAATTCCACACAAGACTGAAATATCTGCAAATGAAAGTATTGAATATTAAGTTGAAACTTTGCTTTTAAAAATAGAATATAGCACAAAAAATCTTGAATTATAAAACATGATACAATAAAGTAAAGCTGGAGGGAAGCTTGAGAAAAAGAGAATGCCAGATCTGAGAGAAATATAGAAGTGGAAATTGAAGCTCAAAAGACAAGTTAACTTTCTACTTAGGAATTCATTATGTCCCCAGATATAAGACACAGTAAAAATGATGAGACAATTTATTTTGATAGTCAAATTCATCTTCTTGTAATTTTCTGACCTTTTTATGTTATCATATGTTTCTATATTACCATATATAAGCTTCTCAACTATCCTCTCATTACATACTCCAAGATGTACCACCTAACAAAAAATTTTCCTGAAAAAATTGTCTAGGACCAAACAGATTGAAGTTCCTCTTACTGTAATAATCCAACTGCCCAATGGGGCTGAAAGGTTTGCATTTGGTTCTCTTGCCTTATAATATATTTGTTTTTAATAACTAGTCTGAAAATCCTTAATGTATTTCACATCATTTCTAATAGAACAATAATATTCCATAACAATTATATACCACAACTTGTTTAGCCATTCCTCTGTTGATGCTGCCCCCCAATATTTCCATATTTTTTCCTATAAAAGGAGTTGTTGGGAGGAGGCGGAGCAAATATGAGACATATCTTTATCTGAGCTCTCCCTTATGGCCCTCAGATCAACATCAAATCAAGCCTCTGAATTGGTTTTACATTGACAGAACCCACAAATGTTTGGAGTGTAACAAATGTCCAGCCCAAGATATTTTGGGAAAACTTTGGAAAAAATATCTTTCAACTGGGCACAAAGGGAGGCAGATGAGCACAGGCACAGCACAGAGACCCAGGACAGCATAGGGTCTGTGCTCCAGGAGTAATCTACAACAGTGTTGGCTATCCTGTCCTAGTTGCAAGTCAGTAGATCAGCATGTTACTATAAAACCCAATCATAAAACAAAAGGAAAATAGTGAGCTTCTGAATTCCTGAATAACAGAGGATCTAACCAGGCCCATCCAGCACCAAATGTTAGTCAGCACAGACCTAGCACAGCCAATGTGCTGAAGCTTGAACAATCTTCTTTTTACCCTAAAACCAGATATCAACTTTTTTTGTTTGTTTGTTTTCTTTTTAATGAGCAAAAAAAATCAAAAAGAACTCTGACCATAAATTATTTGTATGGAGAAAGGAAAGAACAGACTTCAAACCCTGAAGACCATTAAAAGCAGATCATCTCCAGATGAAGTCCCAAAGAGTGATATAAGTTGGGTCCATCACATAGGGCTCTCTTGGAAGAATTCAAAAAGGATCTTAGGTAGCACAGAAATGGGCAAAGGAAATGAGAACATTGTCAGAGTATTTAGAAAATGAAACACACAAATTATTTGAAGAAAACCCTTTACAAAATAGATTTATTGAAATAGAAAAAGCATATAACTCTTTACAAAATAGATTTAACAAAATGGAAAAAGCAAACAACCCCTTGAAAAACAGAATTTGTGAAATGGAAAATTTCCATCAAAAACAACTCATTTAAAAATTAAATTTGCCAAATACAAAAGGAAATTTAAAAAAAGATAACTGAAGAAAATAATTCACTAAAATTGAGAATTGAAGAAATGGAAATGAATGACACAATGAGACATCAAGAATCAAACAAAACGGAACAAAACAAAACAAAACAAAAAAGTAAAATATCTCATTGGAAAAACAACTGCCCTGCAAAATATATGTAGGAGAAACAATCTAAGGATTATTAGATGTCCTAAAGACCGACATGAAAAAATATCCTAGACATTCCTTTTCAGGAAATCATCAAAGAAAACTGTCCTAATGTCCTAGAATAGAGGATAAAATAACCACTAAAACAATTCACTGATCACCTACTGAAAGAAACTCCAAAATCAAAATTTCAAGGAATATTGTACCTAAATTTCAGAATTGCCAAATCAATGAAAAGGTATTGCAAATAGCCAGCATAAAACAATTCATATATTATGGAGTTACAATAAGGATTACCCAGGACCTTGCTTCTACCTTAAAAGATTGAAGGGCCTGAGATTTCAAAATAACTAGCAGAAATTTATAGCTAAATTCCACAACTCCCAGGTCAAAGAGAATATACAGCAAGCATCCAAAAAGAAATAATTTTAGTGGAGCCATAGTCAGGATAACATAAGATTTAGCAGTTTTCACATTAAAGGACCAGAGGGCTTGGAATGTGATATTCTGCAGAGCAATGGAACTAGGATTGCAATAAGAATCACCCATTCAGCACAACTGAATAAAAGATAGTTATTCAATGAAACAAATGATTTTCAAGCATTCATGATGAAAAGACCAGAGCTGAATGGAAAATTTGATTTTCAAATAAAAGATTTTGGAGAAGTATAAGGAGTTACAAAACCAGAAAAGTTACATATTATAAGGACTTAATAAAGTTTATTTATCAATGAGAAGATTGATGCCAATGCCAATGATCTTGTGATTAAGGGAGCCATCACACTCAGAGAGAGGACTGTGGGAACTGAATGTGGATCACAACATAACATTCTCACTTTTGTTTGTTGTTGTTCACTTGCATTTTTTTCTTACTGATTTCCTTTCCTTTTTGATCTGATTTTTCTTGTGCAACAAGAGAATTGTATAAATATGTTTACACATATTGAATTTAACATATATTTTAACATGTTTAATATTATAGGCCAGAACTCTGAACTTGAAACAAGGTACTAAGTGGAATTAATGAGACAATGGTTGTCTAGTTTATCATGGTGATTAATAGTACTCTAAGTTCAGTATGATTGATTTAATCTTACAACCAATAATGGTTTACTAGAAATATGATGATTGGTTTATACTCAGTGTGGAGCATATAAGCAGGGACTGAGAGCCACAGAAGAGAAGCTTTCAGAGTCAGAGAAGACAATAGAACTGGAGGCAGGAGCTTACGTTCTCAGAACCAAGGAACCAGATTCATTCAATCTTCAGTTAGGCTCCTGGGGGACTGAGAAGCTCAGAGAGAGAGCTAGAGAGGCTAAAGCACAAACCAGGGACTCACTGCCACATTCATTTACTCCATCTCACACCACTTTGGTGCAGGCAGGCTCTCCTTCTGCACTTCTCCAGTGAAACCAAGACTCCAGAAGACCTCTAAGAAAGCTAACTAGGCCTCAGAAAAGGAGGTAAGACTTTGAAGGAGATAATAAAGTATTTTGACTTCAACACTTGGCTGTTCTTGTGGTGATTACCGAACTGAAAGGAAGGCTGTTCCCAGAGACTCCAGAAAACCGAACTAAGAACATTACAGTTTAATATATATTGAATTGCTTGTCATATAAGGGAGGGGATGGTGGGAAGAAACACAAAGCTATGCAACGGTCAGTGTTGAAAAAATGATCTGTGCATATGTTTTGAAAATAAAAAAGCTTTAAAATAAAAAATAATTTTGTTTACATTCTAACATAGGAAAATGATACTTGTAACTCATCAGAATCTTCTCATTATTATGGCAGTTAGAGGGAGTATATATAGACAGAGTAAACAGTGTGAGTTGAAGATGAAGGGATGATATTTTGTTTTAATGATGAAATTAAATGGTGAGAGAGGAAAGGGAGAAGCGAAATGGTCCAAATCATCTGCCATAAAAAAGAGACATTTACACCAGAGGGAAAGAGTGGAAGGAGAGGAGTAGTGAATCTTACATTCATCAGAATTGGCTCAAATAGGAAATAACATGCATGTTCATTAGGGATATAGAAATCTATCTTATCCTGCAGGAAAATAAAAGCAAAATAGGATATGGGAAGGGAAGAAGGATGATAGAAGAGAGATCATATTGAGAGAGTAGTAAAACACTTTTAAGGAGATATAGGGTGAGAGAGAAAATAAATGAGCACAAAAATACAGTTAGCAATAGTACTTAAAAAACATTTTGAACCATGTCTCTGAACGTTTTTGTTTTCTGGAAAATGATGAGCAGGATGCTCTTTAGGAAAAAAAAAAAAACCTAGAAAGTTCACCATGAACAAAGTGAAATATTGTATACAAAGTAATAGCAATGTTCTGGGATTACAGAACATTCTAACAAAATAAATGACTTTGTTCTTCTCAGTAATACGATCAGCCACAACTAC
This sequence comes from Antechinus flavipes, assembly GCF_016432865.1. Lineage (NCBI taxonomy): Eukaryota > Metazoa > Chordata > Mammalia > Dasyuromorphia > Dasyuridae > Antechinus > Antechinus flavipes. The sequence goes on from NC_067403.1 coordinate 245,184,916, forward strand.
TCTGAAGGGCTTGTGATAAAAAATCTGATCCATACCAGAAGAAGGAACTGATCCAGTCTGAATATAGATCAAATCATTCTCTATTATTCTCTCTATCTCTATCTTTTGACTTAATTTTTCTTGAGGTTTTTTATTTTTATTAGGGTGGAAAATCTAAAGTTTCTTTCAGAACTTGACTTTTATGGAAATGTGTGTAGCTTCACATGTGGTTTTATAATTGTGGATGAGGATAAGGGAAAGAGGTAGAACTTAAAATCTTAAAATGAAATGTAAAATAAAAACTATTTTGAGTATAAACGGGAAATATTGTTGTTGTTTTTTAAAAGGATCTCTCACTGGTTTGCTGAAGCGGGTTTGGTTAATGATTTCAAGAATATTTTCATGAACTTGATTATCATTTTTTATCTTCTCTTGTTAAAATTTTGTCTCAATTGTCAATTTCATTATTTGAAGAATGGCTTGTTATAATACATTGTTTGGTGATTTAACAGTTTTTTTTAATTTTTGTTATATTAATTATAAACATGTTTGTGATATAAAGTTTATTTCCTAATTCTGTTTTTTTTTTTTTTCCTGGTGGTACTTGTTTTCTGTGTCTTTATGTGTGTGTCTCTTGTATGTGATGTGGTTTTTTCATTTTGTTTTACAAATCGACCTTCCTCAATACTATCTTATGTTCTATCTACTGTGCTACTATATCATTAGGTGAAAGCTTATCTTCCTACTAAAGGACATTTTAATGGTTTCCTCTAATGATGAAGTCATATTTATCTATAACTATATGCATTTAAATGTATTTTTATTTCTATATACTGTATATACTCGAATATAAGCCAAGTTTTTCTGCCCAATTTTTGGGCAGAAAATCCCCTCCTCGGCTTATACTCGAGTCACTAGATAAAACATGTATAAATATCCCTTTGAATGCCCCCCTGCTGTGTAGTATACAGCATGAGTGCCGACTGTGATACTACAGGGCCGGCCATTGCTATGGTGATGCGGCTGTTCCTGTAGTATCACAGTCGGTAACCAGACTATATACTAATGCTGGCAACCACTCTACATATGTATACCGGCACCTGCTCTCCTCCTCTGCGGGCACCGGTGCGCTACCTAAACCTACTGATATAATAAGTTTCCCCAGATTTTTGGGTTAAAATTAGGGGCCTCGGCTTATATTTGGGTCAGCTTATACTCGAATATATGCGGTATCTATATCTATCTACATACACACACACACATACACACACACACACACACACACACACACAATCCAACTCAGAAACATAGACATGTGTGCATACAAAAGAGTCCAGCTGCAGGACAGTTGGGAAAGTCTATAAGCGTTAAGAGTTAATCAGAAGTTATTGACAAGATCCAGGAGTTCTTAGATATATTCGACGGCAGAGTTGGATGGTCTATCAATTAAACAAATAGGAGACTTGAAAAGGGAAGAAACTTAAGACTCAGTTTTAGAGCAGGTGATCTGGCCCAGTGTTCTTCCATCTTACTTTATTTAGTTTATTGGTGTATACAATTCAGGGCAGACAATTATTTAAAAGATCTAATCTAATCTAATATGCTTTATTTGCATAAGATCAAAATAAGTGAGGAAAATAAGTTTTAAGGTTATACAATTAAAAATAAAAATTAAACAGGGATTTAAAATCATAGTTATGATTGACAATCCAAGTTTCCTTCTGATTATACTCTGTACCTCAATGCAAAGTTTACTTTGCAGACTTCCAAAACTCTGAACAGTGAGTTCTAGATAGGAAAATACCAAAAACTTTCTTTCACAGATAGCTGCTAAGAAAAACATTGTATTTTGTCCTACGGTATAAGAGGCAGGTTGATTTTCAAATAACTGAATAAATTAGTATCAATTTTATAATAATAAACTATATTTAAAATGTCCTATCTTTTGATATGTAATTTCTTCCCAATAAGACTATTATTCAAAGAATTCAAAACATTATCATTAAAACTTGGAAGAAAAGGTTAAGAGAAAGTAGAGACCTTTTAGTTATTATATAATAAGGAAACAAGAAAGCCATGCTTGCCATATGTTCCCTGACTCAAATCCCCAGATTATTCTACTATATAATACTGCCTTACTAATTAAAGTTTAGAAGAATGGACTTTAAGCCAAAAGACCACACTCATTAAAATATGATAAGAACCATGAGAAAATTGTCCCAAGAGAACATAGAAAGGCAGGCACCATTTCTACTTAAACAGTGTGACAATAATCTAAATGATCGTTTTTAGGAGGCAGGGTCATCTTTCCAACTCAGGTAGAACATTGCAATATATTTAATGTTTAAGGGAGTAAAAGAACAGATTAGTGGACAGATCATGACATTCCTGAAGTCAAACCTTTCTCTGACACTTAGCCAAGTTATTCAAATAATTCGAGTCACAGTGTCTGAATATGTCGAGTGAAAATACCTGTAATATTTATATTGGAGAACGTGTATCAGGATAAAACAAGATTTGGGAAATAAAAAAAATTCCCCAAATATTAAAGTACCTTATTTTTGCTAGCTGTTAATCTGATATTATTTTCCTATTATGAATTAAAGGAAGTACCTGCATTTGATTTAATATCATCTAATAAAGGTAAGTGCAAAGTCTTTTGTTTGTTTACTTCCCACTTCTCTTATTATGAAGAAGTTTATAGACCCACTTATTTTGAAACTCCTTGAATCTTTTGAAATATGCAATAGTATCCAGCATTCACAAAACCAAAAAAAAAAAAAAATGAACTTCTCCTCATATATAAAACATATAAAACAAAAACAAAATAGCACCATGTACTCTATAGTCATCTAAATAAAACCAGAGTGGTGTTTTTGTAGTTCATTTATTTCCTTCTAAATATCTGCACTTTTTTCCCACATTACACTAAATTACTTAGTATAACACTATTCTTATATTCCTTGTAAAAAGAAAACAGTTAAAGAGGAGAAAACATTAAAGAAACCATTTTAACAATTTCTTTTAAATGTGTTTTTAATGTTTTCTTTCATTTTAAAATATTATATTTTCTGCATTACATGTAAAGTTAATATTTAACATTCTTTTTTAGTTCTAATATAGGAATCTATACATATACATATATATGATGTATTGGGTATATATGTACAAATGATAACTTTATCATTTCTCCAGAACAATAGTTGTCCAGACTTAAAATGCTAAGAGAGAGGAAATATGTTTCAGCATTTTTTTTTTCAGGAGTAAATATTTCATTGAAATTAAATTGAACTCATCCATGTTTTACATTTCCTTTCATTGAAATTGCTGTAATTATTGTAGTTACTGTTACACTAGTTGTATTTTTTTTTCTTTGGAGTCATTTAAAATTTGTTTTTCCCATTTTCTTTAATTGTTCATATTCTTTTTCCTTAACATACGTCATTTTATTCACCATTAAAAATGATGTGATAGTGTATGTCATTAGCATATATTTAAATATTAGTCCTACCTAATAATGGTAATTATGAAGCAGAATCTAAAAATTCTGGGAAGGTAAAAGTTTAATTAAATATCTTATGGAGAAGGAAAGTAGTCCTCTCTTGTTGTTGATTTTAATTTAAATCTAATTAGAAAGATAGTTATTTTAGAGATCTTTTTTTTTTGGCAATAGTACAGACCACCTAATTAGTGTGCTAATGAAAAATGAATGACTCCTCTTTACATACAAATAATATGTAATGAAAGAGGTATGTATTTTCTGAAATGAAAATTTCCAGATTACTCAGATGTGACGTGTGTGTGTGTGTGTGTGTGTGTGTGTGTGTGTTTAAGTGTGTGTGAGGATGCTTTAGAATTGCAGGTCAAGAAGCCAGAACAAATACATGACATCAATGTAAAGAAAACAGAAACAATACAGCAGTAGACCAAAAACAAAAAAATCACCCTTGATATTTTTCAGGAGATGAGGAAAAGATGTGTTTCAGTGAAGAGAACTGTAATTTGTTAAATCCTCAAGGAGAAATCTTTAGTCATATAACCTTACATTTTAGAGAGGTCACTGTCCAAATATTTATGCTAAGCCTGGGCTTTATTTGCATGTTTGTTTGTTTGTTTTGTTATTGTTGTTATTGTTTTATTTGTGTTTCTGTCTTTCCCATGAGATAATTTTATTCAAAGTCACATAGCTAAAATGGAGTAGCTTTTTTCTGGTATAAAAATTAATGAGAGTTTATTCCAAGTTGAAATTATAATATGTTCTTTTAACTTTAGTGAATCAATCCATATTTCTACAAGAGTGAACAGAGAAAGTTTAGCACCAGATAATCACCAACAGATATTGTGCAAACATTTTCCTTAAGGAAGAAAGGCCACCAAAAAATGCAGATCAACCTATGAAGGTGGGGAACAAAAAGTATAATCTATGCTTGCAACAATATGACATTGAATGAATATTTGATAGCTATGCAGTATAATTCCAGGACTTTTTTCTGAATTTAAATGTGGCTTCAAACATTTATTCTCAATGTAACCTTGTCATTGTGATGATCACAATGATCAGTCACTTAACCCTGTTTGAGTTCATTTTCTCATATGTAAAATGAATTGGAGAAGACAATGTCAAACCACTCCATTATTTTTTTTCCAAAAAAGCACAAAATCGGGTCACAAAAAATCAGATATAACTGTAAGAACTGTACAGCATCAGTGAACATTAGGCAAATTAATAGACACAATTTTACATGAGAATCTCACACGTTCATTAGTCAATAGATGAGAAATCTGTATACTAAAAATAAAGGATGAAAGTATTCTTCAGACTTCAATAAATAGAATGACTGCAATTGGTACCTTTTCACAGAGTAGATTAGTGCATATATTTTCTGTCTATATTTTAACTCATAAAAATAACAAAATAACTGATAAAACAATTTTAACTGCTTAAGGGTTAAAAGTTAGGTAAAATTGATTTTTTACAGAAAAAAATGTTTTCTCCAAGCTATGTGAAATCAAAAAAAAATCAAAAAAAAAAAAAAAGGAAACCAATAAAAAAAATCAGAATATTTTTTAAAGGAATGAGTTATATATCATCAAATTGTTCCAAAGATATATTCTGTGAGCCTGTATACAATAAATTGACATCCTAATACTTTAAAAACCAGTTTTCACCTATTCAATCATGCACAGACTATAAATGAAATAAGATTATCAATAGGTTTATGACTTATATAAGACAGAATTCTTTTCAAAATGATAATGAAGAAATAATGGTGATGACAATGTGGTCTTGAATTGAAATGTGCCAACATTTATAATTTTCAAAATGTTTTGAATGCATAATTTCAATTAATCTTCACAACAAAAGGCAGGCAAAGTTGGAAAGATGTTTTCCCTTTCACAGATGAAAAAAACTAATGCTTGAGAATTGCAATAACAATTCAGTTTTTTATTTACATTATGATGAGTTAGAACTCTAAATAAAATTCAATCATTTATTTATAAATAAATCTAGTATACAACTAAGTATTTCTTTGTCTTTTCTAAGATTCAGAAATAGAGGTGAAGGTGGGTGAAAATAAAAGCTTAAATGATATTGACATATTCTCAGATTAGAGAGTCATAGACATTGACCTGAAAGGAATCTCAGAAGTTACCTATGCTCATTTCTTTATAATATAAATGAGGAAGTTAATACACAATAAAATTAAAAAGTGCAGATAATAAGCAAGAGAGATTCAAATATATGTTTTATGAATATAGATTCATTGTGTTTCATACCTTTATTCAATTAAAGAAGTTTTTTTTATTCTTTCTTATTGTTTTGTTTTAAGAAATATTAATCCCCTGCATCTGCACATTCATAATAGTGATGTATTTTCTTAAATACATGTTCAATAATCACCTGTTATGTTCAAGGTTAATGGATACATATATAAGGCATGAATAACATGTCAAATGACTTAGAATCATGGAACCAACATGAGGGGGAAATGTGTGTGTATATGTACACAATAGTAAGCAAATTCATTATATAATTCTTATTATGCATTTATTCATAGATGGAGATGTCTACTAAATAAGATCAGGAAATGCCACACAGAGGAAAAAATGAAGTTGAGACAGGTCTTGAGAGAATTAAAAGATTCTGATAATGACAGTTCTTCAATAAAAATTTTCCAGGCAAGAAAAATTTTGAACAAAGCTAAAAGGGGATAATGTATGAAACCACATAAGACTTGTACTACATGGGGAAATTAATAATATGTCCAATTTCTTTCATATATTTCATATCTTATATCAAAGGTCTATAGCTTTTGGTATCAGGAGAGAACTACTTTGAAAATAAAAATGTTAACAATGAAATGGTATATATGAGATTTATGGATTATTTTAAGTTTTTACTAGATTCCCTCTCTTAGATGTGTTTCTTTTTCATCCAAATATATAAGAAAGGTAGTGATAGAACATTACTATAGGATATAACACAGAGTCAATCAATATTTAACCAAAATTCACTGAATAATTTTGTCCTCATGACAGAGAAAATAGAATGGTAACATTTAGAAGTCACCTGGAAGAATGAAACATTAAATCCTAACTACAGAATGGAAGATATATATGTATATATCTGTATGTTTGCATATGAGCTGAGTGATATCATTTAATCAGTATTCTCTGTGTCCCCCTCTGCCCAATACTTTTTGTTTTTCTACCATAGAAACCGAGGCCTTGGGAAAGAAAGTTGCTGATTCTGATAAATATTTCCACAACCAAAAGAAATTGACCAAATGGAAAGGAGTAATGTTACATTAGTGATGGAATTCATCCTCTTGGGATTTGGTGACCTTCCCAACTTCCAACATCTTCTATTTGGAATTTTCCTAGTCATCTATTTGTGTATACTTATAGGAAATGGTCTCCTCATTGTCATTACTAAGACCAATCCGGCTCTTCAAACCCCCATGTACTTTTTTCTTGGACATTTTTCCTTCTTGGAAATTTGTTACACATCAGTTACTTTCCCTAGAATGCTGAAAGACCTTTGGACTCAGAAGGGAAACATTCCATTCCTATCCTGTGCTATGCAAATTTGCTTTCTTTATATTCTAGGAGCTGCAGAATGCTTACTTCTGGCTGTGATGGCTTATGACAGATATGTGGCCATCTGTAAGCCACTTTACTATTCTCTCATCATGAATCACAGGGTATGTGTCCAACTTGTTATTGCTTCCTGGATAACTGGGACTCCAGTCCAGATAGGACTCACATGCCAGATTTTCTCTCTGAATTTTTGTGGGCCTAATAAACTCAATCATATTTTCTGTGATGCTCCACCATTACTGGAAGTTGCCTGTGGGGACACATATCAGAAAGAGCTCTCTGTTCATTTTACTGCTCTCTTTTTTGTCATGATTCCCTTTCTGTTGATATCTATATCCTATATCAAAATCATAGCCACCATCCTGAAGCTGCCAACAACCTCAGGGAAATCCAAAGCCTTCTCTACTTGTTCTTCTCACCTCATGGTTGTAGGTTTATTCTATGGTTCTGCAAGTATTGTGTATTTGCGACCCAAATCCAGTCATTCAGCGAAATCTGACAAGGTCTTTTCTCTCTTCTATACTATTGTGACTCCAATGTTAAACCCTTTGATATATAGCCTGAGGAATAAGGATGTAATTGCTGCAATAAGGAAAATCCTTCAAAGGTGTCATGATTCATGAATCATATGATCAAATATAAAAAAAAAAAAATCACTTGTACTCTTTACTTGTCCCACTGGTACTAAGAAATTGATTTCTCTTCCATCATAAGACATCTTCAGTATATTGAAATGAAAGTTTGAAAGTTTATATTTAAAAATGCCAAACATTTGCCTGAAACATCCAGTTTGTTTTACTAAACCTTGACTGGAGGGATGAAACTGTCCTTTTTTTCTCAAGTGGTGTCTATTTTCAACAGAAATATCAAGTGGAACTTTACTATATTTTGTTCTATTGTCTTAAAAACATTCATACTTTCTCCTTTTAGTCATAATTTACTTCTTTAAATATTGGCCATTTTAACTCTCTCTCTATCTCTCGTGTGTGTGTGTGTGTGTGTGTGTGTGTGTGCATGTTCAATTCAATTAACATTTTAATTGCCCATTATGTGGCAAGAAATGGGTTAAGTACTGGGAAGAAATATAAGAAAAAGAAAGATCTCAAAAGTTTAAAATCTAAAGAAGAAAATATTAAAAATAAGCTGGAGTTTGGCTAGGAATTTGGGGTGGACGCCAAGGACTCCCTAGTGCTAAGGACATGATATTTCATGAAATCCAAACCAAGTAGGTTGTTCTTACGGAAAATAAGAAGAGAGGAAGATACAGAGAGATAGTGAGACAGTGAAAGGCAGAGATAGACACACACAGATGGAGGAAAAGGAGGGAGAGAAAGGAGAGAGAGAGAAAGAGAAAGGGTGGGGGAGCAAAAACACAGAGAGACACCCTCCTGTAAGAGGTTCTGGACCTGAACCTCCTGGAGTGAGTTAAAGACTCCTTTGTGTCAGCACCCACCCTAACCCAGGATTCTGGATTACCACGCTAACAATGCTGACGTGGCAGAACCTGGCCGGGGTGGGGGAGGCACAGAAAGGATGGGCTCCTCCTTCAGGGAGGGATTGGGGAGGAGTCTCTACCCCGATTGATGAAGGACAGGTGGAGGGAAAAGAACTATAAAAAGAACGGACTCCGGCCGGTTCAGGGGAGACACCGCTGACTTGTAACATCAATAAACATCACTGTGTTCTATCAACCTCGGCTCTCTGTCTAGTGATTCCCTCCTCCCGTCTCCACGAGGAGGGCCTGAGACGTCTGAAGCCCCCTCCGGCTCGGGGAAGCTGGAAGAGGCAGTCTCTGTTGAGGTTCCCTGGGACCTGGCCCGGCCCCTGACACCCTCCCCCTGACACCCTCCCCCACAGAGAAAGAGACAGAGAGAGACATAAAGAGAGACAGAGACAGTAAGACAGACAGACAGAGAGACAGACAGAGAGAAAGAATCTTACTTCAGATCACTCTTTACACTGCATCAAGATGAACTGGTTTTCCAAGAAATATTCCAAACTTTTCCCAATAAATCAGCAAAGCAATGAATAATCAATTTTCTTGTAGATATAGCTAGACAATGGTATCTAAAGTAACATCATTGCAAAATTCTGAAAGCCCCACATGATCTGGGAAAATGTTAAAAATCTTATAAGAAAAAGTTACAAAGAATAAGAAAAAAACATTTCAACATGGAGTAGCCACAATTGTAATCATACATAACCTAGTAGCCACTACAGTAAAAGACCTCAGCTCTCGCAACATTATATATGGAATAACAAAATAACTAAGGTGGTGGCTGAAAATATACCCAGCAAAATTAAGCATAATCCGAGAAGAAAAAAAATGGTTATTCAATGAATTGTCAAAGAATCCTTTCCTTTTCCACATATATGACATGTAGACAATCTCTTATTCTTCTAATTTCTTATGATGTCTTACTTTATCCTAATCATATACTCATTTTGCTTATTCCCTTGTTTATGAAACATTTTTTACACTTGGTGTTTTTTAGAATTTTTAAGTTCTAGATTCTCTCCTTACCCTGACACACAATTAAGAAACCACATGTGAAGTTGTGCAAAACATCGCTATAAAAGTCAAGTTTTTATGGATTTAATATTTATTAAGTAGACATTATGCTAAGCACTGGGGATACAGATACAATAAGTAAAAAAGCCTCTGCCCTCAAAGAGCTTACATTTTAATAGCTTACATTTTTTAAAAAAAAATTTATAGCTTTTTATTTATAAGTTATATGCACGGGTAATTTTACAGCATTGACAATTGTCAAACCTTTTGTTCCAATTTTTGCCCTCCTTCCCCCCATCCCCTCCCCCAGATTGCAGGTTGAGCAATACATGTTAAATATGTTAAAGTATAAATTAAATGCAAACTAAGTATACATGTCCAAACAGTTATTTTGCTGTACAAAAAGTATCAAGCTCTGAATAGTGTACAATTAGCCTGTGAAGAAAATCAAAAATGCAGGTGGACAAAAATACAGGGATTGGGAATTCGATGTAATGGTTCTTAGTTATCTCCCAGAGTTTCCCCCCCCCCTCTGGGTGTAGCTGGTTCAGTTCATTACTGCTCCATTAGAACTGATTTGGTTCATCTCATTGCTGAAGATGGCCAGGTCCATCAGAATTGATCATCATATAGTATTGTTGTTGAAGTATATAATGATCTCCTGGTCCTGCTCATTTCACTCAGCATCAGTTTGTGTAAGTCTCTCCAGGTCTCTCTGAAATCATCCTGTTGGTCATTTCTTACTGAACCATAATATTCCATAATATTCATATACCACTATTTATTCAGCCATTCTCCAATTGATGGGCATCCACTCAGTTTCTAGTTTCTGGCCACTACAAAGAGGGCTGCCACAAACATTCTTGCACATACAAGTCTTTTTCCCTTCTTTAAAATCTCCTTGAGATGTAAGCCCAGTAGTAACACTGCTGTATCGAAGGGTCTGCACAGTTTGAAATAGCTTACATTTTAAAATTCAGATGAGACAATGCAAAAATGATATTTTTTATTGATCCATCTTTTCTGGAATGGTAGTGTTGCTTTGATTATTAGTCTTAGATAAGTTAGCAAGTGATTAGAGTTGGGTGTAAGGGGAGAAGTCATTCCTTTCCACTAGAAATATAGCATGAAGATAGTGTGGTGAGTCTGGGTCAGGTTACTTATTGTTAATACTCACCAAACAGAGCCCAGGTGTTCAGGAGCAGGATAAAATTAGAATTCAGGTGTCAGATTTGGGGTTAGAGGATAAAGTAATAAGCATAACATGAACATGTCTGGGGGTATTGAACTTTACTGTTGAATTTTAGTGACCAGATTGAACAGACAGAACAGAGTCAAATTAAAAATGACTGAGCAGAATAAATTCTAATAACATAAAGATCGAGATATTATCACTCCTTCGATTCATTTCCATGAAGTTGATAAAATAATACAGTAGAATAAGTCCTATCCGTTCTCTAATCCCATACAGAAAAACTGGGTTTGATACTATTTTTTGACCATCAGCAAAGCACTTCCTGAGACTCCAGTTTCCTCATTTGCAAAATGAAAGGATTGAATTAGCTTCCATTGATGCCTTTTTAATTCTAAACTATAGGGTCCTGATTTTTTCTAAAAGTCAAATTATGAAAGAAAACATAAATCTACTACCTAATGAAAATGAAAACCCTTAAGAAAAATGAAAAGAAAGAGAGACAAGGAGAAAAAGAGAGAAAGAGAGAGAGAGAGAGAGAGAGAGAGACCGAGAGACAGACAGACACACTGCTTCATTCTGAATTCAGACACAATCAGTTCCCTTTGTGAGTATAGATAGGATTTTTCATCATAAGTTCTTTAGAGGAGTTGTGGATCATTGTACAACTGAGAATAACTAAGTCATTCATAACTGATCATACTGGAATATTGCTATTACATTTCACTTTGCTTGAGTTCATAGAGGACTTTCCAGGCTATGTCGTTTTTGTTGTTGTTGTTGTTGTTGTTGTTTTTCCTGAGAGCATACTGTTCATCATTCTTCATAGAACCATAATGTTCCGGCACAAACACATACCAAATTTATTGAACCGTTCCTCAGTTGATGAGTATCCCCTTAATTGTCATTTTTTGCTTGAGAAGAGAGCTGCTATTAAAAATTTTTTGTACATATAGATCACTTTCCCTTTTTTTCCTGAATCTCTTTTGGTATTAATGCCTAAATGCAGTATTGTTAGGTAATAGGATATGCATGACTTTATAGCTCATTGGTCACAGATTATAGCTTTTGATAATTTATCAACTGAATCATGGCCCTTATTTTTTCATAAATTTTATAAATTTGACTCAGTTTCATCTCTGTTTGAGAAATGAGGCTTATCAGAGAAACTTCCTTCAAATTTTTTTTTTTACATTTACTATTACTAACAAGGTTCTCTCCTTAAACCTTGTCACTCCTCAATAATGATTTACTACTGATCATTTTCTCAATATTCCCTCTCTTTTATTATCCTTCCCTTTTCCATATCTCCTTCCCCTCCTATTATCATGAAGGGTAAGATTTATTTATATATTCTTTTTGATTATATATGTTATATCTTTTTTTGGACTAGTTCAGATGAGAGTAAGGATCACACATTCATTCTCTCCCCCTCTTCTTCCTCTCCATTGTAAAAACATTTTTTTCCCTTTTTATGGCAGATAATTTGCACCTTTCCACTTCTCCCATTCCCTTTCTCCTAACATATTCCTCTCCTTAATTTCATCAATTTTTAAAACTATATCATCCTTTCATATTCAACCCACACCTGTGTCCTCTGCCTATATATACTCTTTCTAATTGCCATAACAATGAAAACATTCTAATGAATTACAAATGTTCCCTTCATCTCTGGCCTTTTCATCAAAATGTTTGAAAATTCTGTTTCATTGAATGGCCACCATTTTCTCTGAAGGATTATACTCAATTTTGCTGGGTAGGTGATTTTTGGTTTTGAGCAAAACTCCATTCCTCTCTGTAATATCATATTCCCATCTCTCCAGGCCTTTAATTTAGAAGCTGCTAATTCTTTTGTTATCCTGACTGTGTCTCCACTAAACTTGAATTGTTTCTTTCTGGATTCTTACAATATTTTCTCTCCTACCTGGTAGTTGTGGAATTTTGCTATGATATTCATGGGAGTTTTCATTTTGAAAGATCAGGAGATGGTTGCTAGATTCTTTCTATTTCTATTTTACTCTCTGATTCTGGAATATGAAAACAAATTTCCTTGATAATCTCTTAAGATGGGATGTCCTGGCTCTTTTTTTTTTTTTTTTTTTTTTTTGATCATGACTTTCAGCTAAAGGAATATATATATATATATATATATATATATATATATATATATATATATTTAATTTTCTCATTTTAATTTTTTGGTTTTGCTTTATTGTATCTTGATTCCTCATAAAGTCTTTAGCTTCTATTTGCTCAATTCTATTTTTAAGGAATTATTTTCCTCAATAAGTTTTTATTTCCTTTCCCAACTGACAATTTTTTGCTTTTTAATCTCCAGCTTTTTAGCTTTTGCATTTTCTTTTGCAGCACTCTCAATTCTTTTCCTAATTTTTCCTATATTTCTCTTGTTTTTCAAAATCCCTTTTAAGCCCTTCCATGTCCTAAGGTCAATTCTTACATTTCTTGGATGCTTCAGATACATGAGTTTTGACTTTATCATCTTCTGAATGTGTGTTTTGATCTTCCTTTTCACCATAATACCCTTTAACATTTAGAAACTTTTTTTGTTGACTTCTTATTTTCTTAGCCTATTACTTAGCTTGTAGCTCTTTGTTAAAGTAGGTTGTTTCCAGAGTGGAGGATGCACTGTCTCAAGCTTCAGAGATTTTGTTTAGCTGTTTTCAGAATCTTTCTAGGAATCTGACCACAAGCATTCTTAGGTAATTCCTGTCCTATTGTAGGACATCTGATGTAAAGCATCAGATCTCTGTTTTGCTAACCCTGGGGCCACCAGGGTTAGGGCCAGGGAAACCTTGTTGTGATCTGCTCTGGCACTTTACACTAGACTTCCACATCACTGACTCTGATCCTCTCTGCTGACCTTCCAAATCTTCCCTGGTATCACAGGGTGAAGAATTTCAGAAGCCTTCAGTACTACTGTTTGCTGATTGGCCCTTGATTAGGAAGGCCATAGTCAGTGTTAGGACTAGGGCTGGGGACTATTTATATAATTTGTTCTCTTTTCAATTTTCTGGCAGATAAGATAGATTTTTATAACCTAATAATTATGTATATTATTCCCTCTTTCTTCCAATACTGATGAGTGTAAAGTTCAAATGACGAACATCAACTACTCTCCCATCTTTCCAATACTCTAAAAAACTTTTTGTGTCTCTTCATATGGAAAAACAAATTACCCTATTCTATCTTTTCTTTCTTTCTGCATTGAGTGAACTCTTTTTTTTATCATTTTAAAAAAATATTTTTTGTCATTCTCTCAAATTCATCTTATATTGTTTCTTTCTGATTGCTTATAGATTTTTTTTTCCATTGATCTCATAGTTCTGAAATTTGAGTATAATGTTTCTAAGAATTTTATTTTGGAATCTTTTTCATGAAGTGATTTGTGAATTCTTTCAATCTTCTTTTACCTTATGATTCCAGGATATCTGGACAGTTTTCCTTCTTAATTTCTTAAAAGATGCTGTCCAGACTACCCTTTTAATTATGTCTTTTGTGGAGTCCAGAGATTCTGAGTTTGTCTCTCCTAGAACTAATTTCCAGGTTACTTGTGTTTCTATTGAGATATGTCACATTTTCATTTGTTCCTTCATTGTTTTAAAATCTTCCACCTGGCCAATTATGGTTTTTAAGGTGTTGTTTTCTCAGGTTTATACTTCCTTTTGTATTTGACCAGCTGAACTCTTTAAGGAGTTGTTTTCCTTTTTCTTCCGGTTAAGATGGCGGAGAGGAGGCTCACAGTTGCATAAGCTCCGCGCTTTCTCTCACTATCCACTTCATTACAAGCCTCTGAATCAATGCTTGACTGAAAAAAAACCCACAAATAGTTACCAAGAGAAGCCATCCTTGAGATCCGCCAAGAAAGGTCTGTCTTTACTGGAGGGCTGGGGCGGTTTTAGATCGGGCGCAGGCGGCGGGCAGCGGCAGTGAGAGCACAGGAGTAGACTGGAGAGGGGGTGGAGAGGGATCGTAGCCGTCTCTGCGGAGAGAGCTTCGCTACAGGTTTGGATACTTTCCTCCGGCAGCAAGTCAACAGCCCAGCAGAGAAGCTAAAAACACCGGGGCTGAAGAATACAACCCCAAACAGCTGGAGTCTCTCAGGACCTGGCCGCCCCCCCCTTCCCCCCCCTCAGTGACTCAGCACGCTCTGGGATCTCAGAGCGCAGGCGCAGCACAGTCCTGCTAGTGCCTCACTGCTGCCCCCTGCAGTCTGTAGAGGAAGCTTGATAACACACCCAGCCCCCCCCCCCCCCAAAGAAAGACTCCAGTTTTTTCTGTTTTTCTTTGGTAGTTTGTCTCTGATTAATAGACAGAATGGGCAAGAAGCTGAAGAGGACTTTAACCCTTGACAGCTTCTACACAGATAGAGAGCAGACTCTAAATCCTGAGGAGACTAAAAACAGGCAGTCCCCAGGTGATTCCCCAAAGGAGGAGATTGTCTGTTCCTCAGCACAGATGAACCTCATAGAAGTGATTAAAAAGGCTCTCACAAGGGAGCTAGAAGAAAAATGGGGAAAGCAGAGTGAGGCTTGGGTAAAGGAGAGGGAGGCTTGGCAAAAGAGCCTGGAGAAGTCAGTTAAAGAGAGAGTGGATAAAGAAGTAAAATCCTTGAAAAATAGGATTAGTGAACTGGAAACAGAAAACAGCTCTCTAAAAAACAAAATTGGCGAAATGGAAAAAAATTCCACAGAACAAAAGAACTCAATGGGACAATTAGAGAAAGATTTTAAAAAAGTGAGTGAAGAGAATACTTCACTGAAAATCAGAATTGAACAAGTGGAATTGAATGACTCGAGGAGACAAGAAGAATCAGTCAAGCAAATCCAAAAAAATCAAACAATGGAGAAAAATGTGAAATACCTTCTGGGGAAGACAACAGACCTGGAAAACAGATCCAGGAGAGACAATCTGAGAATCATTGGACTCCCAGAAAAACATGATGAAAAAAAGAGCCTGGACACTGTCTTCCAGGAAATTATCAAAGAGAACTGCCCAGAAGTCATAGGAACAGAGGAAAAAATAAACATTGAAAGGATTCATCGATCACCCACTGAAAGGGATCCTAAAATCAAAACACCAAGGAATATAGTGGCCAAATGCCAGAACCCTCAGATGAAGGAAAAAATATTGCAAGCGGCTAGAAAAACCCAATTCAAGTATCAAGGAGCCACAATAAGGATCACCCAGGATCTGGCAGCATCCACATTAAAAGATCGAAGGGCCTGGAATATGATATTCCGAAAGGCTAAGGAACTTGGTATGCAACCAAAAATAACTTACCCAGCGAGAATGAGCATCTTTTTCCAGGGAAGAAGATGGACATTCAACGAAGTAAGCGAATTTCATCTATTTCTGATGAAAAAACCAGAACTTAACAAAAAGTTTGTTCTACAAATATAGAACTCAAGAGAAATCTAAAAAGGTAAAGATTAATCTTGGGAACTATATTTTGACTATATAGATGTATAAAGAATACATGTATACCTTGTTCTAGAAATTGATGTGGAAAGGACATTGTACCAGAAAAAGGGTAAAGTGGGGGTAGTACATCTCATGAAGAGGCATAGGAAACTTATTATATCTGAGAGAAAGAATGGAGGGGGATGAATATAGTGGGTATCTTACTGCCTTCAGAATTGGCTTTAAGTGAAAAATCTTAAGACATATTCAATCTATGGTGAAACTTCTCCCATCTCATTGAAAAGTGAGAAGGGAAAAGTGGAAAGGGAAGGAATAAGCTAAGCGGAAGGGAATACGGGAACTGGGAGGAAAAGGGGTAAGATAGGGGAAGGAACTCTAAGGCGGGGGGAGGGACACTAAAAAGGGAGGGCTGTGAAAAGCAAGGGGTGCTCACAAGCTTAATACTTGGAAGGGGGGGAAAGGGGAAAGAAGGGAGGAAAGCATAAACCGGGGTTAACAAGATGGCAAGTAATACAGAATTGGTCATTCTAACCATAAACGTGAATGGGGTAAACTCCCCCATAAAGAGGAAGCGGTTAGCAGAATGGATTAAAAGCCAGAATCCTACAATATGTTGTTTACAGGAAACACACCTGAAGCGGGGAGATACATGCAGGTTAAAGGTAAAAGGTTGGAGCAAAATCTACTATGCTTCAGGTGAAGTCAAAAAAGCAGGGGTAGCCATCCTGATCTCAGATCAAGCTAAAGCAAAAATTGACCTAATTAAAAGAGATAAGGAAGGACACTATATCTTGCTAAAGGGTAGCATCGATAATGAAGCACTATCTATATTAAACATATATGCACCAAGTGGGGTAGCATCTAAATTCTTAAAAGAGAAACTAAGAGAGCTGCAAGAAGAAATAGACAGTAAAACTATAATAGTGGGAGATCTTAACCTTGCACTCTCAGAATTAGATAAATCAAACCACAAAATAAATAAGAAAGAAGTCAAAGAGGTAAATAGAATACTAGAAAAGTTAGATATGATAGATCTCTGGAGAAAATGTAATGGAGACAGAAAGGAATACACTTTCTTTTCAGCAGTTCATGGAACCTATACAAAAATTGACCATATATTAGGACATAAAAACCTCAAACTCAAATGTAGTAAGGCAGAAATAGTAAATGCATCCTTTTCAGACCACGATGCAATGAAAATTACATTCAACAAAAAAGCAGGGGGAAGTAGACCAAAAAATAATTGGAAACTAAATAATCTCATACTAAAGAATGATTGGGTGAAACAGCAAATCATAGACATAATTAATAACTTCACCCAAGAAAACGATAATAATGAGACATCATACCAAAATGTATGGGATGCAGCCAAAGCAGTAATAAGGGGAAATTTCATATCTCTAGAGGCCTATTTGTATAAAATAGAGAAAGAGAAGGTCAATGAATTGGGTTTGCAATTAAAAATGCTAGAAAAGGAACAAATTAAAAACCCCCAGTCAAACACTAAACTTGAAATTCTAAAAGTAAAAGGTGAGATCAATAAAATTGAAAGTAAAAAAACTATTGAATTGATTAATAAAACTAAGAGTTGGTTCTATGAAAAAACCAACAAAATAGACAAACCCTTAGTAAATCTGATTAAAAAAAGGAAAGAGGAAAATCAAATTGTTAGTCTTAAAAATGAAAAGGGAGAACTCACCACTAACGAAGAGGAAATTAGAGCAATAATTAGGAGTTACTTTGCCCAACTTTATGCCAATAAATTCGACAACTTAAATGAAATAGAAAAATACCTCCAAAAATACAGCTTGCCCAAACTAACAGAGGAAGAAGTAAATATCCTAAACAGTCCCATCTCAGAAAAAGAAATAGAACAAACTATCAATCAACTCCCTAAGAAAAAATCCCCAGGACCAGATGGATTTACATGTGAATTCTACCAAACATTTAAAGAACAATTAACTCCAATGTTATATAAACTATTTGAAAAAATAGGGATTGAAGGAGTCCTACCAAACTCCTTTTATGACACAGATATGGTACTGATACCTAAACCAGGTAGGCTGAAAACAGAGAAAGAAAATTATAGACCAATCTCCCTAATGAATATTGATGCTAAAATCTTAAATAAAATATTAGCAAAAAGATTACAGAAAATTGTCACCAGGATAATACACTATGACCAAGTAGGATTTATACCAGGAATGCAGGGCTGGTTCAATATTAGGAAAACTATTAGCATAATTGACTATATCAATAACCAAACAAACAAAAACCACATGATCATCTCAATAGATGCAGAAAAAGCATTTGATAAAATCCAACATCCATTCCTAATAAAAACACTTGAGAGCATAGGAATAAATGGACTTTTCCTTAAAATAGTCAGGAGCATATATTTAAAACCATCAGTAAGCATCATATGCAATGGGGAAAAACTGGAACCTTTCCCAGTAAGATCTGGAGTGAAGCAAGGCTGCCCACTATCACCATTATTATTTAATATCGTATTAGAAACACTAGCCTCGGCAATAAGAGTCGAGAAAGATATAAAAGGAATTAGAGTAGGCAATGAGGAAACCAAACTATCACTCTTTGCAGATGATATGATGGTATACCTAGAGAACCCCAGAGATTCTACCAAAAAGCTATTGGAAATAATTCATAATTTTAGCAAAGTAGCTGGCTACAAAATAAATCCCCATAAATCCTCAGCATTTTTATACATCACCAACAAAACCCAACAGCAAGAGATACAAAGAGAAATTCCATTCAGAATAACTGTTGATACCATAAAATATTTGGGAATCTATCTACCAAAGGAAAGTCAGGAATTATATGAGCAAAATTATAAAAAAGTCTCCACACAAATAAAGTCAGACTTAAATAATTGGAAAAATATTAAGTGCTCCTGGATCGGCCGAGCGAACATAATAAAGATGACAATACTCCCTAAACTAATCTATTTATTTAGTGCTATACCAATCAGACTTCCAAGAAAATATTTTATTGATCTAGAAAAAATAACAACAAAATTCATATGGAACAATAAAAAGTCGAGAATCTCAAGGGAATTAATGAAAAAAAATCAAATGAAGGTGGCCTAGCTGTACCTGATCTAAAATTATATTATAAAGCAGCAGTCACCAAAACCATTTGGTATTGGCTAAGAAATAGATTAGTGGATCAGTGGAAAAGGCTAGGCTCACAAGACAGAATAGTCAATTATAGCAATCTAGTGTTTGACAAACCCAAAGCCCCTAACTTCTGGGAAAAGAATTCATTATTTGATAAAAACTGCTGGGATAATTGGAAATTAGTATGGCAGAAATTAGGCATGGACCCACACTTAACACCATATACCAAGATAAGATCAAAATGGGTCTATGACCTAGGCATAAAGAACGAGACTATAAATAAATTAGAGGAACATAGAATAGTTTATCTCTCAGACTTGTGGAGGAGAAAGAAATTTGTGACCAAAGATGAACTAGAGACCATTACTAATCACAGAATAGAAAATTTCGATTACATCAAATTAAAAAGCTTTTGTACAAATAAAACTAATGCAAACAAGATTAGAAGGGAAGCAACAAACTGGGAAAACATTTTCACAGTTAAAGGTTCTGATAAAGGCCTCATTTCCAAAATATATAGAGAACTGACTCAAATTTATAAGAAATCAAGCCATTCTCCAATTGATAAATGGTCAAAGGATATGAACAGACAATTTTCAGAGGATGAGATTGAAACTATTACCACTCATATGAAAGAGTGTTCCAAATCATTATTGATCAGAGAAATGCAAATTAAGACAACTCTGAGATACCACTACACACCTGTCAGATTGGCTAAGATGACAGGAAAAAATAATGATGAATGTTGGAGGGGATGCGGGAAAACTGGGACACTAATGCATTGTTGGTGGAGTTGTGAACGAATCCAACCATTCTGGAGAGCAATCTGGAATTATGCCTAAAAAATTATCAAATTGTGCATACCCTTTGATCCAGCAGTGTTTCTATTGGGCTTATATCCCAAAGAAATACTAAAGAAGGGAAAGGGACCTGTATGTGCCAAAATGTTTGTAGCAGCCCTGTTTGTAGTGGCTAGAAACTGGAAAATGAATGGATGCCCATCAATTGGAGAATGGCTGGGTAAATTGTGGTATATGAATGTTATGGAATATTATTGTTTTGTAAGAAATGACCAGCAGGATGAATACAGAGAGGACTGGCGAGACTTACATGAACTGATGCTAAGTGAAATGAGCAGAACCAGGAGATCATTATACACTTCGACAACGATATTGTATGAGGACATATTTTGATGGAAGTGGATTTCTTTGACAAAGAGACCTGAGTTTCAATTGATAAATGACGGACAAAAACAGCTACACCCAAAGAAAGAACACTGGGAAACGAATGTGAACTATCTGCATTTTTGTTTTTCTTCCCGGATTATTTATACCTTCTGAATCCAAATCTCCCTACGCAACAAGAGAACTGTTCGGTTCTGCAAACATATATTGTATCTAGGATATACTGCAACATATCCAACATATAAAGGACTGCTTGCCATCTAGGGGAGGGGGTGGAGGGAGGGAGGGGGAAAAAATCGGAACAGAAACGAGTATCAATATAATGTAATTATTAAATAAAAAATAATAAAAAAAAAGGAGTTGTTTTCCTCAGTGGATTTTGTATCCTCTTTAACATTTCACCATGTCAATTTTTTAAGTACTTATTTTCTTTTCCTAGCTCTTATTTTTTCTATACTTTTTTGTGGTTTTGCCAGTATTTTGACATTGTTGCAGTCTTTTGAGTTTGTGTCTTAATTGCCCCTGTCACCACAATAATTCATTCCTTTATATTCAGATTCCTTTTTGTTTTTACTTTTGCCCATGCTTTTAACATATTTCCTTTACTTTAAAATGTAAGCTCTATTCCAAAATTTAAAAAGGTGCCATTACCTGTATTTGCCAAAATGTTTGTGGTAGCCCTGTTTGTAGTGGCTAGAAACTGGAAATTGAATGGATGCCCATCAATTGGAGAATGGCTAGGTAAATTGTGGTATATGAATATTATGGAATATTATTGTTCTGTAAGAAATGATCAGCAGGATGAATACAGAGAGGCTTGGAGAGACTTACATGAACTGATGCTAAGTGAAATGAGCAGAACCAGGAGATCATTATACACTTCGACAACGATATTGTATGAGGATGTATTCTGATGGAAGTGGACTTCTTTGACAAAGAGAACTGAGTTTCAATTGATAAATGATGGACAGAAGCAGCTACACCCAAATAAAGAACACTGGGAAACGAATGTGAACTATCTGCATCTTTGTTTTTCTTCCCGGGTTATTTTTACCTTCTGAATCCAATTCTCCCTGTGCAACAAGAGAACTACTTGATTCTGCACACATATATTGTATCTAGGATATACTGCAACATATCTAACGTATATAGGACTGCTTGACATTTAGGGGAGCGAGTGGAGGGAAGGAGGGGAAAAATCAGAACAGAAACGAGTGCAAGGGATAATGTTGTAAAAAAAATTACCCTGGCATGGATTCTGTCAATATAAAGTTATTATTAAATAAAATAAAATAAAATATTTTTTAAAAGTATTAACAAAAAAAAGGTGCCATTTCAGGCTTCTTATTCTAGGGGATGCAGGTCTTGATTCTTTACCTGGTGCTGTACTTAAAAGATAGGATGGTATGATGAATGGTGCAACTGAAGGCCATAGGGGTTTCACAGCCTGCCTGGCACTGTGCTATGATTCTCGTGGTTGTGTCTGGCATATACTAAATCCTATGGATTTTTCTACTTTTCTCTGGAGCTATGCTGATCCATAAAAGAACGGACAACCCATGTTTGTTCATGGTTGTGATAAACCACATGATGGTTCCTGGAGACAGAATCTGCTCATTCTCCTGGTTATACTGAAGCATGTGGAAAATGGGGGGAGGGAGTCATATTTTTATTTGCCTGCTTTACTGCACTGGGGCTCAGGATCTCTCAAAGGTTTGCTGATGTGGGTCTATTAATAATTTAAAGAATATTTTCATGAACTTGCTAATCATTGTCTTTTCTCCCTTGTTAATTTTTCATCTCAGTTGACCATTTCTTTCATTAAGGAATGGTTTACAATGTTATTTTTTGTGTGACTTAACAATCATACAATGGTCGTATTTGGTCATATTTATTATAAACATTTTTTCATTATAATATTTATCTTCTAATTCATTTTTGTCATGTTTGTTCTCTCTCCTCTTTTTATGTATGTCTTATACATGCTGCCCTCTGTTCTAACAAATATGCAACTATGTCTATTTGTCAAAGACTATCTTCATACTAAAGAATATTTTAATGGATTCAATTAATGATAAAGATATATATATATATGTGTGTGTGTGTATATATATACACATATACATATATACAACACTCACATACAAAACAAATCAGAGACACATACATGCATTTGCATAAAAGAGAATTCAGCTGCAGAACAGGTAAAAGTGGGTTTTAAGAGTTAATCACAAGTTACTGTCAAAGTCCATGAGTTCTTAAGTACATCAGATAATACAGAGAGACGGTATAACAGTCACATAAATAGAAGATTAGGAAAAGGAAGTATCTTAGGACTAATTTTTTTGGCAGGTTTTCTGGCCCTGAGTCCTTCCTTATTACCAGAATCATTTTAATTGATGGTTTTGTGCTAATTCAATTCCCCTATTCTGGATAGACAAGTAAGAAACATGTACTACCATCTGATGCATTCAGATGAGATCACACTAAAAAAGGCAAATAACCGACGCGCAGTTATTTAATAACAAAACTAACAAAACAAGGATTCAGACTCATAAATTACCACTGACAATTTAGGGTTCCTTATGATTATATTCTGTGTATCAATGCCCTATAAGGCTATTGCTATAACTTCCTAAAACTGAAGAGGAAGTGCTAGGTAAAAAAAAAAAAAAAAAAAAAAAAAAAACACCAAAAGTTTACTTTCAGCACTACATCCTAAAGAAAATATTGGGTTTATTACATGATATAAGTAGCTAATTGATTTTCACCTAATTGCATAGATTAAGCATAAAATAAGATTAAGTTTTATAATAATAAGTAGGGTTATTATATCTTTTGTAATCTTATCTTTTTTTACTGTAAGATTAGGTATCAAAGAATTCAAAATATTATAATTCCAACTTTGGAGAAACAGGTTAAGTGAAGAATAATGACCTTCCAATTATTAGATAGTTAGGAATTAAGAAAGTGAGAGTCGCCATATGATCCCATGGCTCAAATCCCTAGATGTCTTCACTGTATAACACTGTCTCATTAACTGATATTTAGAAGACCGGACTATGAGCCAGAAGACCATTCCCATTAAAATGTTGTTAGATTCATGGGTAATTGTCTCAAGAGAACACAGAAGGGCAGGAATCATTTCTACTTAAACAGAGTGGTGACTGGGTCATTTTGGAAGGGGTCTGATTCCCCTTTCAAAGTTGTATGAAATATTGTAGTAGATAATAATGTTTAAGGAAGTAAAAGAATAACTGGGAGGAAAGGTCTTGAGATCCCTGAATTCAAAACTCCATCTGACACTGAGCCAAATCATTCAATATTTTGAAGCACAATATCCTAATATATGAAGTGGTACCTATATTGGAAAAACGGTATGAAAATAAGAGGTAATAATATAGGTAAAGAGCTTCCCAAACATTAAAGCACCTTATTTTTGCTAATTATTATTTTCTCAGATTGTTTGAATTAAGAGAAGCACCTTAATATGGTTTAATAACATCTAATAAAGGTAAGTGTGAACTCTTTTGCTTGCCCTCCCCACACAAAATCTCTGATTATGCAGAAGTTTATATACCTCTTCATCAAAAAGGTTCTTGAAAGTTTTAAAATAGAAAAATAAATCATGATATATTCAGGAGGGGAGGAAAATGTCCCCAAAATAATTTTCCCACTCCATACTAAGTTCTGATCTATCAGTTTACCAAGAAAAAAAAAAAAAAAGGCAAACAGCACTATGTACTCCATTGCCATCTAAATGACATTTTTTCTGTTGTTGCATGTTTTTTTTTTTTTAATTTATTTATAAATGTTCACTTTTTTTTTTTTTGCTATACCACACTTATCTAGTATAGTGCCATTCCCCTATCCTTTGTAACAAAGAAAACACGAAAGAGAAGAAAACATTAAAGAAACCATATTTATAACAGCTTTAACTGTGTTTTAATATATGGTTTTAGTTTTAAAATATTTTCCACTTTCCATGTCACTTACAAAGATAATATTTCACATTTTTTTTTCAAATTTTGAGTTCAAATATAATCATTGTTTATAAATGTGCAACTGATAAGTTTTTAATTCTCTACAACCATTGTTCTCTTAACCTACAAAGCTAAGAGCTGCTGAAATGCATCTCTTCCAGAAGTTGATTGTTTATTGGAATTGATCTGAATTCACTTGTGTCTTAAAATTTTCCCTGCATTCACATTATTACTATTATTGTGGTTACTGTTATATTGATTGTATTTCTTTGTCCTGAAGATATTTACAATTTATTTTTCCCTACTTTAGTTCTTCACATACATTTTCCTCATATTACTGCATTTTATTCATCTCCACCAGAAAACATTGTGGATTTGACATCTAGATTCTTTCATTCCATGTTTTTTCCCCTCTTTGAAAAAAACCAAAACCAAACAAAACAAACAAACAAACAAACAAAAACAGTTTTAATATACTTTCTCATGTGGGACCTATCTATCACTGAATTCCTTAAAGCCACATTAGTGATATTCCTGAGTCAAAGGTTGTGGGTAATTAACTGACTTATACTTGCATAATTCCAAAAAGTTTCTCAGAATATTTAGAAGACTTAACAGTTCCAATAAATTATCTTTCTATTCTCTAAGATGGACAAAAAATGATTATGTCCAATTTTTATCCTATTAGCTACTTTATGATTTGTGAAAAAGAAAACAAAGCTTTAAAATTGTGATTTTTCATTTACAAATATTTTCTTTATTAGTAAAATGTTTTAATGGCTAATGATAATCTGCAATTCATATTTTGTATATATAATCTGCTCATATTACTTTATGTCTTATCTACATAAGAATAACAGATCTTAGGATTTTCTATCAAGAACAATTTCAAATGTATTTTGAATAACAAAGTTTGTCAGGCATATATGAAAATTACTTGTGCTTTTTTAGAATTGCATTTGCAACAACATTTTTGTAAAATAGTTTTTTTTTTAATTTTGTCTAGCTAAAATGACTGCTGTTGTTTGTGTTCTCTTTTGTCTCTTATTTTGTTATTCATGTTGCTTCTTATTGGAACGTAACTGTTGGCATAGAATGAAGGAAGATATGAAATCCAATATCTGTTCTGATATTTGATCATTCTAGGAACTTTGTCAAGTCACTTAAGCTCTTTGACTCTGTTAATTCCTCTGTACAAAGGAGATCATAATCATTCACACTTTAGAGTTGCTTCTTCTTTGACTAAGAGGGAGTATGTAAAATCCTTGACAAACCATGAAACCCAAAATAATAGCTACTTTATTGGTTATGTAATTATAAATCTGTAATAGTCTTCCTCATTCTATTTACCTTTAAAAGCGATCTGATCTTGTATGTCAATAACGTACATATTTAGATGCTATTTCTAAATGATCAGTTTTCATTATGAAGCAAAATCTAAAAATTCTGGCAAGTAAAATGCTTAATAGAAGACCATAAAATATCTAATGGGGAAAGAAAGAAAAACTCTCTTTGTTGGTGATTATAAATTTAAATCATATTGTAAGAAAGAGAGTCAGTGACTTCAGAGATCTCTTCTACATAAGAGTACAGAACACTGATTAGTGCACTGTCTGACACTGAAACATACATGTCTACTCTTTGCATATAAATGAAATGTAATGATTGAGTAAGTGTTTTCTGAAATGTCAAATTTCCTGATTTATTTTACTTAGCTCTACTTTGTAATAAAGTAGAGTCTAATGTGATTATGTGTGTTTGAGAGGGTGTTGGAAGGGGAAGTAAAGCGTCAGAATAAGTGAAAATAAGTGACATCAATGTAAAAAGGAACAATAAACCCACAAAGAGAACTTTTGCTATTTGTTTCAAGAAGAGGAAGAAATATGTTATAGTGAAGAAAATTAGAATTTAAGGTATATTTTCAAGGAGGAATAATTAGAGATTTGATCTTATATTTAAGTGAGGTTGCTATAAAAATGGCACAAATATTTAAGCTAAGTCTTAGATTTTTGTTTACCTGTTTTGTTTGATTGTGTATTTGTCGTTGTTGATATAGTTGGCTTCTTTTGTTTTTGCTATTCCTTTTTTCCAAGTCACACAAGGAGAATTCAGTAGCTTTTCCCAGTACATAGATTAATGAGAATTTAATCTAAATTATAATTTTAGCATACTTTTCTTTAATTTTATTGAATTATTCCATATTTGTATATGAGTGGGAAGAGAAAAATTTGGCACCAGATAAGCACCAACAGATATTTTACAAACACTTTCCTTAAGGAGAGTAAATAAGTATTTAGTAGCTTTGTGGCATAATGCCAGGCCTTCTTCCTGATTTTAAATCTGGCCTAAGACATTTATTCTAAATGTGACTTTATCAGTGTGATCAATCAATTAACCCCACTTGTCTCCATTTCCTCATTTATAAAATGAATTTGATAAGGAAATGTCAAATTATTCTTCTGTCTGCCAAGAAAACCCAAAGGGGTCAATCAGACATGATTGCATGACTAAATAGCATCAATGATTATTTGGCGAATTGGTGGACAAAATTTTACATTTGAATCTCACATTTTGCAAATTTATTAGCAAACAGATAAGAAATTTGCATGCTAAAAATGCAGAATGATATTAAACTTGAGTATTCGACAAATAAACTAATTGAAACTGATGCCTTTCACAGATTACATTAGTGCCCAAATTCTTGAGTAAAATTTAGTTCATTAAGAAAAAAAAATTCCTGAAGTACCCTTAAAACAGTGTTAACTGCTTAAGTATTAAAAGTGAAAAACATATTGATTTTCCATACCAAATATTCTTTCTCTTAAAGCTATGTGAAATGAAAAAAAAATAAAAAATATGCAAGCCAATTAAAAGAAATCAGACAAATTTTTGAATGCAATGAATTCTCTTTCATCATATCATACTAAAGATGTGTTCTATGAGTTTATTGAAAATAAGTTGGTATCCTAATATTTAAAAAAAAAAAACTATTTTGTACCTATACAATCTCCTACAGATCATTAATGAATTAGATTATCAACAGAATGTGGCTCAGTGGGACAGAATTCCATATAAAATAAACATGAAGGAATAGTGGTGATGACAAAGATATCTTGAAGTGAGTAATTTTTTACAATTTTCAAAATATTTTGAATGTATTATTTCAATTATTCTTTATTACAAAAAATGGGTGGAGCTGGAAATGTCTTTTCCCATTTATAGATGAGAAAGCTATTACATGAGAATTATTATAATTTAATCCACTTTATTTATTTAATGATTGAATAACCATTCTAAATGAGATCCAATCATATGTTTTCCAGAATAGAACTGACAATTGCTTCATTTTTTTTCTAAGATTCAGATACTAAAAACTTAAATGCTATTAATACATTCTCAAGACAGACAATCATAGACATTGACCTGAAAGAGATCTCAGGAGTTAATTACTCTATTCCTTTTTAGTTTATATGAGGAAGGCAAAACCCTGTAAAATTAAATTAAAACCTCATTGTTGAAATGAGACAAGTCCATCATAATTGATGATTACAACATTTGTTGTTGTTGTTGTTTTTCTCACTTAGCATCAATTCCTGTAACGAATTGGAATTGACATGTGATATATATATATATATATATATATATATATATGCTAGCTAGAAAATTTGGGATATAATTCTCATGAATTAGTAATTCAAGGACATGAGACATATTCACTAATCAAGGTGCCCAGGGGATGCCACACTGAGGAAAGAATGAAGCTGAGATAGGCCTTGAGAATATGGGGAGATTCTGATGAGACATGAATAGGGAAAAATATTTCCAGGGAGAAAGAAAGTCATGAATAAAGCTTAAAGGGTTAACATAACAAGGAGTATAAGATAGTAATATTTGGGGAAATTAATAATATATTAAATTTCTTCTATTTCATATCTTTTGTGAAAACTATGGCTTCTGATATCAGGACAGAATTACATTTCAAAATAAAAATAATCTGGAATGGTGTTTCTGGTGTTATATATAAGATTTAGGTTGATTTCAAAGGTTTTACTGGATGACATTTCTTAGATCCATATTTTCATCCAAATATCCAAAAAAGATAGTCACAACATTTAGAACATTCCCTGATGCATATTACATATTTAATCTAAATTCATTGGTTTCTTTTGATTTCAGAACAGAGAATATAGAATGTTAAGACTTAGAATTGACATTGAACAACAGAACATTACTTTTTAGATATAGAATGGATAATTCAACAAAAATTAAAAAAGGTAAGTGTGATATAGGAGATCATTTAATCAACAATTTCTGTTCCTCCCACAGGCAAATTTATTTTTCTGAGGTAGAAACTGAAGCCTAGGGAAAGAAAGGTATTTACTTGTTCTGAATTCAATATTTCCACACCCAGAAGAAATTGAGAAAATGGAAAGAAGCAATGTTACATTTGTGGTAGAATTCATTCTCCTAGGATTTTCCGATCTTCCCAACTTCCGGAGGCTTCTATTTGGAATTTTCTTAGTCATCTATATGAATATACTTATAGGAAATGGCCTCCTCATTGTCATAACTAAGACCAATCCTACTCTTCAAACCCCCATGTACTTTTTCCTTGGAAATTTTTCCTTCTTGGAAATTTGTTACACATCAGTCATTCTTCCTAGAATGCTGGTAGACCTTTGGACTCAGAAGGGAAACATTTCATTCCTGTCCTGTGCTATACAAAATTGCTCCTTTTATATTCTAGGAGTTGCAGAATGCTTACTCTTGGCTGTGATGGCTTATGACAGATATGTTGCCATCTGCAAGCCTCTTTACTATCCTATCATCATGAATCGCAAGATGTGTATCCAGTTGGTGATTGCCTCCTGGACCATTGGTATTCCAGTCTTGATATGGCTCACATACCAGATTTTCTCTCTGAACTTTTGTGATTCTAACGAACTCGATCATATTTTCTGTGATGCTCCACCATTACTGGAGGTTGCTTGTGGGGACATATATCAGAAAGAGCTCTCTATCCATGTTGCTGCCCTCTTTTTTGTCACGACGCCCTTTCTGTTGATACTCATATCCTATATCAAAATCATCACCACCATTCTAAAGCTTCCATCAACCTCAGGGAAATCCAAAGCCTTCTCCACTTGTTCTTCTCACCTCATAGTTGTTGGTTTATTTTATGGGCCTGGTAGTATTGTTTATTTGAGACCCGAATCCAGTCATTCAGCCAAATCAGATAAAGTCTTCTCTATTTTATATACTACTGTTACTCCAGTATTAAACCCTATGATATATAGCCTGAGAAATAAGGATGTAATTGCTGCACTGAAAAAAATCCTTCCAAAGTGATGTGATTCATGAATGAAATTGTCAAATTTAAAAATGTTTTCCTCTCCATTTATTCCAATGATGCTAATAATAAATTTCTGTGTTTTTTTCATAAAATATTTACAAAATACTGAAAATAAAGTACAGAAGATTATATTTTTAAGATATTCAACAACTGTTTCAAATATATATATTTTATTTTATTAGACCTTGACTGGTTATGAAAACTGTTCTTTATCTCAAATGGTAACTACTCTTAACAGAAAAATTGAGTGCAGCTTTATTATATTTTGTCTTTTTGTCCTAAAAATATTCAAACTTATTCCTTTTACTCATAATTTACTTATTTTTATATTGATCACCTTACCATGTATGTGTGTGTGCCTTTTAAGGTGCCTGCTATGTGCCAAGAATTGTTCTGTGCCAGAAATGAAAATTTTAAAAAAATCAGCACTTGCCTTCAAGGGAGGAGAAAACATAAAAAAGAAGTTCAAGTTGGGTTGGAGAAATGGAGTGGGCCCCAAGTATTGCCTAGTACTAGGGGCATGATGTTTCATGGAGTCCAAAAATATGACCTGTTCTTAAGGAAATAGGAGAAAGATACACACAAATACAAAGACAGAGAGAGAGAGAGAGAGAGAGAGAGAGAGAGAGAGAGAGAGAGAGAGACAGAGAGAGAGAGAGCAACAGAGAGAGAGACAGAGAGAGAGAACAGGGAGGGATATTTAGAATGTTGCACACAGCTTCATTTCATATCAGTTCTTAATTCCACATAAGATCAAAATATCTACAAATGAAAATATAGAATATTGAGTTGAATCTTTCTTTTAAAAATATAATATGGAATATAAGAATTGAATTGAATTTAAAAGCATAAACCAATAAAGTTAAAGGTTGGGGAAACTTGAGAAAGAAAACACCATATCTCAGAGAAATATTATATAAGAATAAATTCATCTTTTCATTTATATCATTTATATATAGTCAGAAAACAAGTTAACTTCCTATTTATAAATTCATTATGTAAAGATACAGTAAAAAAAAATGGCAGGAGACTTTTGTTTTAATGGTCAAATTAATCCTCTTGTGATTTTTCTGACCCTTCTAACTTCCAGGGATTTCTCTTTGGGATTTTCTCAGTTAATCTCCATTTTTATAAAGGAAACATTGTCATTTTTTTTTTTACAACCAAAGTTAATCCAGCTTTTCAAACCCCCATCTACGTTTTGCTTGGAAACTTTTACTTTTTGGAAATGTTCTGAATTTCAGTCACTATCTGTAGGATGTTGTCAGCCCTTTGCACAAAGAAGAGAATCATTTATTTTGTGTGCTGTGTTATACAACTCTGTTTTTTATATATAGTGAAAGGCAGTATCCACAATGGGATGTGATAGTCTATGATAATAAATGTTACCATCTGTAAGCTTTTCAACCATCCTCTCATCATGAACCACAAGATGTGCCTCCTAAAAGTCATTTTCTCTTGGATCTATGGTATTCCACTTTTTTTAGACAGATATATAATATATTCTATTTGCTTTTCTGTGGTTTCAAAAAATTCATTATCCAACAACAAGACTTTATGATGATCAATTCTGATGGACATGGCTCTCTTTAGTAATGAGATGATTCAAACCAGTTCCAATTGTTCAGTGATGAAGGGAGCCATATACACCCAGAGAGAGGACTGTGAGAACTGAGTCTGGACCACAACATAGCATTTGTATTCTTTCAGTACATATTTACTTGCATTTTGTTTTTATTTTCAGGTTTGTTTTTCCTTCTTGGTACATTTTTTTCTTGTGCAACAAGATAACTGTCTAAATATGTATACATATATTGGATTTAACATATATATTTTAACATATTTAACACGTATTGAACTATCTGCCATCTAGGGAAGGAGATAGGGTGAAGAAAGGAAAAAAATTGGAACAGAAAATTTTTCAAGGGTCAATGTTGAAAAATTACCCATGTATATGTTTTATAAATAAAAAGCTTTAAAAAAAACTTCAATAATATATTCAATGATATCTCATCCCTACTCACAGTGGCCTGTGGAGACACCACTCCACATGATTATTTTGTCTATGCTGATCCTGTATTGTTTGTTTTGCTTCCCAAGCTATTAATTCTCATACCATGTGTTACCTAAAATTGCCATCAATTTAGGGTAAATTCAAGGCTTTTTCCACCGGTTTTTCCCACTTTACAGTTGTGGATCTATTTTATGGGGCAGTAATCATTATGTATTTGAGTCCTAAGTTCAACCATTAGCTAAAACAGAGAAAGCTCTCTCTCTTTTTATACCATGTAAGATCCATCTTTAACCCCCTAATATATAGCCAAAGAAACAGGTATGTTGGGGTAGCAAGATTGTGTAGTAGATAGAGTATGGCCCTGGAGTCAGGAGGATGTGAGTTCAAATCCAGCATTAGGCAGAAAGAAGGATGGGAAGAACTAAAGAAATAAAGAATAAAGGAAAGATTTTTTTAAAAGGAAAGGATGGAGAAATTAAGAAAGGGATAGAGAAATTAAAAAAGACAGAAGAATATTATAGTTGAACTAGAGAAATTAGTACCAAAGAGGTTGAAGTTGTGAAGCAATAATCAAACTACTGAAGATTTGTTATTCTTTCTTAGTCTCTTATGTTCTTTAAATATACTTTGTATTCCCCTTTCTCTATCTTTACTTTATCTTTAGTAAGCACATTGCATTTACATGGAGGCATTCTCTTTGACAATATCAGACAATTGCCTGAAATTCACATCTCAATATTCTGGGTCTTCACAGACCCACTTAACCACTGTAAAGATTTATTGTGAAGATTGGGTAATATCAGAATATCTTTATTTTTTTTTTCTAATCCAAGACTGAATTTTCCTATATTCCTTGACCTGTGCAGCCCTATTAATTTCCTAGAGGAATGACTTTACTTCCATGTTACTGTTTTGGTATGAAAGGTTATTATTCATCCTTCATTCTTGAAGAGGGCAATGATATCAGGGAGGTGATGCAATAATGAGCAATTGAATT
Organism: Antechinus flavipes; assembly: GCF_016432865.1. Lineage (NCBI taxonomy): Eukaryota > Metazoa > Chordata > Mammalia > Dasyuromorphia > Dasyuridae > Antechinus > Antechinus flavipes. The sequence goes on from NC_067403.1 coordinate 245,217,810, forward strand.
TGTATTTAAGTAAGAGAGACCTGCTGAATGGGGGATAATAGATTGACTGAAAGAGAAAAAGACAAATAAAGAGAGACGGAGATCAGATTAAGAAAAAAAAATTGGTTTTACAATCTTGAGGCATTTCTTTATCCTGGTGCCTTATTTCGGAATACTTTTAATCTTATATGGCACCTATCTAAAATAAAACATCCAATTCTGAAAATTATGTTCTCATTTTGCTGTGACCAGGCCAGAAATACCATAAACTCCTCTCTCCTGGATATTATGACACCCTTAATATGATATAATTTCTTATTAATTTTCCATTAATATTACATTTGAACTCATTCAATTTTCAATCTTGTAATACACAATTTTTTTTAATTTAAAAAAGGTATGTAAATTCATCTCAGTAAAACTGTCCATGTAACATAAGTTCTTGATATAAGTAGGCTTTATGTTTAATTATATTGAATTATATTTTATCAAATGTTACTGAAGTTTGTTTCACATATTTTGTTGGGATATTAAATCTTCATCACAGTATGTGAACTATTTCATCTATTTCTGTAGTAGTGTGCATTCTAGAAATTTTCAGCCTCTTGGAATAGTATTCAAACTTTCATCAGTCAGTCATGAGCATATTTAAATAAGTAAATTAACTTTGTTGTTTTTCAGTAAAATTCCCTTCAAAATTTCTCAATTGCTAGAAATGTATTAAATTCATGCTCATTAAACTGCACCAGAAACATTAGAAAATAAGATATATGTGAATCACATAAAAAAGTTTCCTGAAATGATTGACTAGTAGGTAATTGCTATTGCCCTTAATATATTAATACAGCTGTTCAATAGAGCTAACAATCTAAAAGACTTGCACTTGGTTCTCTTGCCTTATAACTTATTAATTTTTGACTATTAGTTTGAAAATAATTCTTTCACATCATCATTCCTAATAGAACAATAATTTTCCTTCAAAATTCTAAACACAACTTGTTTTACCACTTCTTGGGTTGATGCTCCCCTTCTCAATATTCCCATATCTTTATCCCAATAAAAGGAGGTCCTGGACAGCATCTTTCAAGAAATTATCAAGACAAATTGCCCTGATATCCTGGGACTAGAGGGAAAAAGAGCTTTGAGGAAATCTATCAATTATCTCAGTAAAGAGATTGAAAAATTAAACTTCCTAGGAACATTATAAATACATTTCAGAACTATCAGGTCAAGGAAAAAAAATAATACAAGTGCCCAGAAAGAAACAAACCAAATATTGGGAATTCATAATAAAGATTACACAGTTGCAATATTAAAGGATCAGAAGTTTTAGATCATGATATTCCTCAAGGCAAAGGACAATTACAAGAAAGAATCACTTACTCAAAATTGGTAATTCAATGAAATGTAGAAAACCCAAGCTTTCATAAGGAGAGCCAACCCAAAAACTTAATCAACAATATTAAGACCTAAGAGAAGCATAAACAGATAAAAAGGGAAAAGAAATGTGATTTAAAAGAATTAAGGTGTTTATAGCACTGCATGAAAAAAATGATACTTATAATCTTTAAAAAAATATCACTAATAGCATAGCTAGAAAGAATATAGATAGACAAAGAGTATGGGTATAAAGTGAATTTGAGGAAATGATCTTAAAAAAATTAAGGGATGAAAAAGAGGCATACAATAAGTGGGGATGGAAGGGAGAGATGGAATGAATTAAGTTTTCACATGAAGAGGCACAAAATACTTATTCCAGTGAAGAGGAAGGTGGGAAGGTGGGCAGTAAACCTTACTCTCCGCAGTATTTAATCAAAGTTGGAATAATATACTCAATAAATTGATGTAGAAATCCAACTTTCCAGACTGGGGTATATGAGGGAAAGAAATTCTATAAGAGGACAGTTTTGGTTTTTTTTTTTTTGGGGGGTGGGGGTGGATTGATAGAAGCGAAGATAGATTGGGGGAGGTGGTAGACAAAATAAAAAAATGATTGGTAAGGAAAGAAAAGGTTAAAAAATAAAGGAAAAGTAGGGTTGAGGGAAATACATAGATAGTAATCTTAACTGTTAATGTAAATGGGATGAATTCTCCCATAAAATAGAAGTGGATAGCAGAATGGATCAAAAATTAAAATCCTATACTGAATTGTTTAAAAGAAATATATTCAAAGCAGACAGGTTCACACAGAATAAAGGCAAGGAGCTTGAATAAAATCTATTATGCTTAAGTTGAAGTATAAAAAGCAGAGTTAGCCATCCTGATCTCAGACAAAGTAAAAGCAAAAAAAAAAAAAAAAAAAAATAGACAATTAAAAGAGATAAGCAAAGAAACTGCATCTTACTAAAAGGAACTTCAGATAATGAAGTGATAACAATATTAACATATTTGCACCAAATATTATAGCATCCAAATTCTTAAAGGAAAAATTAAATTAATCATAGTAAGAAATAGAAAGCAAAACTATATGAATAGGGGAACCTCAATTGTCCTCTGTTAGAACTTGAAAAATTCAACTGCAAAATAAAAAAGGCAAAAACTAGGGAGGTAAATAGCATGTTAGAAAAATTAAATATTATAGAATTTTGGGGGGAAATGAATGGGAAGAGGAAATATATGCATATATATATATATATATATATATATATATATATATATATATATACACACACACACACACACACACACACACACACACACACACATATATATATATTTTAACAGCACATAGCACTTACAGAAATTGACCATGTAATAGGGCATTAAAAACTTCAAAAATGTGTAGTCCTAAAGAATAAATGGATCAAAAAACAAATCATAAAACCAATAATAATTCCATTAAAGAAAATAACAACAAAGGGATAACACACTAAAATTTATGACATGCAGTGAAAGCAATATTTAGAATTTTTTTTCTATACTCTTTCATCAAAAAAGGAAAAAGAACAGATAAGTGAATTGGACATGGAACAAAACAATAAAAAAGGAACAAATTAAAAATCCCCAATTGAACATCAGATTGTAAATCCTGAACATCAAATATGAGATTAATAAAATTGAAAGAAAAAAAATACTAGTTAGTTGATTTTATATTTAAAAAAAATAAGATGAAAAAATCATTAGTTTATTTAATTAAAATGGAGAAAAATCTCAAATATCAAAAATGAAAAGGGTGAAATCACCACCAATGAAGAAGAAATTAAAGCAATCATTGGAAAACATTTTGCTTACTTACTCAGCCTCATTTGTGACTTTTTGTTTTCCAGCCTTACAAGTAGATTTTTATCAAATGGTGAGTTCTTATCCCAAAAGAAAGGATCTTTGGAGTTATCAAACTCTATATGGTAGTATGGGCCTTGACAACAATATAAATATTTGTTATAATTCACTTGTGAACCCATCTGGCCCAGTGGATTTTTTCTCTAGAAAGGTCATTAATAGCTTCTTCAATTTTTTTTTTCATAATAAGGTGTTATTTAGGATTTCTATTTCCTGATTTGTTCATCTAAGTAATTTAAAAATAAATATTCATTAATTGTGCTTATATTATCAATTTATTGCTGTAAAAATAAGCAAAATGTTTCAGGATTTATAATTTACAATTCAATGGCAAAATAAATAAGACAAAAACTAGGGAGATAAATAGCATATTCTTAGTCTCAGACACAGAGGAGGCACAGAAGAGTCTCTCAGCCACAGCCACAGAGAAGACTTCAGAGTCGTCTCTAGATTCCAGAGCCCATCTTTGACCAGCTTCGTGGTGGCTCTCCTGCCTTCATCAATTCTCCATCTAAAGACTTAGGCCCATCTAGAGATCCTCCAGAGAGTTAGCCTGGATATTCAGTAATTCAATACAATCCCAATAGATGTGATGAAAAGACCCATTTGCAACCAGAGAAAGAACTTTGGGACTGAATATGGATCACAACATTGTTTTATTCATATTTTTTGTTGTTGTTTGTCTTCTTGCCTTTTTTCTTTCTTTCTCATTTATTTCCTTTTTGATCTGATTTTTTTGGTACAGTGTGATAATTGTAGAAATATGTATAAAATAATTGTACATGTTTAACATATAGTCAGTTATATGTTATTAAGATAGTAGGTAAGGAAAGGTAGGGAAAAATTGGGAAAACAAGATTTTTTAAGAGTGGATTTTGAAAACTATCTTTGCATATATTTTGAAAATACATAAACTATTATTTTAAAAAAATTATTTTGTTTTTAATGTAGCTAGGGAAAATATTAAATAAAGAAAAGAAAATAGAGGAAAAATAGACAACTTTCTATTGAAGAAATCAAAGCTATCTATTGGCATAGAAGGAAGTATTCTAAATCAATTTTGAATAAAGAAATGCAAATTATAGTAACTGAGGTACACCTCACTAACTCCTATCAGATTGGCCAATGTGACGCAAAAAAGGGAAATTGATAAATGTGGGAAAATGTGGGAAAATTGGGACACTAATACACTGTTGGTGAAGTTGTGAATTCATCCAACCATTCTGAAGAATGAACTAAACTAAACTAAACTAAATTAAACACAAAGGCCAAGAAAATTGTTCATATACTTTCATTAATCATTACCACTATTGAGTTTATATCCCAAAGCAATCATAAAAAGTGAAAATGACCTACCTATACAGAATATTTATAACAGTCATTTTTGTAATGGCAAAATAACGAGAATTGAGTAGATACCATCAATTGGGCACTGATTGAACAAGTTGTGGCATATAAATATAACAGAATATAATTATGCAACAGAGTCTCTTTTTTTCCAATCAATTAATAACTGTTTTCAAGCAAGCACCGATATTTTATTTTTCATCACGTGCATGTAATATTATAATATCTATAATGAATTATTCTACTATTGAATTATTCTGCAAGTTTTCTTTCAGGCTTCCAGAAGGGACTTAGCAAACTGAATGAATGTTCAAAGAAAGAACGGTTGCTTAAAGGAATTGTGATTTTTGGATAATGGAGAAAAGGAACCTTGATATCCAAAGACCTGCATCCTTCAACACCAAATAAAGAAAAATATAAGTTGCTTATAAAGAAAAAGAAAAGAAAAAGCCAAAATTGCCTAGAAAAGAGAGAAACTCACCTTAATCCTCAAAAATTCCTCTCTAAACAATTTAAAGTAACTCCTTAAAACAAATGCTGGAACAGCAAACCCTCTCCATCAATTAAGGTTTGGTGAAGAAGGCACAAAAATCCAGTGGAGAGATTTCTTTTTCACAGATTATACTCAGAAAACCTTGTAAAGACTTGCATTAACTGATGCAAAGTGAAATGAACTAGGAGAATCTTGTATACATTAACAGAAACACTGGATGAAAATCAACTATGAATGATTTAAGTATTCTCAGCAAAATGATTCAATGCAATTCTGAAGGAATAATGATGAAAAGTACCATTCACTTCCCAAAAAAAGATGATTGATGGAATCTGCAATCAGGTCAAAGTAGACTTTTTCTTTACTTTTCTTGAATTTTATCTGTTTTTTTTTCTTTCAAAACATGACTAAGGAACTCATTTTAATGTTATTTTTATACCTGTAATTGGGGAGAAATAAATTATTATTATTTTTTTAATTCTGCAAATACAAGTAGTATTTCAGGGGAGTTCTTCTTGAGTTGTGTATAACTCTTTTTGACCCTATTTGGAGATTCTGTGGCAAAGAAACTGAGGCAGTTTGCCATTTCCCTCTCTAGAACACTTTATACCTAAAGAAACTAAGGCAAAAAGTTTAAAAAAGTATTGCTCAGTATCATATTTCTAAGATCTGAGACCCAATTTGAACTCAGATATTCCTGACTCAAAATCTAGCACTCTATCCAATGTATTACTTAGGTGTCCATCTTCAGAAGCCATAAAGGTATTTACTACAATCTAAAATCACAGGTTTAAGAGATTTTGTCCAGACCTATGGCAGTGAAGTATTCCTTCCTCCAGAAACATTCTCAAGTATAGGCTAAATAGTCATACTTTAAAACCACCAGCAAGACAAATTGTACTGGTCACAGGATCAAAAATGTTAGAGTTAGAAGTGAATGAAGTGATTCAAGGATAAATTGGTACATGGATGGATGAATGAATGAGTGGATAAGTATATACCCACACACACACACACACACACACACACACACACACATCAATCAATGGAAAAAAAAATTCCAGATCTTTAGGTAATAATGGAAAAGAGAACCAGGTCAAACTTTTGTGCAGCTCATTATCTAAGAAGATTTTAGGACATAGTGGTAAATCCAGTGAGAAGATCTGGAGGCCTCCCATCTTGATTAATTGCTAATGTGTTATCTATACAATTGCTGTGAATAATCCCCATCCTGTATTCTTGATGGAGGATTATGGACACTGTTTATTCTGACCTTCTTTGAAGCAAATTCATTTCCTGGAAACCACCCAACTAAGAAATAGTAGAGCTAAGATTCAAGCCAGTAACCAGTGATGTTGTCCTAGTACTTCCCTTCTGCCTCTATCTATTGTAAATGCACTGGCATCTCTTCTCAAGATCTAGGATAACTATGCCAAATGTTTTATTAAGCAGTGCAATGCTATAGAGGAAACAGTTTGCTCCAAGATATCAATCTACAATTTTCTAAATATTTGCATTACAAAATTGAAGAGAACCAGTGATTATTTACTTCAATTATGATAATGAATTGTTTAAAAAAACGAACAAACAAACTACTACTTGCTAATTGCTTTTATTCCTATAATATTGTGAAATAAGGAGCGAAAATAACATTGTTTCCTTTTAACATATGTGATAACTATTCTAAAGAGAAATGTGATCTTGTAACAGAGATATTGAGGGATCCCCAAATTTAAGTTCTCAATATATCCCTTGACTCAAGGCTCAGGATTTTTTCTCTATATAATCCTGCTTCATTAAGGGTTGTTTAGATGATTGGACTTTGAGCCAAAGACATATTCTCTCATTAAAAAAAATAAATATGGCCTGAGAGAGGAGCCATCCCCAGAGAACTAAAGGGGCAATAATCATTTCTACTAAAGAGCAGTGCTCAGTGATTTCATCTAAAATTTATTTTTATGAGGCAGTCTGGCTCCTCTCATAGAGTTTGTTGGTGCCTTCTTTTGCATTGTAATATTTATGGGAGAAGAATAGTGGGCTCATATAAAAGGTTTTGATCTGTAATCTTGAAAATCTCAGATTCAAATCTTCTTTGGCATCTAATAGCTCTGGAATTTATAGGAAATGCAGTCAGGTTGAGTCTCAGTTTTCTCATGTGTAAAATCAGATTACCTGCAAAAATCTATTTTATAGAGCTGCTTCAAAAATGTACATAAAAAGTATAACTATTTTTTGCAAATATCATGTGGATGTAAGTAGTTACATATACCTCTATTATTTTCATTATCATTACTGAAGAAGCAAAGAGGTGAATAATATTTAATCCTATCTATGAAAGGTAAGTCTGAGCTTTCTTGCTATCTCACCTTAATTTTGAAGATCTGAAGGGGTTACTATCTATGACCTTCATGATAATTTTGAATTTTATGAACCTATTCAGCAATAGAGATTTAGGAAAGAGATTATACAGCGATTTAAACATTCTATTTATGGAACATCCCCTGATCTTTCTGCCAACCAAGGTATTTGTATGAAGGAAGCTATCCACTTCATCAGTAGTCACTTAATTGGCTTAAAAAATCATCTAGCTTGTTTTGGAGTCTTAAGATTTTTGTTTTCTTCTGTTTTGTTTTTGCCTTTTATATTTTATGCCACAACATTTCATCCATTTAATTTCTCTATTAAAAAAAAAAAAAACTATTAGGGAAAGGCAGCATCAGGCCAAATAAATATAACAACTAATGAAACATTCCACACCCAAACTCACTTCAAAGACACTGATCAGAAGAGAAAAGTCACCTTTAACTTGTCAAAATTCTTGTCCTGCTTTTGCTTTTCTTTGTTATGTTTTGCTTCATTTAAAAAAAAAATCATTCCAAAGTATTGGTTTCTAATATTTGATTTCCATATAAGACAATATTTAGTTAAAATACTGTATTAAAATATTTGTTATTTTCTGATGATGACTCATTTTTTCAATTTTTGCTTTATTTTAGTAGTTAAAATGAATATTTTTTAAAATATGTGGCATCATTTCCCCCCTGTCACTTATCTCCTTTTAATATATCCCACAGTAATCTGATTTCTTAGCTAATGTATAAGCATTTTAGTGGCTCGATTTCCATAATTCCAAATTGTTTTCTAGAATACTTAGATCTATTAATTTCTCCATCGACAGTATATTATTATTTTTAATGTCTCACTAAAATTCTATAACTGATTAATTCTAAAATTTTTTAATCTTGACAACTTGTAGCTATTAGGTGAACATATTTTTTTTATTTTCTCTTTTTTTTAAATATTAGTGATTTATTTTGATAGTTACTGATAAAGACTTTTATAAAATATACATGTTTTTGTCAGTGGGTAGGTGTATGGAGTTTTGTTTTGTTTTGTTTTGTTTTTTGAAGTAAATTCTTATTTCACTAAATACCTTTTAGTATTTTTAAATATATAGTTAGAATTATTAACTCTGTGTTTCATCATCTTTTATTTCATTATTTATGAAGAAATATTATTGGAGTAAGAGTGCTGGACTTGAGTTCAAGAGAACCTAGATTCAAATTATGTTCAAATTGTTATGAAGTATGTCATATTGTCAAGTTTATCAGCCTCTTTGCTTCATCTAAAAAATAAAAAATATATATATTATTTAATTTTATTATATTACTTAAACTTTACTTACATTAAAACCAGTGATTCCAAATGGGGTTGTATATTTGGGCTACAATAATGAAGTAGTTGAAATTCCTGGCAATTAAGAAATTGATCAAAGGCTTGCATGATTCTTGTGTTAAATAGAATGTTGATCTATTTCTTTTGGTGACTCTAAAGAGAAATTTTATTTTTACACATTTTACTACTTCATAAAATGCTTCTTGATATCAGTTCAATTCAATAAGCTTTTATTAAACTAATATAGATTGATAGTATTATGTGTATGTTATAATATAAACTTACATAAAACAATAAGTTTATGCACATACTTATGTGCATTTAGATAAATATGTAAATATGAGGGAACAGATCTTTACATGCATGCATGAATACATGTATGTGTGTATGTGTATATATGTATATATACATATACATATGTGTGTGTATTTTCTTGATCCATAAAAATTAAGAATTATCAGTGATGTTCTCCAATAGTAGAAAGTAGGAAAATGTTTGTATTTTTGGGATTTTTTTCAATATTATATGTTATGGAGTTCACCGAAAAAATTGCCAGCAGATAATTGAAACTAAATATAAATAGAGGCAGAGAAACTGAGTAATTTAGAATCAGTGGTGAATTAAAGACAGAAGACGTAGTTAGATTATTTTCCCAGTTCACAAAAACTATTGCTTTATGGGATGAATAAGTTATCAAATACACTATTTGTAAAGAAACTTGAAGACAGCAGCCATGAAAAAGTTAAGAATATCAAATGATATCTTTTGAAAGTAGTGTAGAATTTTATACTATATGTAAGGTCAACTTTGATTCCTGGGAAACTGGGGGAGATATTACAGAAGCATGCACTGAACATAAGACAACTAAAGTTTCATTTTCAAACAATACATGGTTTAATTTTAAAACATGTTCTAACAAATTAATCTATATATGAATAGATGTAATTAGTAAACTAGTAGATTAGAGGCATATAGTAGAATTTATATTAAGTTAATGATTTATAAAAGAAAAATTCAATATACCACTACTTTTAGATATTCTCCTTACAGAGATCAAAGATACATAGAAGCCCAATGTATTAAATCATTCTCATAAAAGCCCTTTTACAAAGAATTACTTTTTCTAGACACTAATCATTATCATAGAAGAAGATAAGAATTATGACTTCAAAATGGTGTTTGCTCTGTGATATTGAAATGGTAATGATGACATTAATATTATTGATATTGATGCTGCCTCACATATCACATATTTCACTTTATAATTTTAAAAATCTTAAATATCCTGTCTAAAAATAATCTTAATATTAATTTTGTAAAAAAAATAAATTTTGATACTATTCACACAGAATACAAAAGAAAGCTGAAGCACTGAAAATTAAATGATTTGACCCTGACTACACCACCATTTCTCTCTGATAGAGCCAGAAGCAGAATTCAAGGCCAGTTATCTTCTTCAAACATATAACTGTATATGATCTCCTCACTCTTTGGTAGAGGAATAGAAAGTATGGTGATATCACAAAGGCAAGAATATAGATCTAAAGGTAGAAGGTATCTCAGAAATCCTTCCTCATATTACAGATGAGGAAAATCAGGCTCAGAAATAATAAATCACTTGCTAATTACAACATAGATAATAAGATTTGTGCTGAGATTTGAAGCTATTTTCTGAATCTACAATCTATGCTTCTTGTGTTATAACACATTCCCACCTTGAACAACGCAAGCTGGCTAGAGATGTATTATATTAGATTCACAAGATTTTTAATAATTTTATATAAATTTGCTTAACATTTGTATCAGTCAGATCAGTTTTCTTGGCACCTATCATTCCAAAAGAACCTAGAACTCTCCTAGTACTGTCTTATTACCACCATTCTCTACATGGAATAGTTATGCCTGGGGTATATTCTAGTTCAAATATAAATATATGAAATATTATATTTTACCAGCTTGCCTGGTCCAAGTAGATGTTGTAGTAAGAATGAGCTGACCAATATTTCACAATAAAATATGAAACAGACTTAAGAATGATGAGCAAAAAGATTCTAAAATGGGTAACCTTTTATCACTACCGAATGAAACTGTAAATCTGGAAGTTTAGCCATCAATTAATTGGGGATATATTTTAGGTAAGATATATTTTTGAAGAAATAAATGTTTTTCTTCTAACAAATTTCATTGAGCAGTTACTATGTATAGTGCACAGTTTGAGAGACATAACTGTATAAGACATGACTTTTGTCATTAAAATGTTTAGAAAACTGTCAAGAGTACAAGATATACATATGAGGGGAAAAAACCACATTAAGCAAAGGACATTTGTTAATTTTCCAATGTTTTGTATGGATCCTGTAATTTGACTATTCAAGAAATGCTGATGATGGAAGGAAAGTTCTTCCAAGAAGGATGAGAAGGAATACTCTGATCTTTAAAAGAACTGTGGGATGCTGTTAAACTGAGGAGATTGGGAAAAGCTTTCTAATGGAGAAAATAATACTAGGAGCAAAGGTAAACAGACTGAATGATGCAAAACAATAAGGAAGTTTGTTTTTTGAGGGGGGAATGATTTATATCTTTTTAAAATTTCCTATCTTACATAAGGGAAAAAAATCCTGTTTGGGGGAAATTGTCATTTTATTTAAAAAGAAAGAATTATTAAGTATGGCATTGTGTTACAGTTCCTGTTGATACTGAGATTAAATACTGTTTTATAGACCATTTGACCAGATACCTTTAACTGGCTGTATATTTCCATCTAATTTTCCAAAAAAAAAGCAGAATTTTAGTGTTGTTCTTGGCAGATATAAAATATTTCATAACCATTTGCTAAGTGATTTTGACTATATTCCCCCAAATTAAAAAAAAAATGTGGAAAGATATTATGGAATGTTGGGGAGGGAAATTAAAACATACATATGGGGGTAATATTCTGGTCATAATATCCATCGTTCTCTTTTTTTTCCTGAAAAGGAAACTGAGGACATAGAAGAAAGTGATTGGCTGGTCTTCAATTCATTTTTCTGAAGCCGAAGATCCAATGGAAGGAAACAATCTCACAGTTGTGAAGGAATTCATTCTCCTGGGATTTTCTGATCTTCCCAACCTCCAAGGATTTCTCTTTGGTGTTTTCTCTGTCATCTACCTAAGTATATTGATAGGAAATGGTCTCCTCATTGTCATTACGAAGATTGATCCAGGTCTCCAAACACCAATGTATTTTTTCCTGGGGAACTTTTCCTTCTTGGAAATCTGTTACACATCAGTCACTCTACCCAGAATACTGGCAGATCTCTGGACCCAAAAGAGAACTATTTCATTCCTACAATGTGCTGTACAAACTTGTTCCCTTTATATTCTGGGAGTGGCAGAATGCTTGCTCCTGGCAGTGATGGCATATGATCGTTATGTGGCCATCTGTAAGCCTCTCTACTATCCTCTCATCATGAACCACAATGTATGTATTCAGCTGATTGTGGTGTCCTGGGTTATTGGGGTTCCAATACTTATAGTAGAAACCTATCTGATTTTCTGTCTGAATTTTTGTGGCCCTAACAAACTTAATCATGTATTTTGTGATGCTCCACCATTATTGGAGTTGGCTTGTGGAGACACATATAAGATAGAAATCTCTGTTCAAGTTGCTGCTTTGGCATTTGTCATAACTCCATTTTTATTGATACTCACTTCCTATGTTAAAATCATAACCACCATCCTGAGACTGCCTTCTACCTCAGGTAGAGCCAAGGCCTTTTCCACCTGCTCTTCACATCTCATGGTTGTAGGCTTATTCTATGGGTCTGGAAGTATTGTGTATTTGAGGCCAAAAACCCGCCACTCCACTGGATCAGTCAAAGTGTTTGCTCTTTTCTATACCACTGTCACCCCAGTATTCAATCCCTTGATATATAGCCTCAGAAATAAGGATGTCATTGCTGCACTGAAAAAATTGCTTCCTAAGTGAACTTGGTCATAGTCATGCACAAAATACATGAATTGGGGTTATATTTTATTTAATTTCACAGTTCCTACAAAATACACATTTGCTTGGTTTTTATATTTCAATGAAAATGTACATAAATGAGAAACAATCCAGAGGAATTAAAGTGAAGAACATTTGCATAAAATTTCAATTTTCTTTTGCTAGATTGTGAAAGAGTTGAACAATTTTAATGATTTAAATGATATGAAAAATCAACTGACACCTTGAGTAGAATCATGTTATGATTTCTATTAGTTGGGGGGGAGAAAATAATTTGCTTAATACAGCAAATCAAAGATCCTTGAATGTTTTATAAAATGTTATATATGTTAATATTTATCAGATTGCCTACTGTCTTGAAGAGAGGGGAGAAAAGGATATAAAATTTGGAATACAAAATCTTACAAAAATGAATGTTGACAATAGTCTTGATGTGTATTAAAAAAAAGATTTAAATACTATAAAGAAAAAAATAATTTAAACTTCAACATAGTGCTAGTAATTTATTTTATTTATATCCTAAGTGTTCTATTTTAGTGCAAATCATTTTATTTTTATTTTAAAATGGTATCATTAGAAATGGTTCAAAATATTTTGAAAAAGCAGTTGTATTCTTTCCTAGCTTTTTCGATATGAGGTTGTAATAAGAATAAATACAATTTCTGCTGTCATTTCTATCACACAACAAGTGTAGGCAAGATGTAGGGATAAGCCCATTTTTAATATAAATTCCATCTATCTATCTATTTATCTTTTCTTCTTTTTTTCTATCTGTCTCTCTATTTATCTATCTATCTACACACATATCTATGTGTGCATACATTTATATGAAGAGACTGACAGACAGAAAGAAGCAGAGACAAAGAAAAATCTGCTTAGGAAAAATTAGGAAGTTGGAGGATTTTAATAATTTCTTATCTCATTACCACAATGTCAATTAAGTACTTTGAGAACCTATTTTATGTTTTTAGAGCACATTTATGGATTTAACTAATAATATATGTATATGTTTCTGTATGAATGCTTATATTTGTACATATATGTAAAACATGTATATATGTTTATAGACATATATTATTACATGTGTGTGTATGAATTTTGCCTTATATAGAGTGACAATCCTGAAGTGAGAAAGACTAATTTTCTAAAGTTCAAATCCAATTTTAGATAGTCAATAGCTGTGTGATCCTGGGCAAGTCATTTAAGCCAATCTCTTCAGTTTCCTTGTCTATAAAATGAGTTGGAGAAGGAAACATCAAACTACTCCAGTATCTTTGCCAGGAAAACTCAAACGGGATCAAAAACAGTAAAGTTTGATTCAATTGAACAAATAATAAATTAAATAAATGTATGTATATTTATATGTGTACATTTATATATGCATATATGTATATGTATATGAAGATCACTATTTGCTTTAAAGGAACATAGTCATAAGTGTATAGATCTATATGAATCCATATATTTGTGTTTATATGCATATGGCATATGTATGTGTCCAAAATACATATATGTATTGATACACAATGTCATCATACACATGCATAAATACACATATATGTGTATGTGTATAGATGTATATGGTGTGTATATGTTTATTTTAGAAATAGAATTATGTTATAGAACATAGAAGTAGAAGTGATAAAATGTAATATGCATATTAGGACATATAGAAATTAAGTAGTGAAAAAATGCCAGGATATGTACATGTAGGTACTTGAAGAAATAAACATGAATATGACATGTATATATAGGAAAATGAAAAATTAAACTTTTTTTTTGAATTATGCTACAGTCTCAAAAAGTAAAACAGAAAAATTATGATAGGTTTGGAAACAAGTCATTATTCTGGCAGAAAAATTAATATATTAGTGGTAAAGGATTTAAATTTTCAGAAATTAATATCTCTTGGCTCTCTCTTCTCTGTGTCTCTGTTTCCCCCTCTGTCCTTCTCTGTATCTGTTTCTGTCTTTCCCTGTGTTCTCTCTGTCTCTGTCTGTTTCTCTCTTTCTCTCTCTCTTTGTGTCTCTCTGTCACTGTCTTCTCTCTTTTTTTTTTCTCTTTTGAATAATTCTAGACAAGACATTTAATGCTTTTTGCCTCAGTTTTCTCATCTGTAAAATGATCTGGGGAAAGAAATGACAAACGACTCCAGTACCTTTGCCAAGAAAAACCAAACAGGGTCACAAAGAGTTGGATATGACTTAAATGAAAGAATAACAATAGGTAAGAATACTAGTCTCATTTCCAAGAGAACCTTCTTATTTCTTGAAGTACTGTCTCCTACTCTTAGAATATATGTGGAATGGCCTATTAATCCATGTCTTTTTCTTATCTATAAAATGCAGGTAGTTCACTTTATGTTATATTACTTAGAATATTACTTACAATATCATTTTTCATATTTCTGACTTAATCATTGCTCTTAAATGAAAAATTATGGTGTGAAATTATTTTATAAATCTCAAAAAAAATTAGGAAAATGCTAGCTATTACCATGGTCTATTCTGAGCCCATGCATATGAACTCTATTATTTTTTTCTTCCTCCATCAATCATTCCAACTACCTTTGCCTCATAAATTATATTTTTATATTTAGACAATTTATCATTTGTTTACAACTTTTATTTAAATGATTGATTTTAATGACAAAGTATATAAAATTCCTGGCAAGTAAAAAGTTAATCAGAGGCTTGCAATAGTTTTCTAGAAAACTGGAAAGGACAATGTTTCTCTAGTTCTTTAATGACTGTAAGTGACAATTTTTAATTTACTATCTACATCTACTACTTCAGAGAATCATTCCTAAGTTCAACTCAATGTAGCTTCAATACTGTAATCACATAAATACACACACACACACACACACACACACACACACACACACACACACAAACACACACGTGTATGTATATGTGAATATAAAATAGGTACTTGGAAAAATCATACTATATTTACAATAAATTTAAAAAGTACATAGAAGTGTTTTCTAATAATAGAAATTTTAGAATACTTCTATTTCCCAAATGTTCTTTTTGTCTTTATTTTTACTTGTATTTGGAAAAAGCAGGAAAATGGCCATTAGAAGATTGAAATTTACAGTAAGAGTATAGAAATTTAAATTTTCAAGTTATTGACAATTTATTAATGCTAAATGACCCAGGCAGATTATATTCTAAGGTTGCAAAAAAAAAGAATTGTCTTATGTGATTAGTTAATAATTAAACCCAATTATTTCTAAAGGTAGAATGTTAGAAAAATAGATGTTATCTCAATTTTGAATGTGAAGAAGAACATAGAAGTTGTATACTAAATGTTAATATAACCAACGTTGAAATATTGCTTCAGCAGCACTTATTGAACATGAGAAAATTAAATGTCATTATGTTTCATTGAGAAGGGGTTCTAACAAATTAATCTAATTTTTGTTGATGTGATTAGGGAACTTGTAGATAAAGAGGCATGTTCTATATTATATTTATGCATATCTAACACATCATTTGAAAAACTTTCAGTGTGCCAATTACTCTTAGATAATCTCTCTAGGAAGAAAAGGGATAGGAAAAAGTACAATACATAAAATCACAGCAATTCACAAAATAACCTCTCACAAAACAAACAAAAACACTTTTTAGAATTTGAGAAAATATAACACTCATTCCTAATTAAAAAAAAATCACTACAGAGAATAGGAAGAAATGAAGTGTTCCTTTAAATGATAAAAAGAATCTACTTATTATCACCAAAGTGTTATATATTATGGGCATAATTAGAAGCATTCCCAATAAAATCAGAGATGAAACAATTGTGTTCATTATAAACGCTCTTTAATATTGTACTAGAAATGATAGTTTTACAGTTGTCATCAAAACCATTTGGTACTGGCTAATAAATACAGTAGTCAATCAGAAAAATACTTTAGGTTCACAGGACAAAATAGTCAATAACTTTAATAATCTAGTGTTTGACAAACCCAAAGACCCCAGCTTTTCACTAGCTATTTCACTATTTCACAAAACTGGTGGAAAAATTGGAAACCAGTAAGAAAGAAACTAGGCATTGACTCACACCTAACATCATATACCAAGATAAGGTTGAAATAGGTTCATGATTTAGACATGAAGAGTGGTATTATAAATAAATTAGAAGAACATAGGATAGTTTTCACTTCAGATTTATAGAGAAAGAAGGAATTTGTGACCAAAGAAGAACTGGAACTCATTATTGAACACCAAATAGATTATTTTGACTATATTAAGTTAAAAAAAAAAGGTTTTGTACAAATAAAACTAATGCATACAAGATTGGAAGGGAAGCAATAAATTGGGAAAAATTGACATTTAAGTAGTCTGATAAAGGTCTCATTTCTAAAATATATAGACACAACTCAAATTTGTAAGAATTCTGAAAAAATATTTTTACTATTTCTGCCTTCCTACATTTGACTTTAAAGATTTTATGGTCTAATATATGATCAATCTTTTTATAGTTTACAGTATTGCCAAGAAAAATGTGTAGTTCTTTTTGTTTCCTTTCAATTTTCTTCAACTTTTCTAAGATACTATTCACCTCCTTAACTTTTTTTCTTATTTATATTATGGTTCAATTTATCTAGTTCTGAGAAAGATTAAGATCCTCCACTAGGATAGTTTTGCTGTCTAATTTTTCTTGCAGCTCTCTTAACTTCTCTAGGAATTTTGTGACCATATCACTGGGGGCATGTATGTTTAGTATTGATATTACTTCCTCATCTATGTTTCCACTTAGGTAGGATGTAGTTTCCTTTCTTATCTTTTTTAAATAGATCCATTTTTTTTTCTTTTGCTTGTTCTGAGATCAAGATTGCTATGCCTGTTTTTTGGGTTGTGTGTGTGTGTGTGTGTGTGTGTGTGTGTGTGTGTGTGTGTGTGTGTTTTACTTTACCCGAAGCATAATAGATTCTGTTCCAGCCATTTACCTTTATTCTGTATGTATCACTCTGCTTTAAATATGTTTCTTGTAAGCAACAAACTGTAGGATGCTGTCTTTTACTCCAGTCTTGTATCTGCTTCTGATTTATGGGAGTTCATTACACATCATGTTCAGCACCCTCTATGTATACCCATAACAGAGATACAATACCAATGTATTATCTTCCCAGATAGAGATATAAGCTTTTTAACTTTTAAAAGATAGTTATTTTTTTTTTCTTTTCTTTTTATGCTTCTCTTGAGGCTTGTATTTGAAGATCAAATATTTTATTCACTTCTGGTCTTTTCATTAGAAATAGATGAAATTCAACTGTTCATTAAATGTCTATCTTTTCTCCTGAAAGATGATGCTCAGTTTTCCTGAATAGTTAATTCTTGGTTGCAATCCAAGTTCATTTGCCTTTCAGAATATCAGATGTCATGCTCTTAGATTTTTTAAATCTGGCTGCTTGCAATATTTTCTCCTTCATTAGATAATTCTGAAATTTATTTACAATGCTCTTTGTAGTTTTTATTTTGGTGTCTCTGTCGGGATTTAATCAGTGATTTCATTAAATGGCTATTTTACCCTCTGTTTCTGGGACATCCAGGCAGTTTTCCTTGATGATTTCCTGAAAGATGATGTCTGGGCATTTTTTTTTTTCATTATGACTTTCATGAAGTCTGATTATTCTTAGATTCTCTGTGCTAGATCTATTTTCCAAGTCAATTGCTTTTTTTCCAATGAGGTATTTTACACTTTCTTCTATTTTTATTGTTTTGGTTTTCTTTGAATGATTCTTGAAGTCATAGTGAGTCATTCACTTCCATTTGTTCAATTCTAATTTTAGTGGATATTTTCTTGTTAGCTTTTTTTACCTTCTTTTGCATTTGGCCAATTCAACTTTTAAATGAGGTGTTTTATTGATTGCATTGTTTTCTATTTCTCAGATTTTGTTTTTAAATGAATTGGTTTCTTTTTGTAAGGAGTTATATACTTTTTTCCATTTTATCAAATCTTCATCATTTCATCATTTCTATTTTTTTCCATTTCATCAAATCTTTTTTTAAGGAGTTTTCTTCAGATCTTTTTGTTTTTCCTTAATATTTTTGCCAAATTTTCTTCCCTCTATCATTCCATTGCAAAGTGTAGAATTTGATATGTTCATCCCACAACATGCTTTATACCCCAAATCTGAGGATTATAAATCAGGTCACTCCTAATGCATTGAGATAGTAGAGCAGTCATAAGAATACTGGTTTATGAATATAAGGACAAGAATGCAAAATGGTTTATGAATATAAGGACAAGAGTGCAAATCCTAGCTCCCCCCTTGCCATATTGGCTTTGGGTAAGTTATCTCCCTTCTTTGAACCTCAGTTTGCCTAAAAATGGGATGTTGTAATATATTTTATTTCTAGTTCTTCACCTTTAATGAAGGCTACTATTATTCACAGCAGTCAGCTATGTAGACATGATCTAGCATGAACATATATAAGAACTGGAATTAGATTATATGTAATTATATATTATATCAATTATATTCTATTTATGTATGTGATGACTATGACAATTATACATATATCTTTTCATATATTCTCACAACTATATATTATATAGACATACACATATATATGTAAATTTACATATATATGTATTAGTATATGCATATATTTCACTATATACTCTCTCTGGATACATGGATGTGTATGTATATACATGTATGTAAATATACTTTTATGTAGTGTAATAAATGTAGTACACTCTATTCTCTGCATATATATATATATATATATATATATATATGATGTGTAGTAAATTATATAAATATTTGTATATATGCATGTATATTTGCTTTATATATGTTTGTTTACATATAATGTCTACTAACAAAATGCTGCAAAATGCCTACAGATAACATGTATGATATGGATATATGTATTTATAATTTGTATGTGTATGCACACATTTACAAATAAATACACTATATATACATACATTTATATTATACATGCATACTGGCACATGTATAATTACATGTATATAACTCTATTTATGCATAATAATTGACTCCACTCTTTTTCTATATCTGTGTGTGTGCATTTATATGTGAATAAAGACAAAGAGATTTTCTCAAAAAATAAATAAATAACTTAATAATCAAAGTTCTTGATTGGTACTATAATTATAGGATATATTCTTTAACCTACCAGTTTATTATTTTGCTTTAATAAATCTATGTTACATACAAACATACATGTGTATGGATCTATGTGGAGATCCATAGAGTGATTGTAATGGTAAGGAAAGTGGAGTTAGTCTGCCATATTGCAATATCTCAAACATCATTTAGTACTTATAATAAAAATAAAAGATAACATTTATTCTGATGACCTTCTAAGGTCAAATAAAGCTAGGAGAAAGGGATTATAAAATTAGTTAGCCATACTACTCCATTTCTGGTTCAGTATGAAAGAATATTCGAGGGATTAACAAATAATGGATATAATTAACAGACCAAAAAAAGAAAAAAAATCATGCATTGAGAATACAATTTGCTTTGTGATTCAATCATTTCAGTCATGTTCACTCTGTGACTTCATTTGAAATGTTCTTTGCAGAGATACTAGTTGCTTTTCATTTCCTTCCCCCTATTATTTTACATCTGAGAAAACTGAGGCAAGCAGGGTTGAGTGTCATGTTTAGGGTCGCATAGTTGGTAAGTGTCTGAGGCTAGCTATTAGCTCAACATGAAGCGTCTACCTGACTCCAAGCCATTGTGATAATTAGCCAAATGTGGTTTACTTAGAGAAACATTTAAAACATTTGATTGGGTTTCAAAAAACTTTTGTTATTATTAAGTTACCATATTGTTGAGTTTTTTGACCTATGAATAAATGAAGAATTAATTTAAGAAATGAGATAGAGAAATAGCTGAATTGTTGTGATCTAGTTCAGATGGATCTGAATTGGTCCCTGTTCGGGCGCCAAAATGTGGTGAGCTTTTTCTTCTCAAAACTCTGCCAGGTGATAAAAGTTCAGATCTTTTATTATCTCCAATATAGCCCGGTTAACTTAGAGGCCTATCTCTCTACTTGGTTCCAAGAGCTCTTGCCACTTTGTCCTTTGCTTCTGCCTCTGCTTTCTTCAGCCTCCAGAGCCAGTACCAAGTTGAATCTGTCTTGCCTTGAAGACAGGGCTTCTGGTGTAATTCTGCTGAAATCTTGACTTGTAGCTTCTTCACTCTAAAGAACTTCCTTGACTGGCCCATTGAAGCTCTATTTATGCTCCTTCAAGAGAGGGATTGTGGGTTTTCTCCCATAGTGCTCTCTGGCCCAAAGAGCTTCAAGGGAGGTGTGAACTCATTGAACTCCAATGAGTAAAGGTGTGAACACAAGCCTTGTATTAATTAGTTCTACTTAGTACCTTGTTTCAGGTTCTGCCCAAAACATCTTCTTGTAAGATTAGATCAACTCTAATTAGTTAGCAGTTAGTAAGGATTCCAACACTGAATAATTTTGTTATCTGTGAATTCATTGATAGTGATGTAATCTCATGCCAATAAAAGCTGTTGAAATAATTGGCTGCAAAAAATGTGTCATAGAATTCAGATTTAGAAAGCAAGTATACTAATGTACTATGTTAGATCAATGGTGGAAAATGGTGTTCCATTTGGCATGCCATTAAAAAAAATCTCTCATTAGTAAATATCCTTAAGAAGGTGAAATTTAGGGATACAGAGTATGATTTCAGTCCTGAATTAAGAAATTGACTGTGGTTACAATCGTGAAGACAGAAAGAACAAATGATCATTGTCCTTATGAATGTGAAAGTCTTTCATGTAAGGGAAAGGGATTAGAGATAGTTAGTTTAAAACTAAAGAGCAAAATAAATAAGGCAAGGATTAAAATTGCAGAAAAGTAAATTTAAGATAGTCCTAATGGAGGAATCTTCTAATCATAAGAAGTATCCAAAAGGGCAATAGGTTGTCTTGGGTTATATGAGACTATAGCTCCAAGTGCAAAAACTTAGTATACATGATTTAGTAAAACATTTGGGAAAAAGTGAAATTTCATCACTGAAATAAGAGTTCATTTCCAGTACAAAGTGGCATAAATCGACTCTGTTTGCTATAAATTTATTTTCCCTTAATTTGCTTCATAATGATGCAGAATGCTTATACTCAATCTTTTACAATTCTACTCATTATTTTTCTTTCTTAATTATGTACTGTTGGAATCCTTACTAACTGCTAACTAATTAGAGTTGATCTAATCTTACAAGAAGATTTTGGCCAGAACCTGAAACAAGGTACTAAGTAGAACTAATTAATACAAGGCTTGTGTTCACACCTTTACTCATTGGAGTCCACAAGTATGCTAGCTTCACAAAGTACACTTTCTAACTTCAAGGGAGTCCACACCTCCCTTAAAGTTCTTTGGGCCAGAGAGCACTATGGGAGAAAACCCATAATCCCATTCTCTCAGAAGATTCACATATAAGGCGAGACAGCCATTCCAGAATACATTTTTTCCTCTTGGCTGGCTGGTCGCAGAAGAGAGTTCAGCTGGACTCGAGAGGAGCGACTCTGGTGCAGAGAACACTTTGACGGATTTCAGTGGAGCTATGCCAGAAGCCCTCTCTCCGCGGCAAGTTGGTGGCTGGGCTCCCCAGAAGGAGACAAGAAAGACATTCCATCTCTGTGTTGGTTGGAGGCTGAAGAAAGCAGAGGCAGAGGCTGAAGGACAGAACCTTTGGATTTGGAGATATTCGGAGGGCTCTAAGCCTCTAAGCCCTGTGTTTTGAGAAGAACAAGAACTCCAACATTTGAACTCGTAACAATGTACAATTAGGATTCTTTATTAAAAATTTTATTTTCTAAAGATGACAATACTCCCTAAACTAATCTATTTATTTAGTGCTATACCAATCAGACTTCCAAGAAAATATTTTAATGATCTAGAAAAAATAACAACAAAATTCATATGGAACAATAAAAAGTCGAGAATCTCAAGGGAATTAATGAAAAAAAAAATCAAATGAAGGTGGCCTAGCTGTACCTGATCTAAAATTATATTATAAAGCAGCAGTCACCAAAACCATTTGGTATTGGCTAAGAAATAGATTAGTGGATCAGTGGAAAAGGTTAGGTTCACAAGACAGAATAGTCAACTATAGCAATTTAGTGTTTGACAAACCCAAAGCCCCTAACTTCTGGAAAAGAATTCATTATTTGATAAAAACTGCTGGGATAATTGGAAATTAGTATGGCAGAAATTAGGCATGGACCCACACTTAACACCATATACCAAGATAAGATCAAAGTGGGTCCATGACCTAGACATAAAGAACGAGATTATAAATAAATTAGAGGAACATAGAATAGTTTATCTCTCAGACTTGTGGAGGAGAAAGAAATTTGTGACCAAAGATGAACTAGAGACCATTACTGATCACAAAATAGAAAATTTTGATTACATCAAATTAAAAAGCCTTTGTACAAACAAAACTAATGCAAACAAGATTAGAAGGGAAGCAACAAACTGGGAAAACATCTTCACAGTTAAAGGTTCTGATAAAGGCCTCATTTCCAAAATATATAGAGAACTGACTCAAATTTATAAGAAATCAAGCCATTCTCCAATTGATAAATGGTCAAAGGATATGAACAGACAATTTTCAGAGGATGAAATTGAAACTATTACCACTCATATGAAAGAGTGTTCCAAATCATTATTGATCAGAGAAATGCAAATTAAGACAACTCTGAGATACCACTACACACCTGTCAGATTGGCTAAGATGACAGGAAAAAATAATGATGAATGTTGGAGGGGATGCCGGAAAACTGGGACACTAATGCATTGTTGGTGGAGTTGTGAACGAATCCAACCATTCTGGAGAGCAATCTGGAATTATGCCCAAAAAATTATCAAATTGTGCATACCCTTTGATCCAGCAGTGTTTCTATTGGGCTTATATCCTAAAGAGATACTAAAGAAGGGAAAGGGACCTGTATGTGCCAAAATGTTTGTGGTAGCCCTGTTTGTAGTGGCTAGAAACTGGAAATTGAATGGATGCCCATCAATTGGAGAATGGCTGGGTAAATTGTGGTATATGAATGTTATGGAATATTATTGTTCTATAAGAAATGACCAGCAGGATGAATACAGAGAGGACTGGCGAGACTTACATGAACTGATGCTAAGTGAAATGAGCAGAACCAGGAGATCATTATACACTTCGACAACGATATTGTATGAGGACATATTTTGATGGAAGTGGATTTCTTTGACAAAGAGACCTGAGTTTCAATTGAAAAATGATGGACAAAAGCAGCTACACCCAAAGAAAGAACACTGGGAAACGAATGTGAACTATCTGCATTTTTGTTTTTCTTCCCGGTTATTTATACCTTCTGAATCCAATTCTCCCTATGCAACAAGAGAACTGTTCGGTTCTGCAAACATATATTGTATCTAGGATATACTGCAATATATCCAACATATAAAGGACTGCTTGCCATCTAGGGGAGGGGGTGGAGGGACGGAGGGGAAAAAATCGGAACAGAAACGAGTGCAAGGGATAATGGAAAAAAAATTACCCTGGCATGGATTCTGTCAATATAAAGTAATTATTAAATAAAAATAAAAAATAAAAATAATAAAAAATTAATTTTCTCATTATAATAAATTACTCAAAGACTGAAAATACATTAGCATTATTTTAGATAACGTCAATGCACATGGAAAAGGAATATTAAAATGAAGACATAAAGCTAGTTGCTCCAAATTGAATAATAAGGCTAATGAAACAAGTCATGGCCCAGTGTTCAAGGGCTTTGGAATTGTAGAAATATTTTATGTGTCTTAATTTACCCAAAGGAAAAAAGTATTCTTTCTGTTTCTCTGTCTCAATTTCTCTGTTTTTATACTGCTCCCCTGAACGCTCTGTCTGCCTACAAATATGATTGAATTTCTCTCTCTCTCTCTCTCTCTCTCTCTCTCTCTCTCTCTCTCTCTCTCCCTCTACCTCTTTCTCTTTTGACCTCTTCCTCTCTCTCTCTCTCTCTCTTAAGCACAAAACCACAAATTCATAATTAAATTGAATTTTTTTAGGAAAAAAAAATTTCCAGTGTTGAAGAAAACTAATAGAAAGCATAATAAAATGGCACTCACAATATCTCTTGATCTTTGTTATTATTTAAGATATAGTAGAAGGTTTTAACCTTAGTCACACTTAACTTAAGGAAAATGAAAATTTCAGCCCAGTGTTTTTTATATTCAAATAGAATCTCTTGACAGACTCATTTTAGCACATTTTAAGTGCAAGGGAAAAAAATAAGCTGAAGTATTTTAATAGAAGTATGACAGAACAGAATACTAATGCTTTTAGATTTGACTAATTGCTTCATACATGGATTCACTTAGGAAGTAGTTTTCTCAGTGCAGCAATGACATCCTTATTTCTCAAACTGTAGATCAGGGGGTTAAACACTGGAGTCACAATAGTGTAGAAAAGAGCAAGCACTTTGCTGGATCCTGATGATTGAACGGATTTTGGCTGCAAATACGCAATACTTCCAGACCCATAGAAAAAGAACACAACCATTAAATGAGAAGAACAAGTAGAGAAAGCTTTGGCTCTCCCTGAGGTGGAGGGCAATTTTAGGATCGTAGTTATGATTTTGATATAGGAGGCAAGTATCAATAAAAAGGGAATTATAACAAATAGTAGAGCCACAACATGGACAGAGACCTCTACCTTATATGTGTCTGTACACGCCAAGGGGAATAAAGGAGGGGCATCACAGAAAATGTGATTGATTTTATTAGGGCCACAAAAGTTCATGGAAAAAATCTGATATGTCTCACCAATCAGGGCTGGGACCCCAGTCAGCCAGGAAGCCACAACCAGTTGGATACATGCTCTGTGATTCATAATGAGAGGATAATAGAGAGGCTTACTGATTGCCACATAACGGTCATAAGCCATCACAGTTAGGAGAAGGCACTCTGCCCCTCCAAAAATATAAAGGAAACAAGCTTGTATAGCACAGGCTATGAAGGAAATAGTTCTCTTCTGGGTCCAGAGATCTGCCAACATTCTGGGCATAGTGACTGATGTGTAACAGATTTCCAAAAAGGAAAAGTTCCCCAGGAAAAAATACATAGGGGTATGGAGAGCTGGATCGGTTTTGGTTATAATAATGAGGAGGCCATTTCCTATTAGTATACTTAGGTAGATGATAGAGAAAATTCCAAAGAGAAACCCTTGGAGATTAGGAAGGTCAGAAAATCCCAGGAGAATGAATTCCATCATATTTGTGAGATTGTTTTCTGCCATTTGGTTTTTCTTCTGCCTGTGGAAATGATGAATTCAAAATGAAGCAATCACTTTACATCTCTGATCCTCACTTTCCCTCCTTCAAACAGGAAGAGTTGGATTTGAAGATCCACCTGATCCAGCCTAGATTTAATTTCATATTTCTATCACCAACTCCAATATTCAAGGTTATATTCTTTCAATTTCTTTTTCAATTCTAAGATTCTATAATTGGAGAAAAATCCAAATCAACCAATAAGGGATTGTTAAATCTCTATCCTGGGCCAAGGACTCTAACCAAATTCCATGACCATTATTTTAAGATAAAATTTTCCTTAAATCTTACTTTTAAATAAGAACAAAATTATATACCATATTGAACACGTCTATTATATGATTTGGCCATTTTTTCAAAGTTTATCTTATTTCTTTATCTTATACTGTGTAACCTTCTTTTGTATTTGCTAGAAAAAATCAATTCCTCCCTTTCTTGAATCACTATTTCATAGCATTTATATTAAATGTTTGTCAATTAACAAATGTTTGATACTAAACCTTAGTGATATATTCCATGTGTGTATCCTATACTTGTGAGATGTTTTCAAAAAATTATAGACATATTTTCTAGACCATTTGACCATTAAAAAAAATAAGCCCAACTGGTTATTAATGAATGGATGACCATTTATTCATCTCTCTTAGAACAAAGACAATCATGGTTGTGGGTTTACAGTTTAAAACCTATTCCAATAGGGACTGATGCCACATTATGATAATATCACCTGTGGACAAAGAAAATTTCTAGGGAACAGAGGACTCCTAGTCTTGGGCTATCCAGACAAAAGGATCTGTCTGTACACAACTGGAGTAGAACAGGATAGCATTCCCTACATTGGATTATATTCCTGGCAAGATTCCAGGCAAGATGGATCAGAGTCAATGTAATCTTATTATCAGTAATACCATTTTGATGAAAAATGATCTCATTAAATGAGGAATTTAGGAGAAGAGAGAAGCTCTGAATTTCCCCACGGTGCTTTTTATTAATAATAATTTCTCATACTTCTTCCTGGGTTCTTAGGACCTGAAAGATAGTGAACATGTATTTTGCAACATTATTGATTTTGAAGTGAATTCCACATATAACAAATCAATTAATAAATGTTTCACTGATGAACTTCTATTGAAAGAAGGAGCTACATACTTCTGTGTTAATCCACTGAAGTCAAAGCTAATACCATTTTGCTAAATATTCTGATTTTGTTTTCTTTAATTTTAACACATTTGCTGTTGTCATTTCTCAATAATGCTGAACCGCCTTGATACTGCTTGAGACTTACTTGCAGAGATAGTGTAGGTATTTGTCCTTTCCTGCTCCACCTCATTTTACAGATGAGAGTCTCTGGCAAAGAGTTAAAGAGGTTGCCCATAATCACTCCACTAGTTGTGAGACTGGATTTGACCTCAATGAAACTAATTTTGCGTCCAAATTCAGTGTTTTATTAATTATACCATCTAGCTGCCCCAATACTCTATTAAGATTAAAAAAACAAACCTCTTTAATTTCCTATTGTGTTGTACTACAATATTTAAGTAAAATCCTGTAGCAAAATCTTTTTTAATTTAAAAAAATTGTATTTATTTTGTCAATTGTTTTTCTAATTCTGCCTATTTTGCTTTTGATGAGCTCATACAAGTACTAATAATTGTTACTAGCATTTACATAGAATGATTTAACACCTGTGAAATATCGCATAAAAACAGTCAGCTAATTTAATCTTTATTATATTTGTCAATACATATATATGTATATTATTCAAAATTTATTCTCCATCTTTTCTCATGTTATGACAAGAGTATAACAAATAAGTGTGAAATATTGCATAGCCTCACAATGAACTAATTCAGTCTTCCACACATACATATATACAGATATATTTAATATATTATTATTCTTTCTTATAACAATGCTGTAGAAAATAACTGAAATATTGTATAATCACAGTCAACTCATTTAAACTTCATTTAATATATATATAAAATTACTCTCCTTCATTTCTTATGTTATAATATCGTGACAAATAACTTGCTCTTCACATAAACACACACACACACACACACACACACACATACACACACACATTCGCACAGATACACATATAATGACAGTCAAAACAGCAAGGAGGGGAGCCAGGATTTACATCCTTGTTCTAGTATTCATAATTGGTCTTCCTGACTTTAGGGCCAGGGTCTTATCGATTTTGCAACCTAACTACCTCTAGGTATTTGACTTATATGCTATAGTTAATAGAACAAATAATATCAATGAATATCTCATTAATATTATTTATGTGACAGAAAAATGAAAATTAATACAATTCTGTCTTTTGGCTTCATATCTATAAATTAGTTTAATTTAAATATTAAAACACACACAAAAAAGCTTGTTTTATCAATTTTGAAGTTCTAGCACAAAGACAATAGCAATTATACCCTTGTGGTAGAGCTAGGAATTGATCCATGATTCTCAAAATTCATTTGGAATTTTGCAAGAAAGGTCATTAATTATTCACTCTATTGGAACAGCAGCTGATTATTGTAACAAATACTGGAAGGATATTAATGACAGAAAGAAATATCCTACAGATACCAAATTTTCATAGTACTGTTTGTGGAAACAAAACAAACATTCAAAATATATAATGAAAATTGGTATTCATCAGTGAAAATATAAACATGTATTGATATGTTATTTTAATTAAAGATTATACCAAAAAAAGATGAGAATATAAGAAACAAAACAGATTTTAGAACACTTTTTACTGAATGAGAAGAATAGAGTGTCAAATTCTGTTCATTCTTATTGTGAATTGACATAATAGTAACAGGAAGCTCAGTTGAGATTGTTTTCACTAACAATTATCTTGAAGAACAGATGACAAAGTCTGCTTTCCTGTTCTAAGAGATGAGAGTTGAGGGGAATACAGCTCTGTAATATTGGATCAGTGCTCCAGTATTGTTGCTCCAATGCTTGCTTTTCTTTAAATCTTTTTTAATTCTTCATTAAAAATAAAATTAAGTGGTTGGGATGTTTGGGGAAATTATAACACACTTGTAAATATAAAAGGAATTCCAAATAAGTAATAATAAAATGTATTTATTTGGCTATTTTTGTATGCACTGATGAAGAATCATATTTCTGTACTTTGGATGGTAAGGTGAAAGGAGGTATTCTATTAAAAAAAAAAAACCTTCCTTTTTTTTGCATATCTTCTTTTCTTAGTCTCTATCCTTGAGAAGGTTCATAAATTCAGACCTGGCACAGAATTCATGGATCAGTGAGAGTTTAAAGCATAAATTTCTTTCATGGAAGACAAATTCAAGGATTGACAGCAAAAGAGACCACACTTACCTTTCTCAGATGAACTCAATCTGCTTATTTCTCTGAAGAATATAGTAAAATAATATTAGCACATAAGTGGAATCCTTTAATTTCTTTAGTTCTTATAAAGATCATTAACATATTATTTTATCTAACCTTCACATCAGAACTCAAGGGTAGTACTGTGGATATTTCCATTGTGTAAATTAGAAGACTCAGATTCAAACAATTTGAGTGATTTGTTCAAAAAATCACAATGATTTTCAGAGGAAGGATTGAAACCCAGTATTTTTATTACTGCTACTTCGGTACTCTACTAGATATTTCTCAAAAACTACAATATTTCACAATTACATAATTAAAATATCTCATCTTAAAGCCATATCCTGCAAAAAATGATCACCTCCCCTGCTCAAAATGACTCTTTAGTCAAAGTCATTTTGACCTTTATAAATGGAAACGGTTCTTGCCTTTTTCGCCCTCTGGGGACATCACTTCTCCCATGCTATTTATCACATTTTAATGAAATGGGTGTTATACTGGCTCAAAGTCCAGTAAGCTGAGCACCTCTTAATGAGGGAATATAATATATTAGAAAAACCTGGGGTTTTAACTTATGAGACTACGTTTCATCCTTCCTTCAGAACTTGTAATTTATTTAACTAATACACAACTTCTAATTCATCTTTCAACCTGAGTCTTTCTCAGGTTGTTGTTTTACATTACTTGTATTCATTTTTTTTGTGAAAATTATAATTAGAAAGTATTTTCAGCCACAGTAGTTATTATCATAAATGATGATTACTCAATTCTTCATTTTATTGAGAAAAGTGAAATAAACTGGATATTTTTAACCACATTTTTTTTCCCTATATCATCACACTGCAAATTATAGAACTTGCTATGTTTACTCCACCACATGCTATGCACTCCAAATCTGAGGATGATACACTTGTACACTTGTGTGCTCATAATTCATTGAGATAGGAGAGAAATGTCAAGATTTCTGGATTATGAATACAATGACAAGGATGTGAATCCTAGCTCCCCTCTCCCTTGTCTTTTTGACACTGAGTAAGTTGTTTCTCTTCTTTGCTCCTTTTTTAAACCTAAAAATAGGATCTTGTAGTATAATATGCCTTTCACCTTCACTAAAGGCAAAATATAGTCACAGCAGTTGGCTAATAAGCATTATTTACTGTGAATTTATATAAGAATTAGAATTAGTATACTGTATAATTATATATACTATATTGTATTTCTATATATAGAGTAAATATGCATATTCTGTATAAAATTTTACATATTTAGACATAACTATGTATCACGTATAAATGTGCATATATGCAAATTTACATCTATATGTAAATCTTTACTGTGCATGATTATAT
The DNA here is from genome assembly GCF_016432865.1 of Antechinus flavipes. Taxonomy (NCBI): domain Eukaryota; kingdom Metazoa; phylum Chordata; class Mammalia; order Dasyuromorphia; family Dasyuridae; genus Antechinus; species Antechinus flavipes. The sequence continues at coordinate 245,248,616 of NC_067403.1, forward strand.
GTATATGTTTCACAGTTTACTCTGTCCATATATATATATATATATGCATATATATATATATATTTTGTGTGTTTATACACATATATAGGGTAATACATAATTTACATATATAGTGTAATACATGTATTATACTCCACATTCCTCATACAGATGAATGATGTGAAGTATATTATTTGCATTATAAGTATTTGTTCACATATAGTGTTTATAAATACAATCCTAAAGATACCTACACATGGAGCCAAGATATTTGAGAGTAGATATATCTCTATCTGACCTTCATCAAGCTTCCCTCAAATTAACAGCAGATTAAGGCTCTGAACTGGTTTTGGAGTGACAGAAACCACAAATATTTGGAGTACAACAAATTTCCTAAAAAGATACTTTGAAAGAACTTCAGAAAAGGAAGGTTTCAATCAAGTGAGAGAGAGCTGCCGAGTTCAGACCCAAGCACAAGGAGGCTGGGCAGGGAGCTGGGGAGACAACCCAAAGCGTTGCAGCATCTGTGTACCAGGGGACCATGCTGAAGGCTTTTAGGTGACTCTATCCCAGGTACAGGCCAGTGACTCAGCAGATTTGTTCTGAGAAGCCCAAAGCAATTAAAAAAGGCAAATTGTGAGCCTCTGAACCCCAGGAAAAATTGGACTTAGCTACACCTACCCAGCACCAGAAATCAGTCACCAGCAGAGGCATCAGGGCAAACTAAAGCAGCTATCATACCTTTGTCATAAGTGCAGCACTCAACCTTAAATAAATGAAAAAAAAAAAAATGACCAGATAGCTTTTATGGAGAAATGGAAGAACTGATGTAAAACCCAAATCCGGATAAAAGACCCAAATGGTGATATAAGTTGGTCCTCATGTCACAAGGCTCTTTTGGAAGAGTTCAAACAATGGGATTTTAAAAGAGAGTTAGAAGAAAATAGGGAAAAGAAATGAGATCTTTCCAAAAAAAGGTTTAGAAAAAGGAAAAATAGAAATTATATGAAGAAAACTCCTTAAAAGTAGATTTGATGAAATAGAAAAATTATACAACTCCTTACAAAATAAATATAAAAAGGAAACCAATTCATTTAAAAATAAAAATTTGTAAAATTGAAGAAAAGCGATGAACAAAATACCCCATTTTAAAAGTTCAATTGTCCAAATGCAAAAGGAGATAAAAAGCTAATTGAAGAAAATAATTCACTAAAAATTAGAATTAAAAAAAAATGGAAGTGAATGACTCAATGATACTTTAAGAATCAGTCAAAGAAAACCAAAAAGAAAAAAGAAAAAAAAATAGAAGAAAATATTAAATACCTCACTGGAAAAAAAAAAGTGATCTGGAACATAAATCTAGGAGACACAATCTAAGATTGGATTACATGAAAACCAAGATTAAAAAAAAAAAAAAAAAAGAGAGCCTAGGGATCATCTTTCAAGTAATCATCAAGGAAATCTGCCCAGATGTCCTAGAATCAGAGGGTAAAATAGGCACTGAAAGAATTCACCAATTAAATCCTGAAAGAGATACTAAAATGAAAACTCCAAGGAATATTGTAACTAAATTTTAGAACTATCAAATCAAAGAGAGTATATTTCAAGAAGGCAGGAGGAAATAATTTAAATATCAAGGAGCATAGGAATAAATGAAGTTTTCCTTAAAATGATCAGTAGCATCTATTTAAAACCTCTATCACCAAGCATCACTTGCAATGGGGACAAACTAGAACCATTCCCAATAAGATCAGTGGTGAAACAAGGTAACTATCACCATTAATATTCAATATTATATTAGAAATTATAGCATTGGCAATAAGAAAGAAAGAGTAATGAAAGGAATTAGAATAAGTAATGAGGAAAACAAAAATTTACTCTTTGCAGATAGTATTTGCTATACTTAGGGAACCCTAGAAAATCATTAAAATATTTCTAGAAAAAATTAAGAACTTTAGTAAAGTTGCAGGATACAAAATAAATCCATAACTTTATCAGCATTTTATATATTACCAACAAAGTCCAGCAATGAGATATAAACAGAAATTCCATTTAAAATAACTGTCAATAGAATAAAATATTCAGGAGTCTAACTGCCAATGGAAAGTCAGAAACTACAGAAACACAACTACAAAACATTTTCCACACAAATAAAATCGGATCTAATCAATTGGAAAAACATCAACTGTTCACTGGTAAGCCAAGCAAATATAATAAAAATGACAATTCTACCTAAATGAATCTCCTTAAGAGTGATTTGGAACTATGCTCAAAAAGTTATCAAACAGTGCATACTCTTTAATCCAGCAGTGTTACTACTGGGCTTATATCCCAAAGAGATTTTAAATAAGGGAAAGGCACCTGTATGTGTCAAAATATTTGTGGCAGCCCTCTTTGTAGTGGCTAGAAACTGGAAACTGAGTGGATGCCCATCAATTGGATAATCGCTGAATAAATTGCCGTACATGAATGTTATGGAATATTATTATTCTGTAATAAACGACCAGCGGGATGATTTCAGCATGAACTGATACTGAGTGAAATGAGCAGGACCAAAAGATCATTATATAGTTCAACAACAATACTATGTGATCATCAATTCTGATGGACGTGGCTCTCTTCAACAATGAGATAAACCAAACTGATTCCATTTGTTCAATAATTTATAAAACCAGCTATACCCAGCAAAAGAACTCTGGTCATTGAGTGTGAACCACTACATAGCATTTCCAATCCCTCTGTTTTTGTTGGCTTCCATTTTTTTTATTTCCTTCACAGGTTAATTGTACATGATTTCAAAGTATAATTCTTCATATGCAGCTAAATAACTGTATGGATATGTGTGTGTATATATATATAATATAGTATTTAACATATACTTTAACATATTTAACATGTATTGCTCTACCTGTCATCTGGGGGAGAGGGTGGAACAAAGGAAGGGAAAAATTGGAACAAAAGATTTTGCAATTATGAATGCATTACCCATGAATATATCTTGTAAATAAAATGCTATAATAAATAAATTAATTAATCTCCTTATTCAATGCCACACCAATTAAACTCCCAAGAAATTATATTACAGATCTAGAAAAAAAAAATAATAACAAAGTTCATCTGGAAAAACAAAAGGTGAAGAATTTCAAGGGAATTAATGAAAAAAAAAATAGAAACGAAGGTGGGCTAGCTGTGCCCAACTAAAAACTGTATTTTAAAGCAGCAGTCATCAAAACCATTTGGTACTGATTAAGAAATAGACTAGTTGATCATTGGAATAGGTTAGGTTGAAAGGACAAAATAGTCAATGACTATTATCATCTAGTATTTGACAAATCCAAAGAATCCAGCTTTTTTATGAACTCATTATTTGACAAAAACTGCTGTGAAAATTAGAAACTAGTGTGGCAGAAACTAGGCATTGAACCACAGCTAACACTGTATACTAAGATAAGGTTTAAATGAGTTCATAACTTAGATATAAACAGAGATATAATAAACAAATTAAAAGAACATAAGATAGCTTACCTCTCAGATCTGTGCACAAAGAAGGAATTTGTGGACAAAAAAGAACTGGAATTCATTATTGAACACAAAATATATAACTGAATGTGGATCATCACATAGGATTTATGTCTTTTTTGATGTTGTTTGCTTTTATTTTATTCTTTTCTCATTTTTTTTCCTTTTTGATCTGATTTGTTGTGTGTGCAGCGAGATAATTGTATAAATATGTATGCATATGTTACATTTAACATATGTTTTACTATTCTTAACATGGATTGCCTTATTTGCCATGTAGCAGGGAGGGTAATTGGGAAGGGGGGAGAATTGGAAACTAAAGTTTTGCAAGGATCAATATTGAAAAGTTATACAGGTATATATTTTTAAAATAAAAACCCTTAATAAAAAAGAATGCCTACATATGCTTACATGTATGATACACACACATATATACATATGCATACACACACACACACAAATGATTCAATATAAAACACATAAATGCAGCTGTAAGTGTATGTATATATCACACCACTCCAGAGGAAGGCCTATATATTGGCTTGAAAAAAGACTGAGGCCTGCTCAACATCTCTTATTCTCAAATTTCAAAAAAACATTTTAAAGCAGAATATAAGGATTATCTCTTGTAGGAAAATGTATTTTCAGAAGTTTTTTTTTTTTTCCTTAGAAATACTGCCAGTAAATATAAGTAACAGAAACCTGAGTTAAGAAGCTCTTAATAACCCAAGAGTTCCTTTTTTTCTCTGATTATCAACTGATAATCCTACTTATGAATTATTCTTCTTTTGAGTTTTCACTAAGTTCTTTGGCTTCTTGCTTAGAAAAAAAGGAAGAGTAATCAAACAAAAATGTAGAATAATTGAGATAACTTTAAACAAATATGCAGTTGTTATCTTTATAAAATGCAAACAGTAGATTGAGAAAGATAAAATTTAGAAAAGAATCATTTCTATAGGGGTCAGTGGAAGTGAATAGTGATTTACTCTAAAAGTACATAATCAAACTAATAATCAAAGTATTCTTTTGTGCTGCAATGAATAAATGTGAAAGTTTTAAACAGCTTCACAACAAAATTTTCTTTTTGTCTATCACTATTTCTCTGTCTCTGCAATTTTTGTTTGCTTCCCTTGTCTTTGCCTCTTGTCTTTGTCACTCTGTTTCTCTTGTACACAGTTAAATTAATTTTATTTTGAATGAGGAAAATTCATGTGTTACTATGAAAGTAGTAGACAACAGTTTGATTATACTGAAAGTGTCTATTGATAGCTATCATGATTATTAGTTATTTGATTGATAATCAAAAATAATGGAATTTGGGGGCTGGTATCTTTTTTTTTCTTATAGAATCTGGCCAATGGTTTCGATTTGTGCACATTTCTAGTATTATTTAAACTAAACGGAAGTGCATTTTTCTAGGAACTGTGGAATAAAGGAAGAGAAAACAATAATGTATACATTTAACTAATGATTACATGATCTGTTTCACTAAGCAAGTAGTTTTCTCAGTGCATCAATGACATTACTATTTTTAAGCCTCTCTATCTGGGGATTAAAAACTGAGATCACAGTTGTTTGTAGGGAAAAAAAGATAGTGACTGATACTTCTAAATTATTGCATTTTGCCTGCAAATGTATAATACTTCACATCCATAGAATAAGCCTAAACCTTGAGGTGAGAGGAAAAAATAAAGAAAACTTTGCATCTCCCTGAGGTCAGAGACAGTCTGAGGATGGTAGTTAGGATATTGCCAGTGGATGTAACTATCAACAGAAAGGGAATATGACAAATAGCAATGTAGCAAAATGGATACTTTATTCTATGTGTCCCCAGACAGGTCAACTTGATTAATGGTGAACTACTACAGGAAAATATTAGGGAGTTTGTTAAAACCACAAAAGTTCAGGCAGAAAATTTTCTATGTCTCCTCTTACTGGGACTCCATTCATCTATCTAGGTATATGACTACAAAAAATCCCTAAGAGAAAACTTTGGAGACTGGTGTAATCTAGAAAATCCCAGGAGCATGAATTCTATCATAACTGAGATGTTGCTCTGTCATTGTGTCTCCTTTTGCTTCTAAAAATAATGATTCCAAAGTGAAATAATCACTTTCCTTTTTGACTTTTCTCTTTCTTGTTCAAAAAAAGAGAGAATTGGATATTGCGATCTGAAAAAAAAAATTCTTTCTGGATTTAATATATGTTTTAAGAATACATTCTGTATTATATCTTTTAAAACATTCTATATTCTTTGGGAAAAAAAATAAAATCATTCAGTAAATATGAAGTATTTTCAACCTACCAAGAATGATGTTAAAGTGTTGTGATTATTTTTCTTTAGTACATGGATGGAAATAGACAACCAGAGAATGTCATCTAATAAAATCTGTAAAAGTACCCTCAGTTTCATCAATAGCAACAAGACAGTCATTCACCATTACACTTAATATTTCTCTTTTCCAATGTGATAATCTTTAGACAATGGGAAATATAACCTTGCTGTAAGATATGAGATAGAAAAAAAAAATTGACATGCTATATATTTTCCCAATTGAATGTCCCTTATATTTTATACTTTTAAGTCTTCCTACTTGTGCTCATGGAAGTTTTTTTTTTTTTTTTTCATCCTAGAAAACTTTCCCCATTTTTTTTTTTTTGCTTATTAGAATATGATAGATCTTTTAAAGCCTATCATATTTCCTCTAATTTTTCTGTGCAGAATTTTCTGGTTATCTTTAGACTGACTTTATCTCTCTGTGTGTTTCTCTCTCTTTCTCTCTCTCTCTCTCTCTCTCCATATACATGTTTATGTGTATACATACCTAGATACAGATAGTAATATAAAGATATAAATATGTGTGTGAATGCATATATATGCAAACATATATATGTGCAATTATGCATATATGTGTTTATATATGTGAATATATGTATATATAGATATCACCCTATCTTTAATGAACATATTCTAGGATTCATACCAGATATTTGTCATTTAGTAAATGACCTCTGTGTATATCAGTCCTTATACATCTTTTACTCTCTTAAAATGTGTTCTGCATTTAAAAACAGCTCAATAAAAAAAAAATAGGTAGAATATATTTTCTCTCTAATATGAATGCAAGAATATGTGTTAATTGAAAATAATTTATCTAATAAATTCTTAAAATTCTAATGTTAAGAGTTTATTCACAAGTGGTAATAAGTTATTTCATTTTAATACCTTTTCACTCATCAGATTATATTGCTTTTACATTTTCATATGATAGCTTGATCTGAGATCTGTTTTCTGGATGAATGAGAGAAAAAAAATGTAAATTCTATTATTTCTTATATTTCAAAGTGAGCATAAACTTTGTATATCTAAGGTATAACTCTTATATGGAGGATGTGGGGAGTAATGAAGGAGAATTTGGAGAGTATTAGATTCTTTAAAGATGGTAGGGGCCAAGAAGATTGATACCACTTATTGAAATACTGAGAGAAATTAAGTGAATCTTACAAAAAGGCTTTTACTTTTCTTTCTAAGAAAAATATTTCGACTCCAATAAACTCTCTCTCTAGTCAGTTTGGATTGTTCTAAGTCAAAATAGGACAGTGAGAGAAATATTGCCTCTAGAAATAGAATAAGGGTTCAAATCCCAAAAGTTATATTATTTATATTGTAATTAATATGTAACATTATTTGGGCTGCATTTTCCTTATTTATTATGTGAGGGGTGAACTCTGGGATCCTTTTCATGTTTGATACTAAACCAACTAATAGACCAATATCATCCCTGCCTTTGTGAAGTCATATCCCTTATTTTGGTGTCAATGATTTTATACAGTTATATGTTGACTCCCCTAGAATTTTATTTTTGGCACTATGACACACAAACTGTGTAGACGGTTTTCTGTGCTTCAGACTACTTTTGTGTGCTCTGTGAATGTTACTAATACTGCTAACACAAAAGGCAAATATCAAGAATATTTCAGACACTAAATCTAAAAACACTTTGAAAATAATAGTCATAATTATTCCAGCAGAATTAACATGATTATCATTAATATTAGTATTATCAACATTAAATGGATTTTAGAAAAAAAAATCTTCCTCAAGTGATAATAATGTTATTACTTCTTTTAAAATAAGTTATTGATTAATAGACCCATTGAAAGCTTTTTGAATTCCTTGTTAAACATTAGTGAACACTATCTAGCCAGATACAGAGAGAGACAGAGACAGAGACAGAGAGATAGCAAATTCAGCTATTGATCTAATAGAAAGCCCTTATACCTTAAGAGTACAGTAGCATTGAGAATGCACAATTATAGGAAACATTAGACTGTATTAGCAAGTTAGATAGTAATAAATGGGTATGTTAATTCCATCCTCCACTATGCAATCTTAAGACCCAGAGGATTTAAGGATATTGGTTGGACAGGTCATAAGGCTTAATGATACTCTAATTTTTTTTTCAGAGATATTAGTTGTTGATTGCTTGCCTAGACAACTGTTATGAATACTCATGGCTTTTATTTGATGTGGAGGACTAGGAACATAATGTAGTACAACATTCTCATTTTAAGCCAATTGAGGAAAAAAGAAGAGACATAACGTATTCAAAGACAAAAAAAAAAAAAAAAAGACAAGAAGAAAGGGAGCTAGGATTCATACCCTTCTTCTCTGCTTCATAATACAGTCTTATTAACACTACTCTGCTATTCCAACATATACTGAAGGAATTGATATATCATTCTTAGATCTGAGGTGCACTGCATGTGGTGGAGTAAACATAGCTAATACTAAATTTTACAGTGAGATGATATAGAAAAGAAAATTTGTTTTAAAATGTCAGAGGTGTTTACACTTTTCTCAAAATGAAGAATTGGGCAATGATTTTTAGGATAATAGTCATTGTGGCTAAATTACGCATTTTTTTTAAAATTATAATTCTCACAAAATGCATGCCTACAAGGAATGCAAAATAGCAATTTACAGATAAAATAACCTAGGTTGGGTGATGAACAGAGATTGTGTAATATTTAAGTAAATTACAAGTACTGAGGGAATAATGAAACATGGTCTCACGCCTCAAAACCCCAGATTTTTCTTTATGTAATTCTCCCTTATTAAGAAGTGCTCAGGTTACTGGACTTTAAGCCAGTATACCTTCCATCTCATTAAAATGTGATAAGTAGCATGGGAGAGGTAGTGTCCCCATAGAGCTAAGAAAGGCAGGAACCATTTCTACTTATAGAGGTCAAAATGACTTTTATGAAAGGGTCATTTTGAGTAGAGTATTTTTTTTTTGCAGGGTGTGGCTTTAGTTTGTGTGATATTGTAATTCTTGTGTGAGAAATAGCCTAGGAAAGTACTGATCCAGCAGTTATAAGACACTGGGTTCAAATCCTCATTCTGAAAATCATTGTGAATTTTAGGTAAATAACTTAGATTGTTTGAATCCCAGTCTCCTAATCTGCAGTCCTGCCATTGAGTTCTAATGTGAGGGTTAGATAAAAATACATCTGTTAACAGATTTGTAAACATTAAAGAAATTAAATGATGCCACTTATATGCTTTTATTATTTTACTATATTCTTCAGAGAAATAAGCAGCTGGAAATGATTTATTTCAACTGAGAATGGTAAGTGTGAGTATTTTTACTACTAATCCTTGAATTTTTCTTACTTGAAACAAGTTTATGGTTTGAATTCTCAGTGATCCATGTGTTATCTGGCAGGTCTGAATATAATGATCCCACTCAAGGATACAGATTAAGGAAAGAGGATGTCCAAAGAAATGGAAAGTACTTTATACAGAATATCATCTCCCATTTTACCATCCAAGGTAAAAGGAGCTAACCCTTCATCAGTAGACACAAAAATAACCCAATAAATACAATCATGCTATTTAGTTATAACTCCTTTTATATTTCCAGGGGTTTAAGGACAGCTGTTTTCCCAAATATTCCAACCACTTATTTTCTCTTTTTATTTAAAAATTTTAGAGAAAAGGAAACCCTAGAAAAACAATTACAGGAGCAATGATTCAATATTCCAGGACTACCTTCTCCTCAAAGATAATTTCTAAGATCCAGAAAGCGGACTTTGTCATCTGTTCTTCAAGATCAAAATTTTTTAGTATCATTAATCTCATCTGAGGTTCCTATTACTGTTGTGTCAATTCACAGTGCAGTTAAGCAGTTTGACTCTCTTCTCACTTCATTAAAAAAGGCTTCTTAAATCTCGTTTATGATACTGTCATCTTTTTTTAAAATATAATCTTTAATTAAAATCACATATCAATATGTTTAATTATTCGGTGATTAATGTCCATTTCCCATTCCAGTTTTTGAAAGTTTGGTTTCCATAAACAATATTATGAAAATTTGGTATGTGTAGGATCTTTCTTTTTGTCATTGATATCCTTCCAATATATGTTTCAGTAATCAGGTTGCTGATCCACAGGGAATGAATAGTTTAATGCCTTTTCTATCAAAATTCCAAATGGATTTTGAGAATCTTGGATTAATTACCAGCTCTACCACAAGGCTACCTTTATGCTTGTCTTCCTCCTGGAACTACAACATTGACACAATGTGGAGTTTTTTTGCTTGTTTTTTTTTTTTTTTTTTAATTAAACTAATTCATTAGGTATGTTGTCCAAAGTGTGTTGCATTACTTTTCATTTTTCTGTTAAGTAAATAATAGTAATGAAAACTGCATGGATATTATTTGGTCCATTAACTATGGAGGATCTCAAATGCCTAGGTTCAATTAGGCAATTGATCCCAGAAACGACTATTTGTGGGACTCTGAGTGCATTAGAGAATGTCTGTTTCTGTTTTTTTTTTTTTTTTTTGTCTAGAAAATAGGGAAAGCAATAGCACCTATATTTCACACTTCTTTTTAGGTACAAATGTATGATATTGGTAATATTGGTAAAACACTTAACTTAGGGCCTAGCAAATAGCAGAGGCTATAAAATGCAAGAAAATATTAAAATTATTACTGTTATTTAAAAAAAAAATCTATTTTTACCATGACACATGTAAACAACACAGTTAAGTGACACGCCCAAAGACATTGTGCTATTTAGTATCTGAGGCCAAATTTGAACTCAAAATTAAGTCTTAAGGACTTAAGGCCGAAATTCTATCCATTGTTCTACCCATCTACCCCTTCATTTTACACAAATATAAAATGGAACACCATTTGAAATGCTCTCATTCACTTTGAGATATATTTATTGTGGAAATCAGATAATCAGAAAGGGGAAAGAATGCATATTCAAACCAATTTACAGCACCATTTATTAAATCACAAAGTACTTGAACTAAAATTAATCTCTTTCATTGAAAAAATTGAGACACAGAGACAGAGACAGACACACACACACACACACACACACACACACACACACAGAAAAAGAGAAAGAGAAAAACAGAGAGAGACTTGTTAAAGCATTATTACAAAACTGAAAGGATGAAGAGTAATTTTAAAATATATCGTATGAAGGTAAAATGAGTTAACTATGTGATTATACAGTATTTTATAGGTATTAAATCAAAGTCAAAATATGTAAATGCTAGTAACTCTTACTAGTACTTGTACATTCTGATCAAAAGCAAAGTAGCCAGAATTTAGAAAACAATAGACAAAATTAAACATTTTAAAAATTCAAAACATTTTGGTGAATGATTTTACTTAAAATATTGTAGCATAAGGAAATAGTAATTTAAAGGGGTTTGGGTTTTTAAAGTTAATACAAAATTGGGGCAGCTACATGGTACAGTGAATAAATTACTGGACTTGGAAAAAGACGTATCTTCAAAGAGTTCAAATGCAGCCTCACAAAGAGAGTGACTATGGGCAAGTCACTTAACTTGCTTTACCTCAGTTTCTCATCTGAAAAGTGAGATGGAAAAGGAAAGGACAAAGCACTCCCCTATCTTTGCAAAAAAGTCCCAAATCATGTCAAGGAATATTGGACATAACTGAAAATAACTTTAAAACAGCAAATGTGTTAAGATTAAAGAAAAAAAAATCAGTGTACTTATCAAAGTGGAATCAGCCATGATTTCAATGGACTAATATTGAGGAACATAGCTTCTTCTTTTTGAATAAATTTGGAAGTTCATAAGTGAAAAAATTTTGAATATTTATGTGCATTCAGTTCAAAATCAATAAAATTGCAAAATGCATTTTCATTAACTTTAAGATGCTAAGAACCTAGTACCAAGTGTGGACAATAATTAATAATCATCAATATCTTGAGGAAATTCAGAGGCTCTCTCTTCTCCTGAATTCCTCATTTTTAAAAAGATCATTTTTTTCCTTCAAAAGGATATTGTTGATAATTAGATTACATGGACTCTAATGAAGCTTGATCATATACCACACAATACTGCAAGGAACTTGATATGAGGTAGAGAAACCTATTGTATTATTGTCAAGGTTGATAGAGACAGATTCTTTTGTCTAGACAGTCCAAGATTTGGAGTGATCTGATGTTCAGAAATTTTCTTTGAATGGGAGTGACCTTAGCAGGGTGTGCAATCAGTCTCTATTGCATTAATCTTTAAACTGGAGTCCATCGCCATTTTTGTCTTTGTCTTAAGAAAGATGGGTAAATAACCATCCTTTCATGAATAGCATGCTGTGCTTATTTTTTAAAGTGATTAAATTACCCAGAAAGCATGTCTGTCATTTATGTATATACATACACACACACACACATATATGTATATATATATATATGTGTATATATGTGTGTGTGTGTCTCACAAAGGGTAGGATTGATTTCTGCTTAGTGATTACAAAAGAAATTACACAATGAGAGATAAATAAATAAAATAGACCTTAAAATAGACAAATTTACAAAACAGAAATATTCAATATGATATAGAATTTTGTTCTTAACTTAAACTGAGGATTTTAAGGATAATTTTATCTTAGAATGATGGTCTTAGACCTTGATTAGAATCCTTGATTTAGAATACAGAGTTAATCCCTTATTAGTTGATTTGTTTTTTGTTTATCTTTACCTAATTATATAGAATATTAGAACTGAGACAGAAAATGAAATATTGGATGTTGGAGCTGATGATGAAAACCTGAAATGAAATCTAAGAGGGAAATGGCAGATCTTCAAATCCAATTCTTTCTATTTGAAGGAGGGAAACTGAGGACCAGAGAAGGAAAGTGATTGCTTCATTTTGAATTCATCATTTCCACAGGCAGAAGAAAGCTACAATGGCAGAGGAAAATCTCACATACGTGAAGGAATTCATTCTTCTGGGATTTTCTGACCTTCCCAATCTCCAAGGGTTTCTATTTGGGATATTTTTTGTCATCTACATAAGTATACTGATAGGAAATGGCCTCCTCATTGTTATAACCAAGACTGATCCAGCTCTCCATACCCCAATGTATTTTTTCCTGGGGAACTTTTCCTTTCTGGAAATCTGTTACACATCAGTCACTATGCCCAGAATGTTGGCAGATCTCTGGACCCAGAAGAGAACTATTTCATTACTGGCCTGTGCTGTACAAACTTGTTTCCTTTATATTTTTGGAGTGGCAGAGTGCTTTCTCCTGACTGTGATGGCTTATGACCGGTATGTGGCAATCACTAAGCCTCTCTATTATACTCTCATTATGAATCACAAAGTATGTGTCCAACTGGTTGTGACTTCCTGGCTGACTGGGGTCCCAGTCCTGATTGCTCAGACATACCGGATATTCTCTCTCAACTTCTGTGGCCCTAATAAAATCAATCACATTTTCTGTGATGCCCCACCCTTATTCCCATTGGCGTGTACAGACACATATAAGATAGAAGTCTCTGTCCATGTTGTGGCTCTACTCTTTGTTACAATTCCCTTTGTTTTGATACTTGCTTCCTATATCAAAATCATTACTACAATAATGAAATTGCCCTCTACCTCAGGGAGATCCAAAGCCTTCTCCACTTGTTCTTCTCACCTAATGGTTGTGTGCTTTTTTTATGGGTCTGGAAGTATTGTGTATTTGCAGCCAAAATCCAGTCAATCATCAAGATCCAGCAAAATGCTTGCTCTTTTCTACACCACTGTGACCCCAATGTTTAACCCCCTTATTTACAGTCTGAGAAATAAGGATGTCATTGCTGCATTGAGAAAACTACTTCCTAAGTGAATTCACATATGGAGCAGTTAGTCATATTTAAATGGATTAGTATTCACTTCTGCCATATCTCTTATTAAAAAAAAAAAAAAAAAAAAAAAAAAGTTCCGTTTATTGTTTTCCATTGAAATAAAATGGCATTAAAATGCAAGACTGTCAAGAAATTCTATTTGAAAACAGAAAATGCCAGCCCAAAATTTCCATGTTCCTTAGTTCAATTTTGACTGAGATTAAATCCTTTATTGTATGTTAAATAATTACAATGATCAACTGATAATCTGAGTGCTATTTTATTGTGCTTTCTACTCTTTCCTGTAACAGGAAAGAAGAGACATTTTTCTTAAAAATATTAATTTATTTGTGTGTGTGTGTGTGTGTTTAAGAAAAAGAAGGGAAGAAAGAGAGAAAGACAGAGAGACAGAGAGGGATAACAAAAAAGAAACAGACTACCAGAGACAGAGACAGAGAGACAGAGAGATATTCATCCATACAAGTAGGTAGGGGAAGCATCAGTTGAAGAAGGAGTACAAAAACAGAGAAACTGTGTATTGGGCCTCAGATAGTGGAGAGCCCTGGGCGAGATATAAGACCCTTTAGTCCACTAAGGAATCCTGCTGACCAGTCTGGTTTGGCTGCTCATTTCCATTAAGGGAATCTTGGCCTTCCTGAAAAGTCAGGGGCCTGGCAATCTGTGTTGTAATTAAAGCCAAGTATACTAAAGAGGCAAGGAAACATCTGCACACAATAGAAAATTATTTATGTGGTCCCTCGTGCTCAGTATCCTGTAATTATAGAAGTATATTATGTAAGCATAGGGTATACAAGGTTAAGGATTTTTTGAATAAAGGGTGTCTTTCTTGACCATCCTCATGAGTTTTGCCTCATCACTCCTCACCCATAATCAGGACTTAGACTGGCACCAAAATCCTCCCATGAGCAGGTCCAGACCTGTACAGTTGTTCAATGTGGGACACTCAAGAGCAAAGCACACAGTAGCTCAGCTGACCAGAACAGTGGGTGTTTGGGTGAGGAAACACAGATATCGGGAAATAGGGTAACTCTGAACAGCCAGTGGGAACATTGGGCAAGGGCTAAATTATTCCTTTTTGTTTTCCAGCCAAAATGGGGCAAGCACTTAGAAAAGAGCCTCCCCCTGGAGGGAGGTTTGAGAAATCCTTGGTTAGATTAATAAAAGAGCAAGGTTTGTTAGTGAATCAGATCTTATCAGTTCTTAGATACTGTGGAGTACATGTCTCCATAGCTCCCAAAGGAGGAAACATTTGAGCCAGAGAAGTGGGAGATAGTGGGAGAACTACTAACTTAATATTCCCATACTATGGGTCTTGGCTCAATACCCAAGTACACATTTCTTATGTTCATTGTAATAAAATTGTCTTTGAGAGATCTCACATAGCATCCAAAAAAGAGGGATTTTACTGTAGGGTGCCAAACAAACGAGGGTAAGGAAAATAAGCATAAAGAAGGTGCTGACAACTCTCAAGGCAGGTTGAACAAAGACAAAGATGGCCCTGGGAGGTTGGAGGGGTGTGGCACTTCCCATTTCTCATCCTGCCCTCACTTCCCTCCTTCATTCCCGCCCCTGCTCCCTTGCCCCTGGGTTATATCCCCACTTCTCCACTACTTTTTTATCCTCCTCCCTCAAATCCACCTATGTGGGATGGAGATGAAAGAATGGGAGGAGTGGTGACTCCATCAGCATCACCAGCAAGGCCATCTTGTCCTCCTCCTATGTCCTGATTACAGGAGGCACTGGTTCAGGCAAAGGAGGAGGGATGGGATATGTTTGAGTTGCGAATGGAAGCATGATTAAAGAACTGGACCCCAACAGGCATCAAGGTTAAATCAAGAGAAGACATACTCCTTTTAATCTGGAAGTTATGAAAGATCTGACAAAGGATTGTAATCTCTGTGAACCTGCATCATCTTATGTGAGGATATTGTTAAAAAAATTGGCTTATGAAATCCTAACTCCTAATGATTAGAAATCCATAACAAAAACAGCACAACCAGATTAAAGCCTTATTTTTTACTGAGTTTTTGTGGCTAGAATCTTGTTAAAGGCCATTAAATGAGCAATAGAATTATGGGAGATAGGACCTCACAAGATGAATTAGTGTATCCTGTGAAACCATCCCAAAGTAGCAAATTTTATTGGCCACAGATGCAAATTTCATACACGGGTCCCTTCTAGGGATAATTTGGGTATTACATGACTGGCCATGGATTTTGAAGAAAAGGTTTCTAAAATTTTTCTTAAAGAACTGACCATCCTCCCTAGGGGCATCAGGAACTTCCTGAGAAACCAGGGGGCATGACAACCTGTATTATACTTGAAGCAGAGTTACACTAAATGACAAGGAAATGTAGGAACACAATAGCAAGTCATTTATATGATCCCCCTTGCTCAACATCCAATAATTATCAGATGTGTGGTGTCCTATAGTTATGTAAGTGTATTATGTAAGCATAGGGCATATAAGGCTGAGAATTTCTTCAATAATGGAATTCTGCTTGATCATCTTCATTAGTTTTGCTTCACAACTCTACCTCATCACTGCTAACACTAAATTTGGAACACAAGGTTTTGCAAGACTCAATCTTGAAAAATTATCCCTCCAAATGTTTTGTAAATAAAAAGCTTTAAAAATTAAAAATAAATAAAAAGCTTAAAAAAAAAAAAAGAAAGAAATGATGTTTGTTCTTTGAACATCCCTGGAATTAGCTCCTGAAAAAAATGGTCTTCTGGTTCAGTGACCAATCCTCTACATAAACCTTAATGAGGAAAAGGTGTATAGGAGAAAAACCCTGAGCTTTAAGTCTGGGATTTCTTGAATACATAATTATTTGAAGATCAATTCAAATCACAAAATATCTCTCTCTTTCTCTGACTCTATCTCTGTTTCTCTCTGTTTCTGTATGTCTCCTATTTCTCTCTGCCTCTCTTTGTTTCTGTCTCTATTTCTGTCTTTATCTCTCTGTCTCTCCCTCATTTGTAGTGTGAGTGCTGAAAAGGTAGGGACCATGTTCTTTTCCTTTATATACTACCAATATTCAGCTTTTTTTTCTTAAAAAAAAAAAAAAAACTACTGTGGTGACAGAAATGGTGACAGTGAAAAAGAAAGCTTAATTTGTTTGCTAAGGTAAAGAAGTTTAAAACTTAAAAAAAAATTTATATCCATTCATTATAGCACAAAAGGTTGTTTTGATTATTAACTTAATTATTTTAATTTAATTTTATTTTGTTTTAATCACTCTTCACTTACACTGATTCCTTATCGAAATAATTATTTTATGAATTTTGTCTTTATCTAGTATTTGCATTTTATAATGACAATTTCATATTAATTTTGTTATTTCTTTTATGCTACATGTTCTTATGATCACTCTTCTTTTCTCCTAAGCAGAGGCCTAAACAACTTAATGAATATGTAAAATAAGAATGATTCCCAAATAGAATTGCTACTTGACAATCAGAAAAAAGGAACTCTCCATTTATTTAAGATGCCCTCATCTCAGATTTTTCATAGTGTTATTGACTTCCACTATTCCTAAAGAAAAAAAAAATCTGAAAATGCTTTTACCTACAAGATATATTTCTTATATTGTACTTCAAAATTATTTTATGAAATATGGGAAAAGGAGACCTTTTGTAGACTGTAGTCAGTCACATATCACATTATTCCAGAAATAAGTCTAGGTTAGGACCAGAAGATCAAAATGAACTAATCATAGAATCAGCAGGTTTCACTCTAGTAGAAAATGAATGAAGGATCATATTAATGAGCAAGTGAAGGAAAAAGAACTGATTTAGAAGTTAGTATTTGGAAAACATTAAGCTGAATATTGATCCCAGCTTTTTCAGCACCCACACTACAAATGAAGGAGAGACAGAGAGATAAAGACAGAAATAGAGACAGAAACAAAGAGAGGCAGAGATAAACAAGAGACATACAGAAACAGAGAGAGACAGAGATAGAGTCAGAGAGAGAGAGAGAGAGAAACAAAGACAGAAAGACAAGGAATTCAACTACTAATGTAATAGAAAGCCCTTAAATCTTAAGAGTACAGTAGCAGAGTGATGCAAAAGTATAGGAAACATTAGACTGCATTAGCAAGTTACATTGTAAAATATGAGTATGTTTTATTCCATCCTCCACTGTGCAATCTTAAGACCTAGATGATTTAAAGATATATAAGACCCACTGATACTCTATTTTTTTTTCAGAGAGATTAGTTGTTAATTGCTTGCCTATCCAACTAATATGAATATTCATGGTCTTTATTTAATATAGCTTCATAGGGACTATATGTATAACAACATTGTCCTTTTAAGCAAATTGAGGGGGAAAAAAAGAGAGATAAGTTACTCAAGCACAAAAAAAAAAAAAAAGGGAAGAATAAGAATTGCTATGATTCACTCCCTTGTTATCTGCTTCTTAATAGAGTATTACTAACACTGCTCTGCTATCTCAATGTATCCAGGAGGAATTAGTATATCTTCCTTAGATCTGGGGTGCATTATTTATGGTGGGGTGAACATAGCTAATACTACATTTTGCAGAAAGATGATAAAGAGAAGGAAATTTGCTTTGAAATGACAAGGGTACTTTCATTTTTGTTAGTAGATTGAAGAATTGGGTAATGATTTTTTTAGGATAATAGTTACTGTGGCTGAAATATTCAATCCTTACTAATTGCAATTCTCACAAAATGTACGTCTAAAAGCAAGGCAAAACACCACTTTACAGAAAGAATAATTCCTTTTGAGAGATGAATAGAGATTGTGTAATAGTTAAGTAAATTAAAAGTACTGAAGGAATGATGAAATATGGCTTTATGGCTTAAAAACCCAGATTTTTCTCTGATGCAATTCTCTCTCATTAAGAAGTGCTCAATTTACTGGACTTTGAGCCAGTATATCTTCCATCTCATTAAAAGGTGATAAGTAGCATGGGAGAGGTGGTGTCCCCATAGAGCTAAGAAAAGCAAGAACCATTTCTATTTATTAAGGTCAACGTGACTTTTATGAAAGGGTCGTTTTAAGTAGAGGAGTTGATTATTTTTGCAGGTATGGCTTTAGTTTGTGTGATATTGTAATTCTTGTGTGAGAAATAGCATAGGAAATTATTGAACCAGCAGTCATAAGGACACTGGGTTCAAATCCTCATTTTGAAAATCATTGTGAATTTTAAGCAAGTCATTCAGATTGTCTGAATTTCAGTCTTCTAATCTGAAATCCTGTCATTGAGTTCTAAAGTGAGAGTTAAATAAAAAGACATTTCTTAACATCTTTATAAGCATTAAAGAAATCAATGGATTCCACTTATATGCTTATAATATTTTATTGTATTCTTCAGAGAAATAAGCAGCTGGATGTGATTAATTTCATCTGAGAATGGTAAGTGTTTTTGCTGTCAATCCTGGAGTTTCTCTTACTTGAAAGAAATGTATGGTTTGAACTCTCAGTGATCCATCTGGCAGGTCTGAATTTTATGATCCCACTCAAGGATAGAGATTAAGGAAACAGGATATCCAAGAAATGAAAAGTACTTTATATAGAATATCATCTCCCAACTTGCTATCCAAGGTATGGGAACATAACCCTTCATCAATAGATGCAAAAATAGCCCAATAAATACATTTATGTGGTTTATTTATAATCCATTTTATATTTCCAGGGACAATTTATTTTTAAGCACAGCTATCTCCCCAAATACCCCAACCTCTTGATTTTTTTTTTGTAAAAAAGAGTTTTAAAATTTTCAAAAAAGCCATACACTAGAACAACAATACTGCAGCAATGATACAATATTCCTCCAACTCTCATTTTTAAAGCAGGAAAGCAGCCTTTGTCATCTGTTCTTCAAGATCTAATTGTGTTCATGTTGTTAATCTCACCAGAGTTTCCTATTACTGTTTTGTCAATTCACATTATTGTTAAATAGAATTTGATTCTCTTTTCTTCTCAGTTCATTACAAAGGCTTCTCAAATCTCTTTTATTTATGATAATGTCATTTTTCTTAATATAATCTTTAATTAAAATCACATATCAATATATGTTGAATTATTCACTGATATTCATCAGTTTCCCATTCCAGGTTTAAATATTTGTTTTATTTCCACAAACAGTATTATAAAAATTTGGTATCTATAGGATCTTTCTGTTGCCACTGATATCCTTCCAGTATGTTACAGTAACTAACCTGCTGATCCACAGAGAAAAAAATAGGCTAGTGTCTTTTTTGCATCATTTCAAATGTTTTTGTGTTTTTTTTTTTAATCTTGGCTCAATTATTTCTATTAACTCTATCAAATCAACTCTACAAAAACAGTATCTTTGTTATTGCCTTTTTGATAGACCACCAACATTGACAAATTTTGAGGGGTTTTTTGCTTGCTTTAAAAAAAAAAAAACTAAACTATTTTACTAAGTATGATGTCAAAAAAGAAAATTGTATTAATTTTTATTTTTCTGTCAGATAAGTAATATTTATGAAAACTTTTGATATTATTTGGTCCATTAACTATAGGGCATAAGTCTAATGGCTAGGGGCCATTAGGTGGCATAATTGTTGATATTGGGCCTGTAGTTGGAAAGATCCAACTTCAAATTTGTCCTCAAAAAAGAGTATCTGTGGGACTCTGAGTATAACAGAGAATGTCTGTTTCCTTCTATTTCTCCATCTAGAAAATGAGCAAAGCAATAGCACCTATATTTCAGACTTCTTTTGAGGTACAAGTGAATGATATGATTAAATGACTTAGCAATGGGCCTGGCAAATAGTAGATGCTCTAAAATACAAGAACCTGTTATAATTATTACTGCTATTTCTAATAATATTCTCTTTTTACCATGACGCATGCAAACAACAAAGTTAAGTGACATGCCCAAAGACATAGTGCTATTTAGTATCTGAGGCCAAATTTGAACTCAAAACTATGTCTTAAGGATTTCAGGCCCTAAACTCTATACCTTGTACCACCTACTTGTCCCCGCTTCATTTTGCTCAAATATAAAATGGCACACCATTTGAAATGCCCTCATTTACTTTGAGATATAGGTACTGTGAAAGTCAGATAGGGAAGAGAAGAGTATTTTCAAAATAGCACTCTTTATTGAAAAACAAAGTACTTGAACCAAAATTGGACTCATTCATTGGAAAAAAAAATTGAGAGAGATAGAGCGACAGACAGAAAGACAGATAGAAAGAGATTTGTTAAAGTATTGTTACAAAACTGAAATTATATAGAGTAAATTTAAAATATGCATATTATGAAGGCAAAATGAGTCAACCATGTGATTATACATTATTTCATGGGTATTAAAGCACAGTATGTAAATGCTTGGTAACTATTACTGTACTTGCACATTCTGATTAAAACCAAAGTAACTAGAATTAGAAAAATGATTGATAAAATGGAAAAAATAAATAAAAAATTAGAAACATTTTGCTAAATGATTTTACTTAAATGTTTTAGTATAAAGAAATGGGAATCTAAAGAGCTTTGTGTGAAGTCTGGTTTAGCTCCCTGGAGGCTTCAGAATTAGCTGGAGTCAGGAGAAGGAAAAGTCCTTAGTCTTTAGGGAGAGAGATAAAGGAGATTAACTGCCACACACTCTCCATCAACCAACCTCCCTTCTCCTCTTCCTCTTCCAAAGTGACTCTGACTTGTCTTACTCCACCCTCTTATCCCTCCTACGATTATCTGTATACAACAAAAGATCAGGCCAGCACAGAATAGTGAGAAGGGTCATTTTCCAAGCATATGCTAATAGAGTATTGCTTAATAGGTAATTAGCCTTAAGTGCTTGGTTGTCTGATTCCAGTGCACCTATTCAGAGTTTTAACCCTTTACAGCTTTGGGTTTTTAACCTTCATACAAAATTGGGGCAACTATTTGGTATAGTAAATAAATCACTGGACTGATATATAAATTTGATAGTTCATAAGTGAAATATATATTAAATAATTATGTGCATTCAGTTCAAAATCAATAGCACTGCAAAATGAATAGTCATTAACTTTAAGGTGCTAAGAAACAAGTACTAAAGTGAGCAATAGTTATTAATACTCAATATCTTGAGAAAAATCAGAAGCTCTCTCTTTTCCTGAATTCATCATTTTAAAAAGATCATTTTTCTTGTGATGAAGAGAGCCATTTACAACCAGAGAGAGGATTGTGGGAACTGAGTGTGCTTCACAACATAGCATTTTCACTCTTTCTGTTGTTGTTTGCTTGCAATTTGATTTCTTTCTCAGTTTTTTTTTTCCAGTTTAATTTGATTTTTCTTATGCAGCAAGATAATTGTATAATTATGTTTGCATATATTGGATCTTAAAAAATAAAACAAAAAGATCATTTTTTGTTAAAAAAAAACATCACTTATAATTAGATTGCATAGAAATTAATAGATCTTGATCACATCCCACACAACCTTGAAAGGAATGTAATGTGAAGCAGGGAAACCTATTGTATCATAGTCAAATTTGAAAGACACAGATCTTTTTCTCTAAATAGTTCAAGATTGGGATTCATATGCTGTCTAGAAATTTTCTATGTAAGGGGTGACATAAGCAATGGTGTACAATCAGTCTTTAGTGCAAGAGTTTTTAAACTGGAGCCATCTCCAGTTGTTGTCTTTAGTCTAGGAATGATTGGTTAATGACCATACTTTCATTAATAGCCTGCTGGACTTATTTTTTTTTTAATTACTAAATTATCCAAAAAAGTATATCTGTTTTTTTTATAAATATTTCACAAATATAGATACATACTTGAATAGTTCATTAAGATTAAGTAGTAACCATTTGTTAATTGACTAACATCTGATATAAATGCTATGAGAGAATAATTCAAACAAGGGTAAAATTGTTTTTTGCCTAGTGATTACAGGAGAAGACTACACAGTGAGTGGTATGGAAATAAGAAAGATCTTAAAATAGGCAAATCACAAAACAGTAATGTCCAATATGATGTACAATTTTGTTCTTACTTAAATTGAGGGTTTTAAGAACATTTTTTTTTAACAATCATAGTCATAGAAGATGATTAGAGTCCCTGGTGTAGGACTTAATCCCTTATTAGTTGATTTTTTTTTCCCCCAATTATATAGAATGTTAGAATTTGGGCAGAAATTGAAAGAACATAACTTTGGATGTTGGAGCTGGTGATGAAAACATGAAATTAAATCTAGGAGGAAAATGGCAGATCTTCAAATCCAACTATTCCTGTTTGGATGAAGGAAACTGAGGACCAGGGGGAAAAAGTGATTGCTGCATTTTGAATTCATCATTTTCACAGGCAGAAGAAAGACACAATGCCAAAGAAAAATCTCACAAATGTGAAGGAATTCATTCTCCTGGGATTTTCTAATTTACCCAATCTCCAAGGATTTCTATTTGGGATATTCTCTGTCATCTACATAAGTATACTGTTAGGTATACTTATGTATACTCCTATATGTATACTCCAAAAAGTATACTCCTTTTTGTAATCAAGATTGATCAAGCTCTTCATACCCCTATGTATTTTTTCTTAGGGAACTTTTCCTTTTTGGAAATATGTTACACATCAGTCACTTTGCCCAGAATGTTGGCAGATCTCTGGACCCAGAAGAGAACAATTTCCTTCCTGGCCTGTGCTGTGCAAGCATTTTCTCTTTATATTTGTGGAGGTGCTGAGTGCCTTCTCCTGACTGTGATGGCTTATGACCGTTATGTGGCAATCACTATGCCTCTCTATTATACTCTCATCATGAATCACAAAGTATGTGTCCAATTGGTTGTGGCTTCCTGGCTAACTGGGGTTCCAATTATGATTGGTCAGACATATCAGATTTTTTCCATGAACTTCTGTGGTCCTAATAAAATCAATCATGTTTTCTGTGATGCCCCCCCTTTATTCCCATTAGCATGTACAAACACATATAACATAGAGGTTTCTGTCCATGTTGTGGCTCTACTCTTTGTCACAATTCCCTTTGTTTTGATACTTGCTTCCTATATCAAAATCATAACTACAATAATGAAATTGCCCTCCACCTCAGGGAGATCCAAAGCCTTCTCTACTTGTTCTTCTCACTTAATGGTTGTGTGCTTTTTCTATGGGTCTGGAAGTATTGTGTATTTGCAGCCAAAATCGAGTCAATCATCAGCATCTAGCAAAGTACTTGCTCTTTTCTACACTATTGTCACCCCAATGTTTAACCCCCTAATCTACAGTCTGAGAAATAAGGATGTCATTGCTGCACTGGGAAAACTACTTCCTAAATGAATCTAGTGTATGCTATTAGTCAAATCCAAGAGGATTAGTATTCTCATCTACTGTACTTCCTATTTTAAAAAAAAATACTTCAGATTATTTTTTCCATTGCACTGGGATGCAATGGAATTGCACTAAAATGAGAATCTATCAAGAGATTCTATATGAAAATAGAAAACAGCAGCCCAAATTTCCATCTTCCTTAGTTCAATCGTGACTGAAATTAAAACCTTTATTGTTTACTAAATAATGACAATGATCCATAAATACTTTGAGTGCAATTTTACTATGCTTTCTACTACTACCTTAGTAACATGGGGGAAAAAAAGACTTTTTTTCTTAAAAATATCAATTTCATTGTGTATGTGTTTAAGAGACAGACAGCAAGGAGAAAAGAGAGAAAGAGAGACATAGCCAAAGAGAAGACGAGTAAAACAGACAGAAACAGAGATCAGAGATGCAGACAGAGACAGAAATAGAAAGAAATAGAGAGAAATATTATCCCTACACATAGG
The DNA here is from genome assembly GCF_016432865.1 of Antechinus flavipes. NCBI lineage: Eukaryota > Metazoa > Chordata > Mammalia > Dasyuromorphia > Dasyuridae > Antechinus > Antechinus flavipes. Next base: position 245,273,069 of record NC_067403.1, read on the forward strand.
CAGGGAAAGAGACAATTGAAGGGGATAGAATAAAAACAGAGAAACTGTGTAGAAAACCACAGATAGTGGGGAACCCTTAGTGAGTTAAAAGACTCCTTTATTCTAGTAAGGGACACTGCTAACCAGTCTGGTTTGGTTCCCCATCTCAGCTTTCCTGAGAAGTCAAGAGTATGACAGCCTGTATAATTAAAACAGAGTGATACCAAGTGGCAAAGAGACATCTGAACACTATAGCTAGTTGTGGTCCCACATGTGCAGTACTCTATAGTAATGTATGGGTATTAGGATATATGTGGATTTTTTTTTTTGAATAAATGGACTCCTTTTTGACCATCTTCATGAATTCTGCCTCATCACTCAATGGAGGAGATATAGAAGACAATAATTATTTTTTATACCTTCCTTCTGGGGCTCATGGAAGTTTTTTATATCATCTTGTTTCCTCATATTACTTATTATATTACTACTTGCCTGTGTGACTCTTCCTTGCTGAAACTTGTTATCCACCATTTTATGGATTTAACCACTGATATATACCTTCTTCAATTAACACAAAAAGAAAGGGAGAGATGTAGAGAACCACAGATAGAGGGAAGCCTGGATGAAGTATAAGGCCCTTTAGTCCAGTAAGAAACTCCTGGCCGTGTTTGGCTTGGCTTCCCATTCCCTCTGAGGCATCTTGGCCTTCCTGAGAATTCAGAGGGCATGACAATATGTGTTGTACTTGAAGCAGAGTTATACAAAATGACAAGGAAACTATGAACAAAATAGCAAATGTGATTTAGCATGCACAGTATCCTACAGTTAGCACATGAGCAGTGTGCTATAGTATAGTATGTAAGGTAAGTGTCAAACGTGATCATATGGTATATAAGGCTGATGATTTTTTTTTTAAATAAAGGGACTCCTGCTTGGCCATCATCCTGACTTTTGCCTCATCACTCCTCATCCAAGATTAGGGCTCGGGCTGGTAGCAAAGTCCTTCCATGAGCAGATTTGGACATCACAAGGAGGCATAAAAGATCTGTTATGATTGAGGGAAAGATGGGAGGGTAATGAGTATTGTGTGAATTTTAATCTCATCAGATTTGGCTGAAAGAGGGAATATCAGACACATTTAACTTCACAGACAAACTTTTCTCACCCTACAGGGAATTAAAAGGGGAAGGGAGAAAGAAATAGGAAAGGTTAATAGAAGGGAGAACAGAAATAAAAGAAGAAAGGTAAAATAAAGGGGGAGAGGCTGAAATAGAGGAGGGTTGTTTGAGGGAAAGGGTCTCAGTTCCAAATACTGGGAAGAAAGGAAAGGAGGAAAGGCAAAAGCATAACTCGGGATAAACAAGACAGCAGGAAATACAGAGTTCATACTTTTATTTGTGAATGTGAATGGACTGAACTCTTGCATAAAATAGAAGTGGATAACAGACTGGAATAAAAGCCAGAATTCTACAATTTGTTGTTTAAAGAAACACATTTAAAGGAGAGTGATACATTTAGAGTAAAGGTAAATGTCTGGAGCAGAATCTACTATGCTTCAGCTGAAGTTAAAAAAAAAAAAAAAAAAAGCAGGGGGTAGTGATTCTGATCTCAGAGCAAACAAAAGCAAAAATAGATCTAATTAAAAAGAGATAAGGAAGGTAACTATATCTTGCTAATGGGTACCATTGATAATAATGCAATATCAATACTAAACACATAGATACCAAGTTGTATACCATCCAAACTCATACAGAAGCTAAGAGAGCTGCAAGAAGAATTAGATAGCAAAACTATAGTACTGGGTGCTGTCAACCTTTCTGTCTCAGAATTAGATAAATTGAACCGCAAAATAAGGGAGAAAGAAGTTAAGGAGATAAATAGAATTTTAGAAAAATAAGGGATGATAGACCATTTAAGAAAATGTAAAGGAGACAGAAGAACATATATATATATATATATATATATATTTTTTTTTTTTTCTCAGCAATACATGGAAACTATAGAAAAAACTGATAATATATTAGGCCATAAAAAATCAAAAAGTCAAATTCAGAAAATATAATGTATTTAACTTATATTTTTACCATGTTTAACATATATGATATTATTTGCCATCTAGAAGAAGAAGTGAGGAAAGGGTGGGAAAAATTGAAAACACGGTTTTGCAAGGATTAATGTTGAAAAATTATCCATAGATATGTTTTGAAATTTTAAAAATATTTAATTTTAAAAAAGAAATAATGCATGTCTTTTTCATGTCACTGGAAGTACCTCCTGAGAAAAATGGCCTACTGATTAGTGTCTAATCATCTAAGTAAATCTTAAGGAGGCAAAGTTGTATAGGGAGGAAAATGCTGAGATTTAAGTCTACAATTTCTTGAATAGATTTTTTTTTGAAGATCAGTTCAAATCATAAAACATAGAGACAGGAATATTGACAGAGAAAAGGAAATATTAATTTGTTTGCTAAGCTAATGAATATTAAAGCTTTTTTAAAAATTCATATCCATTCACTATGGCACAAAAGGCTATTTTGATTATTAGCTTGATTAGGTATTTAATCACTGTGCACTTCCACTGACCCCTAGAAAAATAATTTTTTTCTGAATTTTGTCTTTCTCAATCTAGTATTTGCATTTTATAACGACAACTTTATATTTATATTGTTATCACTTGTATGCTATGTGTTCTTATGATGACTCTTCCCTTCTCTTAAGAATGTACCTAAACAATTTGATGAATATTAAAAAGAAGAATCATATCTAAATACAATTGTTATTTGACAATCAGAAAAAAAGGGACTCTCAGCTGATTTAAGAGCCTCTGATCTCTTCAAATCAGTTTCACTTATTCAGTGATGAAGAGAGCCATCTACACCCAGAGAGAGGACTGTGGGAACTAAATGTGGATCACAACATAGCATTTTCACTCTTTTTGTTGTTGTTTGCTTGCATTTTATTTTGATTCTCTCTCTCTCTCTCTCTCTCTCTCTCTCTCTCTTTTTTTACTGAATTGATTTAATCTTTCTTGGGTGGCACAATAATTGCATAAATATGTATGCATATGTTGGATTTAACCTATAGTTCTACCATGTTTAACATATTCATTTGAAGTCCAATGAAATTTGACAAATGATTGTAACCCATTACAAATCTTTAAGACATCTGTCTTTTATCCATGTTGTAGTAGACATCTTGTCAGGATTCACTTTTGCAATACCAGCAGCAAAAGAGACAGCCTGAGTGGTCACTGAATTCCTTATACAAGCATTTGCAATTATGCGTGTGCTACAAGCAATAAAAACAGATAATTGACCTGCATATTCTTCCAAACATTTCTCACACTTTTGTGCACAGCATCAGATCTCAGCCACTACTGGCATACCCTTCAAACTTGAGGGACAAGCAATAGTATTGAGGAGGAATAGACATGAAGACGCTCTTCCAAAAACAAAAGAAAGGGGGAGCCACAGGTAATTCTGGAGATGAGAATGCACTGGCTGCAGCAGACAAGATTCATAACCCACAGGAAGGACAGCGTCCAGTGCAAGCAGCTCCAATACATTTAAATAATCACCAGGTCATGTGGAGAGATCCTGAGAGCCATTAATGGAAGGGACCAAACAGGCTAATCACTTAGGCAGAGGATTTGTTTGTGCCTCTACAGATGGAGAAGGAATGAAGGAATCTGATGGGTGCCCATGCACCATATCTGCCTTATCCATCAGAGAGATGGAAAAAGAGAAGACACTGGAAACGAAGGTGAGGATCCAATGGTTGGTTCCCTTTCTAACTACACCCACTACCAAAAGTGCATGGCAGTTACCAATGTATATGGCAACTGACTTATACATATTACCATGACCAGAAAAGTAATTGTGAATGAGATGGATACAGGTCTTCAAACCCTGCAAGAATCATTGAATTCCCTCGCACATGAAGTGATGGGTAATAGATGGGCTTTGGACTGTCTCTTGGCTGCTGAAGGAGGTGTATGTGTAGTTGTGAATTCCTCTTGTTGTATGTATATAAATAACTCATAGCAGGTGACCACAAATATACACTACCTACATGAGGAGGTTCAGTGGATGAGAGACTCAAGACAATAGTTATTTTCTATACCTTTCTTCTGGGACTCATGAAAGTCTTTTATAGCACCTTGTTTACCATATTACATGTTATATTACTACTTGCCTATGTGATTCCCCCCATGTTAAAACTTATTAAAACTTAAAATCATTTTAATGGTTTTAATCACTGTTGAATACCTGCTTCAATTAACACAAAAAGAAAGAGAAAGATGCGGAGGGCCACAGAGAGTGGGAACCCTGGGCAAAGTGTAAGACCCTTTAGTCCAGTAATTAGACTGTGGAGGTTTGCCTTCCCATGCATACTAGGGGCATTTTGGTTGTCCTGAAAAGTCAGGGGGTGTGACAACCTGTGTTGTACTTGAAGCAGAGTCATGCTAATATGGCAAGGAAACATGTGCACACAATAGCAAATTGTTTATGTGGTCCCACTTGAGCAGTATTCTATAGTTATGTATTATGTAAACATAGGGTATATAAAGCTGAGGATTTTTTTTTTTTTAATAAAGGGACTCCTGCTTAACTTCTGTCTCATCACTCCTTACCCAAGATCAGGCCTCAGGCTGGTACTGAAGTCCTCCTAGGGGCTGGCACTAAAGTTCTCCTGTGAGCAGATTCAGACATTAAGAGGAAGAAAAAAAAAAAAAAAAAAGATCTGTTATAATTGAGGGAAAGAGGGGAGGGGGATGAGCATTATGTGAATCTTCTCTTATCAGATTTGACTCTAAGGGGTAATATAGCTTCTCTCACCCTACAGGGAAGTAGGAAAGTAAGGAAAAACAAAAGGGAGCAGGCTAATAAAGCGAGAACAGAAGTAGAAAGAAAAAGGTTTAAGAAAGGGGAAAGGACTGCCAAAGGGGAGGACTGTTTGAGGCAGGGGGTGGAAAGTAATAAAATACTAGGTAGGAGAGAAAGAGGAAAAGAAAGAGAAAAGTATAACTGTGGATAAACAAGATGGCAAGAAATATAGTTTTTTTTATCTGTGAATGTGAATGGGATTAACTCCCATAAAACAGAAGCAGATAGCAGACTGGATTTAAAGCCAAAATTAAACAATCTGCTATTTACAAGAAACATTTAAAACAGAGTGATATATTTAGAGTAAGGGTAAAAGGCTGGAGCAGAATCTATTATACATCAGTTGTTGTAAAAGTAGCAGGGTAGCAATTCTGATACCAGATCAAGCAATAGTAAAAAAAAAAAAAAAAAAAAAAAAAAAAGATCTAATAAAAAGATCCCTCCTCCCCTTCCCCGCCCCTTACATATACACCATGTTTGGCAGAGGGTCTAAGGAATATTCTATAAAAAGAAATCACTTATTCTCTTTGAAATCTTTTTTACTGAATCTCCATTCCCAAGTAGGATTATAAAATTCAGAATTGTCATGAAGATCACAAATCAGATCAAAGGAATTGATGTTGAGATAGCAAAAGAGCTCACATCTGCCTTCTTAAGTCAAAATAAGTCATATTCTTTAGTTGTTTGCATCTCTAATGATAATGCTGAGGATAATAGAGGCATATGATAATTTATATTCATAAAAGGCTTTAACATTTGGTAAATCACATTATTACATCAGAACCATAATTTAGGTTTCATAGATGCACAGATATAGGAAACATTAGACTGTATTAGAAAGTTAGATGGCAAAATGTGATCATATTTTATTCTATCCTCCACTGTGCAATCATAAGACTCAGAAGATTTAAAGACATTGGTTGGGCAGGTCATAAGGCTTAATGATATTCTAAATTTTTTGTTGATTGCTTGTTTAGCCAAATGTTAGGAATTCTCATGGCTTTTATTTGATGTGGAGGACTAGGGACATAATGTACTAAAACATCCTACTTTTAAGCAAACTAAGAAAAAAAAAGAAGAGAAAAAACTTACTCAAAAACAAAACAAAAAAAAGGCAAAAATGAGGGGAGCTAGGATTCACATCCTTGTTCTTGGCTTCATAATAGAGCATTATTAACACTGCCATGCCATCTCTAGTATGCATGAGGAACTAGTATATCATCCCTAGATCTGGAGTATATTGCCTATGGTGGGGTGAACATAGGTAATAATAAATTTTGCAGGAAGATGATATAGAGAAGAATTTTAAAAAATCAGGCGTGTTTTCACTTTTGTCAATAAAATGAAGAATTGGGTAATATTTTTTATATGATAATAATCACTGAAGTTAAAACAATCAATACTTTCTAATAACAATTCTCACAATATGCATGCCTACAAGGAATACAAAACAGCATTTTACAGATAGAATAATTCAGGTTTAAAATGAATAGAAATTGTGTAATATTAAGTAAATTAGAAGTACTAAAAGAATCATGAAACATGGCCTCATTGCTGAAAATAGTAGATTTTTCTTTATGTAATTCTCCCTTTGATCCAGTATATCTTCCACCTCATTAAAATGTCATAAGTAGCATGGGAGAGGAAGTGTCCCCATAGGGTTAAGAAAGGCAGGAACCATTTCTATTTATAAAGGTCAAAGTGTCGTTTTGTGAAAGGCTCATTTTGAGTAGAGAAGTGGATCACTTTTGCAAAGTGTAGTTTTATTTTGTGTGATATTGAAATTCTTGTGTGAGAAATAGCCTCTTAAAGTATTGAACCAGCAATAATAAAGACATTGGGTTCAAGTCCTCATTCTGAAAACCACTGTGAATTTTAGGCCAGGCACTCAGATTGTTTGAATCTCCGTTTCCTAATATATAGTCCTTCTGATGTGAGGTTTAGATAAAATGACATATGTTAGCATCTTTGTAAGCATTAAATAAATTAAAGGGTTCCATTTATATGCTTATATTATTTTACTATGTTCTTCTGAGAAATAAGCAACTGGATATAATTAATTTCATCAGAAAAAGGTAAGTGTGGGCTCGTTCTCTTCCAGTTCTTGAGTTTCTCTTACTTGAAAGAAGTTTATGGTTTTAACACTGACTGCTCCATGAGTTATCTGGCAGGACTGAATTTTGTAATAGCATTTAAGAATACAGATTAAGGAAAGAGCATGTCCAAGAAATGAAAGTGCTTTAGATACAATATCCCCTCCCAACTTACCATCCAAGGTAAAGGAAGGTAACCTTTCATTAGCAGATACAAAAATAATATAATAAATACATTCATATTTATTTATTTATAACTCCTTTTATATTTTCAATCATTTTACAATTTATTTTTTAAGCACAGCCACTTCCTCCAAATTTCCCAACCACTTACTTTCATTTTTAACAAAGCATTAAAAACAAATTTAAAGAAAAGCAAACACTGGAACAACAATACAGGACCAATAATCAAAAATACCAGAACTCTATTTCCCCCAACTCTCATTTCTAAGAACAGGAAAGCAGGATTTGTCATCTGTCCTTCAAGATCAAAATTGGTTAATGTCATTAATCTTACCTGAGCCTTCTATTACTGTTGTCAATTCATAGTATGATTAAACAGAGTTTGATTCTCTTTTATTCTCAGTCATTTAAAAAGATTTCTCAATTCTCTTTTGTCTGATACTGTCCTCTTATTTTAGTGTTATTTTTAAATAACATTCCAAATCAACAAATGTTTAATTATTCATTGATGAATATCAATTTTCCATACTAGGTTTTGAAGTTTGTTTTTTTTCCCCAAAAAACAGTACTATGAAAATTTGGTATATATAGGATCTTTTTTTCTGTCTTTGATACCCTTCCAGTATATGTCACACTAATTAGACTGCAGATCTACAGGGAAGGAATAGATTAGTAGACTTTTGTTTCGAAATTTCAAGTGGATTTTGAAAATCAATCACCAGCTCTACCACAAGGGTATCTTTGTTATTGTCTTCTTGGTGAAACTCCAACTCTGACAAAATATGTTTTTTTTTCCTAATTGTTCTTTTCTTAAATTAAACTAATTTGTTAGGTATGATTCCACAAGAGAGAGTTGTATTAGTTTTCATTTTTCTGTCAAGTAAATATTATTAATGAAAACTGCATTGATATCATTTTGTCCATTAACTTTGGGACAGGTCTAATGCTTAGAGGCAGTTATGTGGCATAATGGATGACACTGGGTCTACATTGAGGAAGATCCAACCTCAAACTTGACATCAGAAAAGACTATTTGTGGGATTCTGAGTACATCAGAGAATGTCTGTTTTCTTCTGTTTCATCATCTAGAAAATGGGCAAAACAATAACACCTATATTTCAGACTTCTTTTGAGGTACAAGTGAATGATATCAATAAATCACTTAGAATAGTGCCTGAAAAATAGCAAGAAGCTACTATAATTATTACTGTTATTTATAAAAGTTTCTATTGTTACCATAACATATGTAAACAACAAAGTTAAGTAACATACCCAAAGACACCTAGCTATTTAGTATCTGAGGCCCATTTGAACTCAAGCTTAAGTCTTAAGAACTTCAGATCCAAAACTCTTATCTATTGTACCACCTACCTGCTTCTGCTTCATTTTACTCAAATATAAAATGGAATGCCATTTGAAATGCTCTCATTCACTCTGAGATATATTTGTTGTGGAAGTCAGATTGTCAGGAGAAGAATATTACATTGAAACCTATTTGTAGCAGCCCTTTTTTGAATCACAATTTTGAACCAAAATTAAGCTCATTCATGAAAAAAAAATTTAAAAAATAGAAAAAAAAGAGAGAAGAGCTACAAAGACAGAGAGAGAAAGGGGGGGAGGTTGTTACAGGATTGTTAAAAAATTAAAAGGATGAAGAATAAATTTAATATATATATAATGAATGTAAAATGAGTCAACTATGTGATTATACAGTATTTTATGGGTGTTAAATCACAATACGTAAATGTTAGTAACTATTACTAGTACTTGTACATTCTGATCAAAGTAAAGTAGCCAAAATTAGGTAAACAATAGGCAAAATAAATACAAACAACTTAAAAGTTAAAAACATTTTGCTAAAGGATGTTACTGAAATATTGTAGTATAAGGAAATGTCAGTCTAAAGAGATTTGGGTTTTTAATCTTAATAGAAAATTGGGGAAGCTACTTAGTATAATGTATAAATTACTGGACCTGGAATGAGACTTATCTTTACAGAGTCCAAATCCATCCTCATGATTGACCATGGGCAATCATTTAACTCACTTTGCTTCAGTTTCTCATCTGTAAATGCAGTTGCAAAAAAGAAAAGACAAAGGACTCTACTATCTCTGCAAGAAAGTCCAAAAGGAGAATTGAACATGAGTGAAAATAACTTTAACCACAACAAATGTGTTAAGATTAAATAAAGAAAAAATCCATTGTATTTATCAAAGTGTGATAAGCCATGACTTCAGTGGACTAATAATGAAGAATGTAACTCCTTCTTCTTTGAATACATTTGATATTTCATAAGTGAAACATATATTAAATGCTTATGTGCATTCAGTTCAAAATCAATAACATTACAAAATGAATATTTATTAACTTTAAGGTGCTAAGAACTTAGTACTAAGAGTGAGCAATGGTTATCACTAATAAATATCTTGAGGAAATTCAGAAGCTCTCTCTTCTCCTGAATTCCCCTTTTTAAAAAGATCATTTTTAAAAAAAAATTTCAAAAGGACATTATTGATAATTAGATTATGTTGACTCTAATTGATCTTGATCAGATCCTGCACAATTCTGCTAGGAATTTAATGTGAAGTAGGAAAACCTATTGTATTATACTCAAGTTTCATAGAGACATATCCTTTCATCTAAACAGTCCAAGATTGGGAATCATCTGCTATCTAGAAGTTTTCTGGATGCAGGTGTGACATTACTATGATGGGCCATCAGACTCTATTGCAATAGTCTTGTTGTCTTTGGTCTAAAAAAGCTGGGTAAATAAACACATTGTTTCATAATAGTCTGCTGGGCTTATTTTTAAAAATTATAAAATTACCTAGAAAGTAGATCTGTCATTTTTTGAAAACATTTCTCAACCATAAGGAATACACTTAGAATAGATTAAGATTAAGTTGTAATCATTTGTTAATTAACAAACAACTGATATAAATGTTATGATAGAGTAATTCAAGAAATGGTAGAATTAATTTTTGCCTAATGATTACTAGAGAAGACTACACAATGGAAGGTAAAGAACTAAGATAGACCTTAAAATAGGCAAATCACAAAACAGAAATGTTCAATATGTTGGAGAATTTTGTTCTTTCTTAAATGGATGATTTCAAGGATAATTTTATCTTAGCATGATTGACATATAACTGATTAGAGTCCTTGATGTAGGATAGAGGCTTAATCCATTCTTAGTAGATTTGGATTTTTTTTCCCAGTTATATAGAATATTAGAATTGAGATAGAAATTGAAGGAACATAACATTGGATGTTGGAGCTGGTGATGTAAACCTAAAATTAAAATTAGGAGAGAAATGGCAGATCCCCAAATCCAATTGTTCCTGTTTGGAGGAAGGAAACTGAGGATCAGAGAAGGAAAGTGATTGCATTATTTTGAATTCATCGTTTTCACAGGCAGAAGAAAGACACAATGCCAGAGGAAAATCTCACATATGTGAAGGAATTCATTCTCCTAGGATTTTCTGACCTGCCCAATCTTCAAGGTTTTCTATTTGGAATATTCTCTGTCATCTACCTAAGTATACAGTTAGGAAATGGCCTCCTCATTGTTCTAATCAAGACAGATCCAGCTCTCCATACCCCTATGTATTTTTTCTTAGGGAACTTTTCCTTTTTGGAAATGTGTTACACATCAGTCACTCTGCCCAGAATGCTGGCAGATCTCTGGACCCAGAAGAGAACTATTTCCTTCCTGGCCTGTGCTGTACAAACTGGTTTCTTTTATATTTTTGGAGTGGCTGAGTGTCTTCTCCTAACTGTAATGGCTTATGACCGTTATGTGGCAATCACTAAACCTCTCAATTATACTCTCATTATGAATCACAAAGTATGTGTCCAGCTGGTTGTGGCTTCTTGGCTGACTGGGGTCCCAGTCTTGATAGGTGAGACGTACCAGATTTTTTCTATCAACTTCTGTGGCCCTAACAAAATAAATCATGTTTTCTGTGATGCCCCACCTTTATTCCCATTAGCATGTACAAACACATATAATATAGAGGTCTCTGTCCATGTTGTGGCTCTACTCTTTGTTACAATTCCCTTTGTTTTGATACTTGCTTCCTATATCAAAATCATTACTACAATAATGAAATTGCCCTCCACCTCAGGGAAATCCAAAGCCTTCTCCACTTGTTCTTCTCACCTAATGGTTGTTTGCTTTTTCTATGGGTCTGGAAGTATTGTGTATTTGCAGCCAAAATCCAGACAATCATCAGGATCCAGCAAAATGCTTGGTCTTTTCTACAATACTGTGACCCCAATGTTTAACCCCATCATCTACAGTCTGAGAAATAAGGATGTCATTGCTGCACTGAGAAAACTACTTCCTAATTGAATTCATGTATGGAGCAGTTAGTCAAATCTAAAAGGAATTGTATTCTCTTCTGCCATACTTCCTAATAAAAAGAAAATTTATTTTTCCATTGCACTGAAATTGTACTAAAATGAATTTGTCAAGAGATTCTATTTGAAAATACAGAACACTAACTCAAAATTTCAGTTTTCCTTAGTTCAATTGTGACTGAAGTGAAAAACTTTGTTTTATCTTAAATAGCAACAATGATCAACAGATATTTTGAGTGCGATTTTACTGTGCTTTCTACTACTTTCCTATTAACATGGGGAAAAAAGACTTTTTTCTTTAAATATATCAATTTAAGTGTTTTTGCGTGTGTGATCGAGAGAGAACTTTCAAGAAAGATAGGAGTAAAGAGAGAAATACAGAGAAACAGAGAGAAAGATACAGAGATACATATAGAGACAGACACAGAAGGAGAGATAAGGAGCTATCTAAAAGCTTGTTTTTCAATTTCATAGTCCTTCAATATAGAACCATTAGTCATTTTGATTTTTAGCCTTATTATTCTCTTTTCAATTTATACAAAGATCTGTTTTTATTTTATTTTATTTTATATTTTATTAATATTATTATTATTTTTCTGAGGCAATTGGTGTTAAGTGATTTGCCCAGGGTCACAGAACTAGAAAGTGTTAAGTGTCTGAGAACAGATAAGAACTCAGGGCCTCCTGATTTCAAGGCTGGTGCTCTATTCACTGTACCATCTCGCTATCCCTATATCTTCATTTTAACAATGCTCTCTTTCCATGTGCATTAAAATTATCTAAAATAATACTGGTGTATTTTCAGTCCCTTAACAGTTTCTAATAATCAGAAAACAATAAGTTTAATGAAGAAAATTTCACATAATTAAGAAGGAAAAAGAATGAGTATAACTATAAATGATTGGGAATATAAGCATTCTTTATCTTTATGATGTAAATTCAGAGAATAATACATTTATAATAAACATTAGCTATTTGTTACAATTTGTACTAGAAATGAACTCTTCTTCCAATGACGAAAGTTCACTTTTTCATAAATATTTTACTAAATCTATAAGGTAGTACAACCTTTTGGATAGTTCTTATAATTAGGAGATTCTTCCCTTATGTCAAGCTTAAATTTCCTTCTAACATTTCCTTATTCATTTTATTCTGTAGGTTCAAGCCAAATACTTCTAATACCCCTCTCTTCCATGAGACCTTCACTTTCATGAAGACAACTATCATTGGTACTTTCTATCTACTCCATTGTCACTACATGCAATTTTTTAATTCAAAACTTAAATCATATTCTGGATCCCTAAATTTACCCATTCACTTTCTTTAGCATATTTAATAACTAATCAGAGATTTTTTTTTTCAAAAGAGACAAGCAGAATGGAACATCACTTTTAATGACTGATCTAACAGAATTTATCTGTATTCAAGCTTTCTAATTCTGATTTTTATGGCACATTTTGTGCAGTCAGTTATTTCAACTGCTTTTATTGTCATGAGATTACTTTATTGTCATTGATAAAGACAACAATTCAGATATTTCTCTATCTCATTTCCTAAACTAATTCTGCATGTAATGTCAATATCAATACAAAACAAAACTAAAATAAAATAAAATAAAACAAAACCTCAACAATATTGTACCTTAACAGTAACAAAAGCTTTCTGAAATTCAACCATAAGTTTTTTTTAATTTTGCCCTATGTAAATTGCATTTGGTTTATTCACAGTGGCTAGAGCATTGAGACTGGAGTCAGGTAGTCTCATCATTCTGAATTCAAATCTGGCCTCAAACCCTTCCCAGTTAGACAAGACCCAGAACCCTGTTTGTCTCAGTTTCTTCATTTGGTAAAGGGAATGAAAAAATGACTATGATATCTCCTCCAAGAACATTTCAAATGAAGTCTCAAAGAGTCGCTATGACTAAAATGACTGAAAGACAGTTGCTGTTCTCTGATCTCTCCACTGAGAGGCAGTTGCATTGTCTGACCTATTTCCTCTTCCTTCTATATCCAATTTATTTCATTCCCAGTCCACAAGGAATATCTGCATTAGTAAAGGCTGCTTTGTAACTCCTTAAAGTTAATGATTCATAGCTGATGAGGTTCTCGGAGAATTGACCTGCCCCTTCATCTAGTCATGGTCCTTAACAATTCCCTGTTTTTTTGTTTTATGGAAATGTGATTATTTTCCTCCCACAGCATAATCAATAAGTTTGTGCATTAACTTTTATCTTAAGCCACATGCTTAGGTATCTGGGTCCACATGCTAGAGAGTGCAAACAGCACTATAGCAGGTATTGAAGCATGTGAGATATCATGGAGGCAAACTTTCAAATGGAGAAGAGGACTATGGTCAAAACAGGCAATTTTCATAAGTTCTTCATCAATATATTATTAAACATAGTATATTAATTCTACTTCTTAGATCATGTCTGCCTAGCCAACTACTGTGAATAGCTGTGTCATTTTTTGAAGGAGAAGGATTACGGGCATAATATATTACAAGATGCTATTTTTAGGTAAGCCAAGGAGCAAAAAGAAGGGAAACAATTGACCAGTGTCAAAAAGATGGGGAAAGGGAGCTGGGATTACCACCCTTGTCATCATGTCCATAATCCATCATTCATTACACTACTCTGCTCTATAATGCAATAGGAGTGAACTGGTATATCATCCTCAGATTTGGGGTGCAAAGCTGATATAGAGAAGAAAATTTGGTTAAAATATCAGGAGTATTTCACTTTTCTAAATAAAATAAATAATTGAGTCATTATCATTTGTGATGATAACTATGGTGGCTAAAAAACTCGCTCATTTCTAATTATAATTCCCACAAGATGCATGAGTAAAAGGAATGTAAAATAGCATTTTACAGGCTTGAGAGATGAATGGGGATTTGCAATAGTTAAATAAATTACAAATTTTGAAGGAAGGATGAAACATGGCTTCATGACTCAAAATCCCAGATTTTTTTTAAATGTAATACCCCTTCATTAGGGGGTGTTCATGTTACTGGACTTTATTTGAGCCAGAATACCTTCCATCTCATTAAAATGTAATAAGTAGCAGGGGAGAGGTGATGTCCCCACAGAGCTAATAAAGGTAGAAATCATTTTATTTATAAAGGACAAAGTGACTGATGAAAGGGTCATTTTAAGTAGGGAATATGATCATTTTTGCAGGGCATACCTTTAATATGACATATTGTAATTTCATAATTGTGATATATTGTTATTCTTATGTGACAAATAGCTTAGTAAAGTACTGAACCAGCAGTAAAAAAGATACTGGATTCAAATGCTCACTCTCAAAATCATTGTGAATTTTTGAGCAAATCACTCAGATTGTTTGAATCTCAGTCTTCTAATCTGTAATATATAAATACCTGCAGTACAACCATTGAGTTCTGATGTGAGGGTTGGATAAAATAGCATCTGTTAACATCTTTGTAAGCATTAAAGAAATAAAAGGATGCCATTTATATGCTTATATTATTTTATTATATTCTTCAGATAAATAAGCAGCTGGATATAACTAATTTCATCTAAGAAAGATATGTGTGAGCTCTTTTGCTGCCAATCCTTGAGCTTCTCTTACTTGAAATAAATTTATGGTTTGAACTCTCATTAATCCATGAGTTCTCTGACAGGTCTGAATTTTATGACCCCTGTCAAAGATAGAGATTAAGTTCAGAAAAAGGATATGAACAGACAATTTTCAGATGAAGAAAGTCATATGAAAAGGTCTTCCAAATCTATTGATTAGAGGAATGCAAATTAAGACAACTCTGAGATACTGCTACACACCTCCCAGATTGGCTAAGATGACAGGAAAAGATAATGGTGAATTTTGGAGGGGATGTGGGAAAACTGGGACACTGATACATTGTTGGTGGAAATGTGAACACATCCAACCATTCTAGAGAGCACTTTGGAACTATGCTCAAAAAGTTATCAAACTGTGCATACCCTTTGATCCAGCAGTGTTTGTACTGGGCTTGTTATGCCACAGTTTTCTTTAACTGTCTTGACTCAGTTTCCCTGTCTCAGTTTCCTTAACTGTTCTATCTCTGACCCAGTAAAACTAAGGATTATTCGCTCTAGGGTTATGAATTAGCAAGATAAAAGAGTAGATCTCCTGACTCTTTTACGGATTTACAATATCCCTTAAAATATTCCAAGATAACCTACGATATCTTTACTTCTTTGTCTCTGGATATTTTAGAGTTTTATGGCTTCCCCTCCCTGATAAAAACTTTCCCTCCCTTTCTCTTCTTTGTCTCCAAAAAAGTATTTAAGAAGTTGGGGTTCCTCCATTCATGGCTGGAGAATGGCATCTGGCAGCTGGATGCTGGACGCTGGATTCTTTGGGTCCTCCAGCCCTGGGACCAATATGGATTCCTTGGTCCCAGTATACTTATCTCTGTCTGACTGGATAATCTGAGACGAGAGTCCTGTCCAGTCAATCTTACTCTCCCATTAATAAAATATTAAAAACTCTCTAATCTCTCTCCTACCTCAGTTTCTCTGGCATTACAATTTGGAGGTCCCACCGAGATAATAGAAACTGAGAACTGAATTAGAGATTAGAGACCTTTCTGTCTCCACCTAGGCCTGGGCTCAGGACCTGGGTCTGTTCCTTGGGAAAAGCGGTTCTTCAGCCTCAGTCGGGCCTACAGTGGACAATGAAATCAATTCGGCATTTAATTCAGCATTCAGAAGAGTAAGTCTGTCTGGGTACCTTTTGGGGTACCATCTGGTTCTGGTTCTGGTTCTGGTCTGTTCTGTTGCTAGCAACCTGTGGTCTCAGAATAAATACCGAGGGGTTTAAAAATTCTGAGACAGGTATTTTCTGGGACGCTGGAAAATATCCTCTGGGTATGTGTTATATGTTTGTTTAATGTTGTAACTGTGTAGTCTGTGTGATATATGTTCTATGTTCTGTGTGGTTTGTTTGTCTGTTATGTTGTTGGTTGGAAAATTTTTTTTAAGAACAACGTTGCAGCTGTGCTTAGTAAATTGGAGCTCCACGTGTGTCTCTGTGTGTCCGTGTTAAAATTTAGGAAGCTTGTAAGAGATACAAACCTCTTGTGTTGCAGGCTTAGAAAATATCAAGAAGTTTGAAAAATCTTTCTCTCTCTCTGTCTCTGGCTGACTGCAGCATCCTGTGAGAAAAAGGGAGAAAAGGGAGAGAAAGGAAGAAAAAAAAAGGAAAAGAAAAAAATCGATTGAAAGGGATTTGAAAGTTTGGAAAGTTAATATACAGCAGTATGCTAACATTTAAAGGAAAGAAGTTTGAATAGAATATCTAGGCATTCTCTGTGAAGGCAGAGAAAAGCACTAAATGGGCTTGGAAGTTCACAGAAGCCCCTTTGGATTCTGGAAGGGAAAAAGGGAAACAAAACTTCTCTCTGAGGGTGGGGAATCCTGGAAAAAGCCCCTAGTCTGTTTTTGCTGATTTAAAAGCTTTGTTAAGTTTTAAGAACAATGATTAAGAAATTTGGAAATTGGTTGTTTGAAAATTTGCTTGTGATTTTAAAACTTTTAACCTGTTGTACTAATTTTGTAAGTACATGGAATTTAGCTATTTTAAACGGACAGAAAAGGTTTTTTTTTTCCCCTTGAAACAAAGCTTACTGGAGTAAAGAGCAATAAAATTCAAGCTTAGCCTGGCCTGGGCAATAAAAAGCTCTGGAGATAAGATGCTAATAGCTGTTAGAAGAAATGTGGTAGAAGAAAAACTTTTAAAAACAACTGTATTAGTTTGATTCAGTTTGTTACCTTCTGAAATATATTGAGTTATTTGTTAACATAAGTTATACTTTAAAACCAGCCCTGCTGGACATGTATGGGTTTTGTGGAGGTTTGGGTTATTCACTATAGTGTGAATCTTACAGGTTTTTGAAGGAAAAAGGAAAGAGGAATGCAGGTGATTTAGGAAGGACTGATTTGTAGGGGAAATTAGAGGTTTGCATGGTTTTAGGAAGGTGAAAGACTTTTGGGAGTAGATGAAGAAGTGGGGGAGGGAGCCTCCCACCCCCACTGCCTTCTGCTACTTTACCAAAGGAGCATCTGGGAAGGAAAGTTCTTTAAGGAGATTGTTCAAGTATGTAATCAGGGAGAAAGAGAAAGTTGGAAATGGGTGGATTTGGGAAGAAACCTGATCTTGGGAAACTGATGGGCTAAATCTTGAAAAGGATCACCATGTAGGAAATTGAGTGGGGAACCTGAGGGAAGTTTTTTCTAGGGGGTCAGGAGTGGGGGAAAGATGGCCATATGGAATCCTCTCCTCCCCTCATCCCGCTGAGTACGTTCCTGCCGTTTTTTTTTTTTTCCTTAACTGATTACAGCCAGTGCAGCAAACTGTGATTTTTAAGGACATGCTTACTTTTAGGTTAATTGATTGAATATTTGTTTCTTCATAAAGGTTTTCTTGGTTAAGAGATATGGTCATAAATGTGATCCATACTTTGGTCTGAGTATTTCTAAAAGTTTAATTGCTATGTTAAAAAAACCTTCTTGAATTCTTTTATGTGGAATTGGGTGTTTTGTATAAATTTAAATTGATTGTATTGGGTCATCCTGACGTTATTTAAAGGGCCTCTGAATATAATAGTTTTTTCTTTGTCCTTTTGAAAATGTTTTTGTTATGGACAATATGCAATTTGGGATATTTTTCTATGTATTGGGTATTTTAAAAGCAAAATAATTTGTATGTATAATGTTCACTCATGTAACATCTACTTAGATATGATAATTGTTCTAAGTTGTGAACTTATTGAGACAAAATTTCTTTCTGTTATTACTATAAGGTTAGGGTAAATCTTTGTTTAGGAGTTATCAGAAATTTGATGAATCACATCTGTTATTGGAGGTAAAAGTTTTTGGGCTTAGAATTAATTAGTTAATGCTATTTGGGAGTTTTAAAGCTCCACCCTCTGACAGTTACTGGGACAATTGATTGATAAGCTGTTAAAACTCAACTGCTTATGTTATGTTATAGTTATGTTCTTGCATTTTTCCTTCTGTAACTGATCTCTCTGATCAGAGCAATGGTCAATAGAACTGTTAATGCAATTCAATTATGTCAAGCCTTGCTATTTTCAGTCTGGCTATATGTAATCATTGTATCCTAAATGCTTGGGCAACTAAGTATTTCGCCTGGTTATCTGTCTGTTACTGGATATTTGTGTTTTGTTCCTTTAAGATTTCTACATGATAAATGGACAATTAACAGGGGTCTGTAAGACTGCAGCCGTTTGCTTGGCCTGTAAAGCAAACTCGTCTCGTCACATAGGAAACTGCAGACCAATTTATTTTGGCCTCCTCGTATTTTGCAACAGTCTGGTGAACTGAGTCTATCTGAGACTGATCTAATCTTTATGTGTTAGATTTGTGTTTTTGTTCTAGATTTTGGTCCAATTACAGATATTGACTTGCTTCTGGAACCTGGATCAGCTTTGATCAGCTTTGATCAGCTTTGATTGTCACTACGGCACACACCCACTCTGCAAGGAATGAGAGCCTCCTATCACTTCATAGCCTGAAGCAGCAGTTTTAAAAATGAGACCATGGACTGGACCCTGCATGGAGTGTACTTTGGACTGATATGAGGGACTTTGGGAATGGTTGATGACTCACTGTTAAACCTTACCTGGATCATCTATTACTGTGTGTTTTAAGATTTGGGATGAGATTTGTTAAAACTGTGTAATTATTATGTTTGAGGGCTTTTAAGGAAATGCTACTGTATTAGTCTGTTATGTATAGGGATTTTGATTTGCTCTTGGAATTTATATGGGGAATGGTCATTTGATAATTCCTTTCCGTGAGAAAAAAAAGGGGGAGGTAGAGATAGAACATAGGGGAAACTGGTATATTTTTTTTCAAAATACCTGAAAGAATGGGAACCCCTAGCTCCTATTCACTTTGCCTTAAGCACTTTTGCCCCACCCCCATCTCACTAGTTCAGATTGAATTTGGATGTTTTAGCTTTGGAATCCCTTATTTTGTTAAAATTTCCCTGGCAGACTCAGTTTTGGGGATTATTTTTTAGAAAAGTTTTAGAAATCAGACACCTGTCCTGACACTGGCAGTCTCTCTGATCTGTTTTTCCAGTCCTGTAACCCCAGTTCATTAAGTATTTCAGCATTTCAAAGGACCTTGAAGTTTGGCATGAAGCACCTAAAAAGTTTGGAGTTTGCCTGCCTTGATGGTCTAACTGTGCATAATCTGCTCGGGAATCTGTATTCTAATAGCAGCCCTGTTTCTCTGGGTGGGGACGGGTGGAGCTACTACAAGCCTCATCCTTACCCCATGGAGAGGGCTGCCTCTCTGAATGGGCCTTGGACCCTGCTGCTTTGTAAGCAGAGACTGAGTTAAGTGCACAAATGACCACAGACCTAACTGTCCATCTCAAATTGGATTCTCTGGCTGAAGTGGTGCTCCAGAACTATAGAGGACCTGACATGCTTGCAACAAGGGAGCCTTTGTACAGCTGTTAACTCTGGGGTTATCAGGGAGAGACTTGCTCTTGCCATACGAGTCCTTACATTTTTCTAATTTTATTTTTGGCTCATTTGCTTTACATAAGGTGGGTCAAAGACCTCCTGGGTATCTAGAGGAAGGTGCTAAGATTCAAAGGTTTGAATATTTAGGAGAAAGAGTGTGGAATGTTATGCCACAGTTTTCTTTAACTGTCCTGACTCAGTTTCCCTGTCTCAGTTTCCTTAACTGTTCTATCTCTGACCCAGTAAAACTAAGGATTATTCGCTCTAGGGTTATGAATTAGCAAGATAAAAGAGTAGATCTCCTGACTCTTTTACGGATTTACAATATCCCTTAAAATATTCCAAGATAACCCACGATATCTTTACTTCTTTGTCTCTGGATTTTTTAGAGTTTTATGGCTTCCCCTCCCTGATAAAAACTTTCCCTCCCTTTCTCTTCTTTGTCTCCAAAAAGGTATTTAAGAAGTTGGGGTTCCTCCATTCATGGCTGGAGAATGGCATCTGGCAGCTGGATGCTGGACGCTGGATTCTTGGGTCCTCCAGCCCTGGGACCAATATGGATTCCTTGGTCCCAGTATACTTATCTCTGTCTGACTGGATAATCTGAGACGAGAGTCCTGTCCAGTCAATCTTACTCTCCCATTAATAAAATATTAAAACTCTAATCTCTCTCCTGCCTCAGTTTCTCCGGCATTACACCTATGCTCCCTCCAGGGAAAAACTCTCGTGATTTAAGATTTAATGCTTTATGGCAAATGGACATCACCTATGTTAAGAGGCATAGCATCTATGTGACTATGGATATACATTCTCAATTCCTCATGGCTTCAGTCCAATCTCAAGAAGCATTTAGGCATGTGATCAGTCATCTCTGTCATTATTTTTCCATTGTAGCGTCCCACATGCACTTAAGAGAGGTAATGGACCAGCTTACACATCTGCTTTTAGGTCCTTTTGCTTTGAATTTGGCATTGCCCATTCCACCAGCATCCCATATAAACTTACTGGTCAAGCCATTATTGGACAGACTATTTGTACCCTCAAGATGCTCCTGTCTAAACAAGAAAAGGGTATGTTAGGATTTGCACAACTCTTTACAGGACTCAAGCAGGCTTACTTAGATGCAGCAATGTGTACATACAATTGCCTGCAATTTTCATATTCTGTGGATCTTACCTCAGCAATGCACTTCTGGCACACGCAGAGAGCATGGCTAACTAACAGTATGGCCAACAAGGACAAGAAACCTCTTTCGACAGTGATGTGGAAGGGCTTAGATGGCATCTGGAAGGGCCCAGGTTGAGTCAAGGTTTGGGGGCCCAAGTATGCTCTTGTCCCAGAAGCAGAGGAGTGGATCCCAACAAGAAACCTCTATGACCTGGGAAAACAAGAAGGACTAGATGATGAATGCATTGCTGACAACAATGCCCCGCAAAATCAGCCAGATGTCAACAGCCCTTCAGATGCTAATGGCAACCATGTCCCTCCTGACTGTGATACCAGAGACAGCAGATGCAGCACCAGTGTAGCAGCTGAATTGGACTGTCCTGGGTGATGTGCAACACCTGGAGACTGACAGAACTGGACAATGGGCTTGTGTGCTTCTCCCATGACTACCTGTTATTCATATGGTAGTCTGATAGGCTTTGCCCTGTTTTCCAATTATTGACAATGCCTCTAAATTAGTGGGTGAAAAATCAACACGCCTGTAATTGGCTGAGGCTTGAGTTGATGCACTGAAGTCCCAAGCATGTGAGGCTAAATAGTAATTGGACCATACTCTATTAATATATAAGCTTGGAGAAAGAATAGCCCCTGCCCACTCTTTGTGCAAGTCCTGATGTGTTGTATAGGAAATGACATTTTTGGTGGGTGGAGGCAGGGGAGTGGAAAGGGAAGCAGAAGGAGACTGCTGGCTGGTATCTTGTCACAGCTGCTCGCTTTGCTATTGTGACTACCCTTGACCTCCAATCCCCCTCTGTTAGCTGACTTCCTGTCTGCCCATATTGCTATTGCAATCCTTCTTCACTTCTACTGAGAATAAAGATTGAAGAATTTCCCCTTAACCTGAATTCCTGACTCTGGCTGATTTTAAATACACGGTTATCACATCTCCAAGCATATATATTAATAGAGTATGGTCCAATTACTATTTAGCCTCACATGCTTGGAACCTCAGTGCATCAACTCAAGCCTCAGCCCATTACACACGCCCACATGCCAAAGTTAGTGAGGCAGTGCTACAGGACATGACTTTTCTTGTATACACCTTCCTCTGTACCTTTCTTTACCAAAAGGTGTATACCAGGGGTCTTCAAACTACGGCCCGCAGGCTAGATACAGCAGCTGAGGATGTTTATCCCCCTCACCCAGGGCTATGAAATTTCTTTATTTAAAGGCCCACAAAACAAAGTTTTTGTTTTTACTATAGTCCGGCCCTCCAACAGTCTGAGGGACAGTGAACTGGCCCCCTATTTAAAAAGTTTGAGGACCCCTGGATCATATAATTGAAACCATAGGCTTATGACATGCTACCTCCTTGAACATGATTTTCTCGAGTGGGTTGAACATGTTATTCTTGCTTGGTTTTGGCACCTGTTGGGCCTAGTTCTTACTGTTTTACTTTTGTTTGCCTTTGTTCTGTTATAAAACTTCTGTAATCTCATTGATCAAGCTAGACATAGTTGATGCTAAAGTTAGCTTGATGTGATGAGCAGTCCCTGTTTTACAAAAGAAGGGAATTGGGTCAAGGGAGGAGCCACCCAAGGCACAAATAGGAAGTACAAAGGCTTTGAAGCCTGAGATTCCTGGATATGGTCACTGTGAACAGTGCAGACTGACTCGTGGGCAGGAGCCCACGAAAAAGGGAAGAATAAGAATTGCTATGATTCACTCCCTTGTTATCTGCTTAGAGTATTACTAACACTGCTCTGCTATCTCAATGTACCCAGGAAGAATTAGTATATCTTCCTTAGATTTGGGTGCATTTTTTATGGTGGGGTGAACATAGCTAATACTACATTTTGCAGTAAGATGATATAGAGAAGGAAATTTGCTTTGAAATGACAAGGGTACTTTCATTTTTGTTAGTAGATTGAAGAATTGGGTAATGATTTTTTTTAGGATAATAATTACTGTGGCTGAAATATTCAATTCTTACTAATTGCAATTCTCACAAAATGTACGTCTAAAAGCAAGGCAAAACACCACTTTACAGAAAGAATAATTCCTTTTGAGAGATGAATAGAGATTATGTAATAATTAAGTAAATTAAAAGTACTGAAGGAATGATGAAATATGGCTTTATGGCTTAAAAACCCAGATTTTTCTCTGATGCAATTCTCTCTCACTAAGAGGTGCTCAATTTACTGGACTTTGAGCCAGTATATCTTCCATCTCATTAAAAGGTGATAAGTAGCATGGGAGAGATGGTGTCCCCACAGGGCTAAGAAAAGCAAGAACCATTTCTATTTATTAAGGTCAACGTGACTTTCATGAAAGGGTCGTTTTAAGTCGAGGAGTTGATTATTTTTGCAGGTATGGCTTTAGTTTGTGTCATATTGTAATTCTTGTGTGAGAAATAGCATAGGAAATTATTGAACCAGCAGTAATAAGGTCACTGGATTCAAATCCTCATTTTGAAAATCATTGTGAATTTTAAGCAAGTCATTCAGATTGTCTGAATTT
The DNA here is from genome assembly GCF_016432865.1 of Antechinus flavipes. Taxonomy (NCBI): domain Eukaryota; kingdom Metazoa; phylum Chordata; class Mammalia; order Dasyuromorphia; family Dasyuridae; genus Antechinus; species Antechinus flavipes. Next base: position 245,296,766 of record NC_067403.1, read on the forward strand.
CAGTCTTCTAATCTGAAGTCCTGTCATTGAGTTCTAATGTGAGGGTTAGATAAAAAGACATTTGTTAATATCTTTGTAAGCATTAAAGAAATCAATGGATTCCACTTATATGATAATAATATTTTATTATATTCTTCAGAGAAATAAGCAGCTGGATGTGATTAATTTCATCTGAGAATGGTAAGTGTAGGCTTTTTTGCTATCAATCCTGGAGTTTCTCTTATGTGAACGAAATTGATGGTTTGAACTCTCAGTGATCCATCTGGCAGGTCTGAATTTTATGATCCCACTCAAGGATAGAGATTAAGGAAACAGGATGTCTAAGGAATGAAAAGTACTTTATATAGAATATCATCTCCCAACTTGCCATCCAAGGTATGGGAACGTAACCCTTCATCAATAGATTCAAAAAATAGCCCATTAAATACATTTATGTTGTTTATTTATAATCCATTTTATATTTTCAGGGACAATTTATTTTTAAGCACAGCTATCTCCCCAAATACCCCAACCTCTTAATTTCTTTTGTAAAAAAGAATTTTTAAATTTTCCAACAAACCTTACACTAGAACAACAATACTGGAGCAATGATACAATATTCCAGAACAATATAACCTCCAACTTTCATTTTTAAAGCAGGAAAGCAGGCTTTGTCATCTATTCTTCAAGATCAAATTTTGTTCATGTTGTTAATCTAACCAGAGTTTCCTATTACTGTTTTGTCAATTTGCATTATTATTAAATAGAATTGATTCTCTTTTCTTCTCAGTTCATTACAAAGGCTTCTCAAATATCTTTTATTTATGATAATATCATTTTTCTTAATATAATATTTAATTAAAATCACATATCAATATATGTTTAATTATTCACTGATATTTATCAGTTTCCCATTCCAGGTTTTAAATATTAGTTTTCTTTCCACAAACAGTACTATAAAATTTTGGTATCTATAGGATCTTTCTGTTTGCCACTGATATCCTTCCAGGATGTTACAGTAACCAACCTGCTGATCCACAGAGAAAGAATAGGTTAGTGTCTTTTTTGAATAATTTCAAATTTTTTTTTTTTTTTTTTTTAATCTTGGCTCAATTATTTCTATTAGCTCTATCAAATCAACTCTACAAAAACAGTATCTTTGTTATTGCCTTTTTGATAGAACACCAAAATTGACAAATTTTGAGGCAATTTTTGCTTGTTTAAAAAAATAAACTATTTTACTAAGTATGATGTCAAAAAAGAGAATTGCATTAATTTTTATTTTCTGTCAGATAAATAATATTTATGAAAACTTTTGATATTATTTGGTCCATTAGACTTATGCCCTAATGGTTAGGGGCCATTAGGTGGCATAATAGTTGATATTGGGCCTGTAGTTGGAAAGGTCCAACTTCAAATATGTCCTCAAAAAAGACTCTCTGTGGGACTCCGAGTACAACAGAGAATGTCTGTTTCCTTCTGTTTCTTCATCTAGAAAATGGGCAAAGCAATAGCACCTATATTTCAGACTTCTTTTGAGGTACAAGTGAATGATATCAGTAAATGACTTAGCAATGGGCCTGGCAAGAAGTAGATGCTGTAAAATACAAGAAGCTGTTATAATTATTACTGCTATTTCTGACAACATTCTCTTTTTACCATGATACATATAAACAACAAAGGTAAGTGACATGCCCAAAGACATAGTGCTATTTAGTATCTGTGGCCAAATTTGAACTCAAGACTATGTCTTAAGAATTTCAGGCCCAAAACTCTATACACTGTACCACCTACCTGTCCCCGCTTCATTTTGCTCAAATATAAAATGGCACACCATTTGAAATGTCCTCATTTACATTGAGATATATTTGCTGTGAAAGTCAGATAGGGGAAAGAAGAGTATTTTCAAAATAGTCCCCTTTATTGAAAAACAAAGTACTTGAACCAAAATTGGACTCATTCATTGAAAAAAAATATTGAGAGAGATAGAGAGACAGACAGACAGATAGATAGAAAGAGATTTGTTAAAGGATTGTGACAAAACTGATATTATATAGAGTAAATTTCAAATATGCATATTATGAAAGTAAAATGAGTCAACCATGTGATTATACATTATTTTATGGGTATTAAAGCACAGTATGTAAAAGCTTGTTAACTATCACTAGTACTTGCACATTCTGATTAAAAGCAAAGTAACCAGAATTAGAAAAATGATTGACAAAATGGAAAAAAAATTACAAATTAGAAACATTTTGCTAAAGGATTTTACTTAAATGTTTTAGTATAAAGAAATGGGAATCTAAAGAGCTTTGTGTGAAGTCTGGATTAGCTCCCTGGAAGCTTCAGAATCAGTTGGAGTCAGGATAAGCAAAAGTCCTTAGTCTTTAGGGGGAGAAGTGAAGGAGATTGACAAAACTGCCACACACTCTCCACTAACCAACCTCCCTTCTCCTCTTCTTCCTCCAAAGTGACTCTGACTTGTCTTACTCCATCCCCTAATCCCTCCTATGATTATCTGTATACACCAAAAGATCAAGCCAGCCCAGAATAGTGAGAAGGGTCATTTTCCAAGCATATACTAATAGAGTATTGCTTAATAGTAATTAGCCTTAAGTGTTCAGTTTTCTGATTCCAGCACACCAAGCAGAGTTTTAACCCTTTACAGCTTTGGGTTTTTAATCTTCATACAAAATTGGGGCAACTATTTGGTATAGTAGAAAAATCACTGGACTGATATATAAATTTGATAGTTTATAAGTGAAATATATATTAAATACTCATGTGCATTCAGTTCAAAATCAATAGCATTGCAAAATGAATAGTCATTAACTTTAAGGTGCTAAGAAACTAGTACTAAAGTGAGCAATAGTTATTAATACTCAATATCTTGAGAAAATTCAGAAGTTCTCTCTTCTCCTGAATTCATCATTTTAAAAAGATCATTTTTCTTGTGATGAAGAGAGCCATCTACAACCAGAGAGAGGACTGTGGGAACTGAGTGTGCTTCACAATATAGCATTTTCATTCTTTTTGTTGTTGTTTGCTTACAATTTGATTTCTTTCTTAGTTTTTTCCAGTTTAATTTGATTTTTCTTATGCAGCAAGATAATTGTATAGTTATGTTTGCATATATTGGATTTTCAAAAGTAAAATAAAAAGATCATTTTTTCTTCAAAAAACATCACTTACAATTAGATTGCATTGAAACTAATAGATCTTGATCACATCCCACACAACCTTGAAAGGAATGTAATGTGAAGCAGGGAAACCTATTGTATCATAGTCAAATTTGAAAGACACAGATCTTTTTCTCTAAATATAGTTCAAGACTGGGAGTCATCTGCTGTCTAGAAATTTTCTGTGTACAGGGGTGACATAAGCAATAATGTGCAATCAGTATCTAGTGGCAATAGTCTTTAAAGTGGAGCCCATAACCATTGTTGTCTTTGGTCTAGGAATATTTGGTCAATGACCATACTTTCATTAATAGTCTGCTGGATTTAATTTTTTTTAATTATTAAATTACCCAGAAAGTATATCTGTTATTAAAAAATTCACAAATATAGGATATATACTTGGAATAGATCATTAAGATTAAGTATTAACCATTTGTTAATTGACAAACATCTGATATAAATGCTATGACAGAATAATTCAAACAAGGGTGAAATTGATTTTTGCCTAGTGATTACAGGAGAAGAATACACAGTGAGTGGTGTAGAAATAAGAAAGACCTTAAAATAGGGAAATCACAAAACAGCAATGTTCAATGTGATGTACAATTTTGTTCTTACTTAAATTGAGGATTTATATATATATATATATATATATATATATATATATGTATATATATATATACCTATATATATATATTTACAATCATAGTCATAGAACATGATTAGAGTCCCTGGTGTAGGACTTAATCCTTTATTGGTTGATTTTTTTCCCAATTATATAGAATGTTAGAATTGAAACAGAAGTTGAAAGAACATAACATTGGATGTTGGAGCTGGTGATGAAAACATGAAATTAAATCTATGAGAAAAATGGCAGATCTTCAAATCTAACTGTTCCTGTTTGGATGAAGGAAACTGAGGACCAGGGGGAAAAAAGTGATTGCTTCATTTTGAATTCATCATTTTCACAAGCAGAAGAAAGACACAATGCCGGAAGAAAATCTCACAAATGTGAAGGAATTCATTCTACTGGGATTTTCTAATTTGCCCAATCTCCAAGGATTTCTATTTGGGATATTCTCTGTCATCTACATAAGTATACTGTTAGGAAATGGCCTCCTTCTTTTTATAATCAAGATTGATCAAGCTCTTCATACCCCTATGTATTTCTTCCTGGGGAACTTTTCCTTTTTGGAAATATGTTACACATCAGTCACTTTGCCCAGAATGTTGGCAGATCTCTGGACCCAGAAGAGAACTATTTCCTTCCTGGCCTGTGCTGTGCAAACTTTTTGTCTTTATATTTGTGGAGGAGCTGAGTGCCTTCTCCTGACTGTGATGGCTTATGACCGTTATGTGGCAATCACTAAGCCTCTCTATTATACTCTCATCATGAATCACAAAGTGTGTGTCCAATTGGTTGTGGCTTCCTGGCTGACTGGGGTTCCAATTATGATTGGTCAGACATATCAGATTTTCTCTTTAAACTTTTGTGGTCCTAAAATAATCAATCATGTTTTTTGTGATGCCCCACCTTTATTCCCATTAGCATGTACAAACACATATAACATAGAGGTTTCTGTCCATGTTGTGGCTCTACTCTTTGTCACAATTCCCTTTGTTTTGATACTTGCCTCCTATATCAAAATCATAACTACAATAATGAAATTGCCCTCCACCTCAGGGAGATCCAAAGCCTTCTCTACTTGTTCCTCTCACTTAATGGTTGTGTGCTTTTTCTATGGGTCTGGAAGTATTGTATATTTGCAGCCAAAATCGAGTCAATCATCAGCATCTAGCAAAGTACTTGCTCTTTTCTACACTATTGTCACCCCAATGTTTAACCCCCTAATCTACAGTCTGAGAAATAAGGATGTCATTGCTGCACTGAGAAAACTACTTCCTAAATGAATCCAGTGTATGCCATTAGTCAAATCCAAGAGGATTAGTATTCTCATCTACTATACTTCCTATTAAAAAAAAAAAAAAAAAAAAAAAAAAAAACAACTTCAGATTATTTTTTTTCCATTGCACTGAAATTGTACTAAAATGAGAATCTGTCAAGAGATTCTATATGAAAATAGAAAACAGCAGCCCAAAATGTCCATCTTCCTTAATTCAATCATGACTGAAATTAAAATCTTTATTGTTTACTAAATAATCCATGGACAATGATCCATAAATCTTTTGAGTACAATTTTATTGTGCTTTCTACTACTACCCTAGTAACATGAGAAAAAAAAAAGACTTTTTTCTTTTAAAAAAATTAATTTCATTGTGTATGTGTTTAAGAGACAGACAGCAAGAAGAAAAGAGAGAAAGAAAGACGTACCCAAAGAGAAGCAGAGTAAAACAGACAGAAACAGAGATCAGAGATGCAGGCAGAGACAGAAATAGAAAGACATAGAGAGAGATCAAGCAAGAGCAAAAAAAAAAAAAAAAATCCAATGAAAAGATTCCCCTTGCCCCGGATGCCTTACACATTTTCATAGATGCACAGGTATAGGAAACATTAGACTGTATTAGAAAGTTAGATGCCAAGATATGATCATGTTTTATTCTGTCCTCCACTGTGCAATCATAAGACTCAGAGGATTTAAAAACATTGGTTGGGCAGGTTATAAGGCTTAATGATATTCTATTTTTTTTGTTGATTGCTTGATTAGCCAAACGTTAGGAATTCTCATGGCTTTTATTTGATGTGGAAGAATAAGGACATAATGTACTAAAACATTCTACTTTTAAGCAAATTAAGAAAAAAAAAAGAAGAGAAAAAACTTACTCAAAAACAAAAAAAGGCAAGAAGGAGGGGAGCTAGGACTCATCCTTGTTCTCAGCTTCATAATAGAACATTACTAAGACTGCTATGCCATCTCTAGTATACATGAGGAACTAGTATATCATTCCTAGATGTGGAGTATATTGCTTATGGTGGGGCGAACATAGGTAATAATAAATTTTGCAGGAAGATGATATAGAGAAGATTTTTTTTTTAAATCAGGCATGTTTTCACTTTTGTCAATAAAATGAAGAATTGGGTAATATTTTTTATATGATAATAATCACTGAAGTTAAAACAATCAATACTTTCTAATAACAATTCTCACAATATCCATGCCTACAAGGAATACAAAGCAGCATTTTACAGATAGAATAATTCAGGTCTAAAATGAATAGAAATTGTGTAATATAAAGTAAATTAGAAGTACTGGGAGAATAATGAAACATGGCCGCCTTGCTGAAAATAGTAGATTTTTCTTTATGTAATTCTCCCTCATTAAGAGGTGTTCAGCTTACTGGACTTTGAGCCAGTATATCTTCCATCTCATTAAAATGTGATAAGTAGCATGGGAGAGGAAGTGTCCCCACAGGGCTAAGAAAGGCAGGAACCATTTCTATTTATAAAGGTCAAAGTGTTGTTTTATGAAAGGCTCATTTTGAGTAGAGAAGTTGATCACTTTTGCAAAGTGTAATTTTATTTTGTATGATATTGTAATTGTTGTGTGAGAAATAGGCTCTTAAAGTATTGAACCAGCAATAATAAAAACACTGGGTTCAAATCTTCATTCTGAAAACCATTGTGAATTTTAGGCCAGGCACTCAGATTGTTTGAATATTGGTTTCCTAATATGTAGTCCTTCTGATGTGAGGTTTAGATAAAATGGTATATGTTGGCATCTTTGTAAGCATTAGATAAATTAAAGGGTTCTGTTTATATGCTTATATTATTTTACTATGTTCTTCTGAGAAATAAGCAATTGGATATAATTAATTTCATCAGAGAAAGGTAAGTGTGGGCTCTTTTTCTTCCAGTTCTTGAGTTTCTCTTACTTGAAAGAAGTTTATGGTTTGAACACTCACTGCTCCATGAGTTATCTGGCAGGACTAAATTTTGTAATAGCATTCAAGAATACAGATTAAGGAAAGAGCATATCCAAGAAATGGAAAGTGCTTTAGATACAATATCCCCTCCTAACTTATCATTCAAGGTAAAGGAAGGTAACCTTTCATTAGCAGACACAAAAATAATATAATAAATACATTCATGTTGCTTACTTATAACTCCTTTTATATTTTCAGTCATTTTATAATGCATTTTTAAAGCACAGCCACTTCCTCCAAATTTCTCAACCACTTGGTTTCATTTTTAACAAAGCATTAAAAAAATTTTAAAGAAAAGCAAACACTGGAACAATAATACAGGACCAATAATCAAAAATACCAGAACTCTATTTCCCCCAACTCTCATTTCTAAGAACAGGAAAGCAGGATTTGTCATCTGTCCTTCAAGATCAAAATTGGTTAATGTCATTAATCTTACCTGAGCCTTCTATTACTGTTGTCAATTCATAGTATGGTTAAACAGAGTTTGATTCTCTTTTATTCTCAGTCATTTAAACAGATTTCTCAATTCTCTTTTTTTCTGATACTGTCCTCTTATTTTAGTGTTATTTTTAAATATAATTCCTAATCAATAAATGTTTAATTATTCATTGATGAACATCAATTTTCCATACCAGGTTTTGAAGATTTTTTTTTCCCAAAAAAACAGTACTATGAAAATTTGGTATATATAGGATCTTTTTTTCTGTCTTTGATATCCTTCCAGTATATGTCACACTAATCGGACTTCAAATCCACAGGGAAGGAATAGATTAGTGGACTTTTGTTTCAAAATTTCAAGTGGATTTTGAAAATCAATCACCAGCTCTACCACAAGGGTATCTTTGTTATTGTCTTCTTGGTGAAACTTCAACTTTGACAAAATATGTTTTTTTTTTCCTAATTGTTCTTTTTTCAATTAAACTAATTTATTAGGTATGATTCCAGAAGAGAGTTGTATTAGTTTTCATTTTTCTGTCAAGTAAATAATATTAATGAAAACTGCATTGATATTATTTGGTCCATTAATTTCGGGACAGGTCTAATGCTTAGGGGCAGTTATGTGGCATAATGGATGACACTGGGTCTGCATTGAGGAAGATCCAACCTCAAATTTGACATCAGAAAAGACTATTTGTGGGATTCTGAGTTCATCAGAGAACGTCTGTTTTCTTGTGTTTCATCATCTAGAAAATGGGCAAAACAATAACACCTATATTTCAGACTTCTTTTGAGGTACAAGTGAATGATACTTAGAATAGTGACTGACAAATAGCAAGAAGCTACTATGATTATTACTGTTATTTATACAAGTTTCTATTGTTACAATAACATATGTAAACAACAAAGTTAAGTAACATATCCAAAGACACCTAGATATTTAGTATCTGAGGCCCATTTGAACTCAAGACTAAGTCTTAAGGACTTCAGATCCAAAACTCTATCTATTGTACCACCTACCTGCTTCTGCTTCATTTTACTCAAATATAAAATGGAATGCTATTTAAAATGCTCTCATTCACTCTGAGATATATTTGTTGTGGAAGTCAGATTGTCAGGAGAAGAATATTACATTGAAACCTATTTGTAGCAGCCCTTTTTTGAATCACACTGTATTTGAACCAAAATTAAGCTCATTCATAAAAAAAAAAATGAAAAAATAGAAAAAAAAGAGAGAAAAGATACAAAGACAGAGAGAGAAAGAGGGGGGAGGGTTGGTACAGGATTGTTAAAAAATTAAAAGGATGAAGAGTAAATTATATATATATATATATATATATATATATATATATATATATATATATATATATTATGAATGCAAAATGAGTCAACTATGTGATTATACAGTATTTTATGGGTGTTAAATCACAATATGTAAATGTTAGTAATTATTACTAGTACTTGTACATTCTGATCAAAAGTAAAGTAGCCAAAATTAGGTAAACAATAGACAAAATAAATACAAACAACTTAAAAATTAAAAACATTTTGCTAAAGGATATTACTGAAATATTGTAGTATAAGGAAATATCAATCTAAAGAGATTTTGGTTTTAATCTTAATAGAAAATTGGGGAAGCTACTTGGTATAATGTATAAATTACTGGACCTGGAATGAGACTTATCTTTACAGAATTAAAATCCAGCCTCACAAGTGATTGATTGACCATGGGCAGTGACTTAATTTGCTTTGCTTCAGTTTCTCATCTGTAAATGCAGTTGCAAAAAGAAAGGACAAAAGATTCCACTATCTCTGCAAGAAAGTCCAAAAGAAGAATTGAACATGAGTGAAAATAACTTTAACCACAACAAATGTGTTAAAATTAAATAAAAAAAAAATTCATGGTTTTTATCAAAGTGTGATAAACCATGACTTCAGTGGATTCATATTTAAGAATGTAACTCCTTCTTCTTTGAATAAATTTGATAGTTCATAAGTGAAACATTTATTAAATACTTATGTGCATTCAGTTCAAAATCAATAATATTACAAAATGAATGTTTATTAACTTTAAGGTGCTAAAAACTTAGTACTAAGAGTGAACAATGGTTATCACTAATAAATATCTTGAGCAAATTTGGAAGCTCTCTCTTCTCCTGAATTCTCCTTTTTTAAAAAAAAAAGATCATTTTTTTTTAATTTCAAAAGGACATTATTGATAATTAGATTATGTTGACTCTATTTGATCTTGATCAGATCCTGCACAATTCTGCTAGGAATTTAATGTGAAGTAGGAAAACCTATTGTATTATACTCAAGTTTCATAGAGACATATCCTTTCATCTAAACAGTCCAAGATTGGGAATCATCTGCTATCTAGAAATTTTCTGGATGCAGGTATGATATTACCATGATGTTCCATCAGACTCTATTGAAATAGTCTTTAAAATAGTGCCCATCACCATTGTTGTCTTTGGTTTTAAAAAGATGGGTAAATGTCCATCATTTCATAATAGTCTGCTGGACTTATTTTTAAAAATTATCAAATTACTTAGAAAGTAAGTCTGTCATTTTTTTTGAAAACATTTCTCAACCATAAGGAATACACTTGGAATAGATTAAGATTAAGTTGTAATCATTTGTTAATTAACAAACGACTGGTATAAATGTTATGATAGAGTAATTCAAGAAATGGTGGAACACATTTAATTTGTGCCTAATGATTACTAGAGAAGACTACACAATGGGAGCTAAAGAAATAAGACAGAACTTAAAATAGGCAAATCACAAAACAGAAATATTCAATATGATGGAGAATTTTGTTCTTTCTTAAATGGATGATTTCAAGGATAATTTTATCTTAGAATGATTGACATACAACTGATTAGAGTCCTTGATGTAGGACAGAAGCTTAATTCATTCTTAGTTGATTTGGATTTTTCCCCATTTATATAGAATGTTAGAATTGAGATAGAAATTAAAGGAACATAACATTGAATGTTTCAAATCCAATTGTTCCTGTTTGGAGGAGGGAAACTGAGGATCAGAGAAGGATAAAGTGATTGCTTCATTTTGAATTCATCATTTTCACAGGCAGAAGAAAGACACAATGCCAGAGGAAAATCTCACTTATGTGAAGGAATTCATTCTCCTGGGATTTTCTGACCTGCCCAATCTCCAAGGTTTTCTATTTGGAATATTCTCTGCCATCTACCTAAGTATACAGATAGGAAATGGCCTTCTCATTGTTCTAACCAAGACTGATCCAGCTCTCCATACCCCTATGTATTTTTTCTTAGGGAACTTTTCCTTTTTGGAAATGTGTTACACATCAGTCACTCTGCCCAGAATACTGGCAGATCTCTGGACGCAGAAGAGAACTATTTCCTTCCTGGCCTGTGCTGTACAAACTTGTTTCCTTTATATTTTTGGAGTGGCTGAATGCCTTCTCCTGACTGTGATGGCTTATGACCGGTATGTGGCAATCACTAAGCCTCTCTATTATACTCTCATTATGAATCACAAAGTATGTGTCCAACTGGTTGTGGCTTCTTGGCTGACTGGGGTCCCAGTCTTGATAGGGGAGACATACCTGATTTTTTCTCTCAACTTCTGTGGCCCTAACAAAATAAATCACGTTTTCTGTGATGCCCCACCTTTATTCCCATTAGCATGTACAAACACATATAATATAGAGGTCTCTGTCCATGTTGCGGCTCTACTCTTTGTTACAATTCCCTTTGTTTTGATACTTGCTTCCTATATCAAAATCATAACTACAATAATGAAATTGCCCTCCACCTCAGGGAGATCCAAAGCCTTCTCTACTTGTTCTTCTCACTTAATGGTTGTTTGCTTTTTCTATGGGTCTGGAAGTATTGTGTATTTGCAGCCAAAATCCAGACAATCATCAGGGTCCAGCAAAATGCTTGGTCTTTTCTACAATACTGTGACCCCAGTGTTTAACCCCCTCATCTACAGTCTGAGAAATAAGGATGTCATTGCTGCATTGAGAAAACTACTTCCTAAGTGAATTCATGTATGGAGCAGTTAATCAAATCTAAAAGGAACTGCATTCTCTTCTGCCATACTTCCTAATAAAAAGAAAATTTATTTTTCCATTGCACTAAAATTGCACTACAATGAATTTGTCAAGAGATTCTATTTGAAAATACAGCACACTAGCTCAAAATTTCAGTTTTCCTTAGTTCAATTGTGACTGAAATGAAAAAAAAACTTTGTTGCTTTTTATATAGCAACAATGATCAACAGATATTTTGAGTGCAATTTTTCTTTGCTTTCTACTACTTTCCTAGTAACATGGGGAAAAAAAAACTTTTTTCTTTAAATATATCAATTTAAGTGTTTTGTGTATGTGTGAGAGAGAGAGCTTTAGAAAAAGACAGGAGAAAAAAGAGAAATACAGAGAAAGAGACAGAGATACAGATAGAGACAGAGACAGAAAGAGAGATAGAGAAATATGTCCATACATGTAAGGCAGAGAAAGCATCAGTTGAAAGGGGGAGTACAAAAACAAAAAAACTGAGACAGAGAAACAAATATTAACTTATTTTCTGGAGTAAATTAAGCTATCTAAAAGCTTGTTTTTCAATTTCATAGTCCTTCAAAATAGAGCCATTAGTCATTTTAATTTTTAGCCTTATTATTCTCTTTTCAATTTAGACAAAGCTCTGTTTTTATTTTATTTTATTTTATATTTTATTATTATTATTTTTATTATTTTGCTGAGGCAATTAGTGTTAAGTGACTTGCCCAGGGTCACAGAACTAGAAAGTGTTAAGTGTCTGAGACCAGATTTGAACTCAGGTCCTCCTGATATCAAGGCTAGTGCTCTATCCACTGGATGACCTAGCTACCCCTATATCTTCATTTTAACAAAGCTCTTTTTCCATGTGCATTAAAATTATCTAAAATAATACTGGTATATTATCAGTCCCTTAACAGTTTATAATAATCAGAAAACAATAAGTTTAAGGAAGAAAATTTCACGTAATTAAGAAGGAAAAAGAATGAGTATAACTACATTTTTATGATGTAAATTCAGAGAATAATACATTTATAATAAACATTAGCTATTTGTTATAATTTGTACTAGAAATGAACTCTTCTTCCAATGATGAAAGTTCACTTTTTCATAAATATTTTACTAAATCTATAAGGTAGTACAACCCAAGAGAGCTCACTACCCTTTTGGATAGTTCTTATAATTAGGAGATTCTTCCCTTATGTCAAGCTTAAATTTCCTTCTAACATTTCCTTATTCATTTTGTTCTTTAGGTTTAAGTCAAATACTTCTAATACCCCTCCCTTCCATGAGACCTTCACATTCATGAAGACAACTATCACTGGTACTTTCTGTCTACTCCATTGTCACTACATGCAATTTCTTAATTCAAAACTTAAATCATATTCTGGATCCCTAAATTTACCCATTCACTTTCTTTAGCATATTTAATAACTAATCAGATGTTCTTCCCAAAAAAGACAAGCAGAATAGAACCTCACTTTTCATGACTGATCTAACAGAATTTACCTGTATTCAAGCTTTCTAATTCTGATTTTTATGGCACCTTTTGTGCAGTCAGTTATTTCAACTGCTTTTATTGTCATGAGATTACTTTATTGTCAAGACAATTCAGATATTTCTCTATCTCATTTCCTAAACTAATTCTTCATGTAATGTCAATATCAAAACAAAACAAAACTAAAATAAAATAAAACAAAACCTCAACAATATTGTACCTTAACAGTAACAAAAGCTTTCTGAAATTCAACCATAAGTTTTTCATTGTGCCCTATGTAAATTGCATTTGGTTTATTCACAGTGGCCAGAGCATTGAGACTGGAGTCAGATAGTCTCATCATTCTGAGTTCAAATCTGGCCTCAAATCCTTACCAGCTAGACAAGACCCAGAACCCTGTTTGTCTCACTTTCTCCATTTGGTAAAGGGAATGAAAAATGACCATGATATCTCCTCCAAGAACATTTCAAATGAAGTCTCAAAGAGTCGCTATGACTAAAATGACTGAAAGACAGTTGCTGTTCTCTGATCTCTCCACTGAGAGGCAGTTGCATTGTCTGATCTCTCTCCTCTTCCTTCTATATCCAATTTATTTCATTCCCAGTCCACAAGGAACATCTGCATTAGTAAAGGCTGCTTTGTAACTCCTTAAAGTTTATGATTCATAGCTAATGAGGTTCTCGGAGAATTGACCTGCCCCTTCACCTAGACATGGTCCTTAACAATTCCCTGTTTTTTGTTTTATGGAAATGTGATTATTTTCCTCCCACAGCATGGTCAATAAGTTTATGCATTAACTTTTATCTCAAGCCACATGCTAAGGTATCTGAGTCCACATGCTAGAGAGTACAAACAGCACTATAGCAGGTATTGAAGCATGTGAGATATCATGGAGGCAAACTTTCAAATGGAGAAGAGAACTATGGTCAGAACAGGCATTTTTCATAAGTCCTTCATCAATATATTATTATATATAGTATACTAATTCTACTTCTTAGATCATGTTTGCCTAGCCAACTACTGTGAATAGCTGTGTCATTTATTGAAGGAGAAGGAGAATGACTACGGACATAATATATTACAAGACCCTATTTTTAGGTAAACCAAGAGGCAAAAAGAAGGGAAACAAATTGCCCAGTGTCAAAAAGATGGGGAAGGGGAGCTGGGATTACTACCCTTGTCATCATGTCCATAATCCATCATTCATTACACTGCTCTGCTCTATAATGCAATAGGAGTGAACTGGTATATCATCCTCAGATTTGGGGTGCAAAGCATGTTGTGTGATGAACTTACCAAATTCTATAATTTTCAGTGAGCTGATATAGAGAAGAAAATTTGGTTAAAATATCAGGAGTATTTCACTTTTCTAAATAAACTAAATAATTGAGTGATTATCATTTATGATGATAACTACGGTGGCTAAAAAACTCGCTCCTTTCTAATTATAATTCTCAAAAGATGCATGAATGAAAGGAATGTAAAATAGCATTTTACAGATAGAAAAATTCAGCTTGAGAGATGGATTGGGATTTGCAATAGTTAAATAAATTACAAATTCTGAAGGAAGGATGAAACATAGCTTCATGACTCAAAATCCCAGATTTTTTAAAATGTAATACCCCTTCATTAGAGGGTGTTCAGGTTACTGGACTTTATTTGAGCCAGAATGCCTTCCATCTCATTAAAATGTAATAAGTAGCAGGGGAGAGGTGGTGTCCCCACAGAGCTAATAAAGGTAGAAACCATTTTATTTATAAAGGACAAAGTGACTGATAAAAGGGTCATTTTAAGTAGGGAATATGATCATTTTTGTAGGGCATACCTTTAATATGACATATTATAATTTTACAATTGTGAGATATTGTTATTCTTATGTGATAAATAGCTTAGTAAAGTACTGAACCAGCAGTAAAAAGGATACTGGATTCAAATGCTCACTCTCAAAATCATTGTAACTTTTTGAGCAAGTCACTCAGATTGTTTGAATCCCAGTCTTCTAATCTGTAATATATAAATACCTGCAGTACAGCCATTGAGTTCTGATGTGAGGGTTGGATAAAATAGCATCTGTTAACATCTTTGTAAGCATTAAAGAAATTAAAGGATGCCATTTATATGCTTATGTTATTTTACTATATTCTTCAGAGAAATAAGCAGCTGGATAAAACTAATTTCATCTAAGAAAGGTGCATGTGAGCTCTTTTGCTGCCAATCCTTGAGCTTCTCTTACTTGAAATAAATTTATGGTTTGAACTCTCATTAATCCATGAGTTCCCTGACAGGTCTGAATTTTATGATCCCTGTCAAGGATAGAGATTAAGTTCAGGAAAAAGATATGAATAGACAATTTTCAGATGAAGAAAGTCATATGAAAAGATGCTCCAAGTCATTATTAATCAGAGAAATACAAATTAAGACAACTCTGAGATAGCACTACACACCTGTCAGATTGGCTAGAATGACAGGGAAAGATAATGAGGAATGTTGGCGAGATTGTGGGAAAACTGATACATTGTTGGTGGAATTGTGAATACATCCAACCATTCTGGAGAGCAATTTGAAACTATGCTCAAAAAGTTATCAAACTGTGCATATCCTTTGATCCAGCAGTGTTACTGCTTATATCCCAAAGAGATCTTAAAAAGAAGAGAAAGGGACCTGTATGTGCAAGAATGTTTGTGGCAGCCCTCTTGGTAGGGCTAGAAACTGGAAAGTGGAAACTGAGTAGATGCCATCAACTGAAGAATGGTTGAATAAGTTATGGTATATGACTATTATGGAATATTATTGTTCAGTAAGAAATGACCAGGAGGATGATTTCAGAAAGGCCTGGAGAGACTTACATGAACTGATGCTGAGTGAAATGAACAGGACCAGGAGATCATTATATACTTCAACAACAGTACTATATGATGATCAATTCTGATGGACATGGCCCTCTTCAAAAATGAGATGAATCAAATCAGTTGCAATAGAGCAGTAATGAACTGAACCAGATACACCCAGCGAAAGAACTCTGGGAGATGACTATGAACCATTACATAGAATTCCCAATCCCTCTATTTTCGTCTGCCTACATTTTTTATTTCCTTCACAGGCTAATAGTATGCTATTTCAAAGTCTGATTCTTTCTGTACAGCAAAACAACTGTTAAGACATGCATACTTATATTGTAGTTAATTTATACTTTAACATATTTAACATGTATTGGTCATCTTGGGGAGGGAATGGGGAGAACAAGGAGAAAAAGTGGAACAAAAGGTTGGCAATTGTCAATGCTGTAAAATTATCCATACATATAACTTGTAAATAAAAAGCTATTAAAAAAATTATGGAATTTATTTGTTCTGATCTCCATCTTTGAGGCATATAGGGGAACATAGTAGAGAGATAGCCTATTAACGTCATTGAAGTATGAAATAGTAGAGTTGAAATTTAAGACCATATTTTCTGATTCGTAATCATATGGTCTTAGCACTTCCGTTCTGTCTCCAACCACTGTGAGTGCACTAGCATACCTTCCCAAAATCTAGAATAATTATGTCAAATGTTTCATTAAGCAATGGGATGCTACAGAGGAGACAATTTGGTCCTTGATATTAAAAACAACATTATTCTAAATCTTTTCATTGAAAAATTGAGGAGAATAAGTCATGAGTTATTCCTTCAATTATGATAATGAATGATTAAAAACTCTATTACTCCAAAATTCTTTTTTTTTTATTCCAATGCTATGAAGCAGGAAGTGAAAATAACTTGTTTTTTCTTTCCATTTTACAAGTGAGGGAAATTAATATGAATAGAAATGTGGCCTTACAATAAAAAAAGATATTTAGTTATCATCATATTTGAAGTCTCAAAATAGTTGCTTTTCTCAAGACTTAAGAGTTTTCCCTATATAACCTTGCCTCATTACAGTTGTTTAGATGATTGAACTTTGAGCCAGAAGACCATTTCTCTCATTAAAAAATGAAATATGGCTTGGGAGAGCTGGGATCCCCAGAGAGCTGGCAAGACTCTTCAACTAAAGAGGAGTGCTCAATGATTTCATCTAAAATTGACTTTAACAAGGTAATTTGGTCCCTCTCACAGAATTTGTTTGTTCTTACTTGTGTATTTTAATATTTAAGGGAAAATGATCATGGACTCATAGAAAGGGCATTGAACTTGCAGACATGGGAACCTCAAATTCAATTCTTCTCTTTAGCACCAAACACCTGTGAAATTTGGCAGATTATTCTGGTAGAGTGTTACTCTTCTCTGTAAAATCAGAATAGCTGTGGTTCCTACATTATAATATTGATGCAATAACTTATATAAAAAGTTTTGAAACATTAAAGTAATTTATGGATGTATGTTATTAAATACCTCTATTATCTTCCTCATTATTCAAGAAGCAAGGAGTGAAATATATTTTAATTCTAACTAAGAAAGGTAAGTTTGAGCACTTTTGCTACCTCATCTCCAGTTTCTTTAACCTGAAGAGGATTGTTATCTATGATTCTTGTGATAATTTTGAATTTTATGATTCTAATTAGTAACAAAGATTCAAGAAAGAGATTATTCAGGGAATAAAACATTCTGTTTACAGAATATCCTTTGATACTTCTGCCAGCCAAGATATGTGTGTTTGGACTTCATCACTAGTCACTTAAGTTGCCAACCTCTCAAAAAAACTAGCTTGATATTGTTTCAATTTTGTATTTTTTTACCTTTTCTCTTTTATAACACATTTCCCAGGAAAAAAAATTCCATTCACATAATTTCCTTTATGAAGATCAAAAACTGTTAAGCAAATGCAAGCATCTGGGCAAAAAAACAAACAAAAAACAAAAAACAAACAAAAAAAAAAACAATAACTAATTAAACATTTCACAATAAAATTCCCTTCAACATACTCTGATTACAAGAGAAAAATAAGCTTTATAATTTGTTCTGTTGGACAAAGACTTTTGAGTATAATTACTCCTAGCTCCTGTTATTTACCCCACCACCACCACCAATTACATTATGGTAAATCTTGTGGATATTAATGTCCTGGTTGTGCTTTCTTTGCTATATCTCACTTGACTAAGAAAAAAAAAATCTTCCCAAATCTCTTCAGTTGCTCATATTTTCATTTTGCCATAAGATAATATGTAGGCAAAATCCTGAACCAACAAAAATATTTATTTCCTGTTGATTATCTATTCTTTCAGTTTTTTTCAGCTACAGTCAATATAAATAATTTTTGAATATTTGATTTTCTTTTTCTTTTTCTTGTAACTATTCTCTTTTCAGAATATTCCATAGTAATCAGATCCACAGAGTCAAAGTATGTAAGCATTTATTAGTTCAACTTCCATAATTCCAAATTGTTTTCTAGAATACTTAGATTAGTGGAGCTATGCCACAATAAAGTGTTATGATTCTTATCCCACTAAAGCTCTATAAATGACTTTCTAAATTTTTTAACCAATGAAATTTACAGGTATTAGGTAAAAAGAAAATTTTATTCATCTTTATTTTTATTAATGTTAGTGATTTTTTATGATTATTAAAAAAATTATAATTTTCTTTTTTATATTAATGAACATATTAACTTTTGGATGACATATATTAAACCCCCTAATTTTTCAAACATCTCTATCTAAAATCAGACTTTTTAATCAAAAATATAGTACATGAATAGTAGTTTTTTGTTCATTGTTTTTGCACTGAATTTCCTTTTGTATTTTAAATATGAAATTCAGATTATTTATTATATGTTTTATCCTCTTTTCTATCATCATTTATGAAGAGATATTAAATATGATAGGGGTAGGAGTGATGGCTTCAGTCAAGCAAATCTAAATGCAATTCCTATTCAAATTCTTGCAGAGCATGTAAATATTGGCAAGTTAATCAACTTAATTTACTTAGATTAATACCAGTTACCTGAAAAAGCTTTTACATTTAGATGACAATGATGGAGTATTTTAAATCCCTGGCAAGTAAGAAAGAAAACGATTGATTGGTTGTGAATTCATTGTTTCTGCAGGCAGAAGACTCAATGACAGGAGATAATTTCACAGTTGTGGGGGAATTCATTCTCCTGGGATTTTCTGATCTTCCCAACCTCCAAGGGTTTCTCTTTGGCATTTTCTCTGTCATCTACCTATGTATATTGATAGGAAATGGCCTCCTCGTTGTCATAATCAAGATTGAGCCAAGTCTCCAAACACCAATGTATTTTTTCCTAGGGAACTTTTCCTTCTTGGAAATCTGTTACACAGCAGTCACTATACCCAGAATGCTGGTAGATCTTTGGACTCAGAAGAGCACTATTTCTTTCCTACACTGTGCTTTACAAACTTGTTTCCTCTATATTCTGGGAGTGGCAGAGTGCTTGCTCTTGGCAGTGATGGCATATGACCGTTATGTGGCCATCTGTAAGCCTCTCTACTATCCTCTCATCATGAACCGTAGGGTATGTATCCAACTGGTTGTGATGGCCTGGATGATTGCGGTTCCAGTACTGATAGGGGAGACATACCTAATTTTCTGTCTCAATTTTTGTGGTCCTAAAAAAATTAATCATGTTTTTTGTGAGGCTCCACCATTACTGGAGTTGGCCTGTGGGGACACATATAAGGCAGAGGTCTCTGTCCAACTTGTTGCATTGCTATTTATCATAACTCCCTTTCTGTTGATACTCACATCCTATGTCAAAATCATAATTACTATCCTGAGGCTGTCTTCAACCTCAGGGAGATCTAAAGCCTTTTCCACCTGCTCATCACACCTCATGATTGTGTGCTTATTCTATGGGTCTGGTAGTATTGTGTATTTGAGGCCAAAATCCCATCACTCTACAGGCTCAGTCAAAGTGTTTGCTCTTTTCTATACCACTGTGACCCCAGTATTCAACCCTTTGATATATAGCCTCAGAAATAAGGATGTCATTGTTGCTTTGAGAAAACTGTTTCCTAAGTGAATCAGGTCATTGAGTCATAAATAAAATATATGAAATTTGAATTTATTGAATTTTATTTATATGAATTAGAATATAATAATATTATATTATTAATATAATGAATATATTATTTTCTTCCACAGTTCATGCAAAAATACACATCTGCTTGTTTTTACATTTCAATGAATATGTACATAAATTAGAGATAATCAAAACATTATATTTGAAAATACAGAAAATATTAGCCTAAAATTTCTACTATTTTGTTAGATTATGAAAGGGCTTAACAAATTGTTGACTTAAATGGTTTCAAATATCAGCAGATACCTTGAGTGCAATCACTTTTGCAATTTTTTCTAGTATTGTCCTAACATCATGTGAACTTATACCTTTTTTTAAAGAAAAAGAGAGAGAAAGAGAAACAGAGACAGAGACAGAGAGACAGAGAAAGAGAAGGACAGAGAGAGGAGACTGTAGTGTTCATGAATTTGAAAGTCTGTCATATGAGGGAGAGAGGGTAATAGAATCACTACAAATCCATCTATAAGCCTCTCTCCCTCATTTAAAAGACTTTAAAAATCATAGAAATTATGATCATTCATGCTTTCGGTCTCTATTTTAACCAACCCAGCTTCTAAAATTTCTAATTCTGAATTGTGTGGCAAATTTTATGCAGTTAAATCTTTCAATAGTCTCTTGACACAACATTTCCCTATTAACATTGAATTTGCAGAAAACAAAATTAGTAAGATATTTCTCTCATTTTATTTAACTAACCTATTCAATTACATATTAATAAGAACACCAAGATTGTATATTTTTTTTAAATCAAAGCACAAGAAATGTATACCTAACATTTTGTTATTGGCTCAAATTCTAGTTTGGATACTACTACTACTTCTTCTTCTTCTTCTTCTTCTTTCTTCTTCTTCTTCTTCTTCTTCTTCTTTCTTCTTCTTCTTCTTCTTCTTCTTCTTCTTCTTCTTCTTCTTCTTCTTCTTCTTCCTTCTTCTTCTTCTTCTTCTTCTTCCTTCTTCTTCTTCTTCTTCTTCTTCTTCTTCTTCTTTCTTCTTCTTCTTCTTCTTCTTCTTTCTTCTTCTTCTTCTTCTTCTTCTTCTTCTTCTTCTTCTTCTTCTTCTTCTTCTTCTTCTTCTTCTTCTTCTTCTTCTTTCTTCTTCTTCTTCTTCTTCTTCTTCTTCTTCTTCTTCTTCTTCTTCCTTCTTCTTCTTCCTTCTTCTTCTTCTTCTTCTTCTTCTTCTTCTTCTTCTTCTTCTTCTTCTTCTTCTTCTTCTTCTTCTTCTTCTTCTTCTTCTTCTCTTCTTCTTCTTCTTCTTCTTCTTCTCTTCTTCTTCTTCTTCTTCTTCTTCTTCTTCTTCTCTTCTTCTTCTTCTTCTTCTTCTTCTTCTTCTTCTTCTTCTTCTTCTTCTTCTTTCTTCGATATACTGGTGTCATTCATTACTTTTTAAAATTGAATTTAATAGCCTCTCATTTTTAATCAAAAGGTAAGGTGATCTGACTGCTCCAGCATATGAATTCCTCTTTCTAGCTTTGTGTCAATGAAAAATGTAACCAGAATAAATACAATTTCTGCTTTCATTTCTGCTCCAGAAGGTTGATTCAAATTAAAGAGAAGATAGTAATATAAGTTCATTTTATTTATAATGCATATCTATCTATTTATCTATCTACCATCTGTTTGCCTATCTCCAAATATGTGCATGCATGTATATGTATTAAGAAGTAGAGAAAAATATAAATGTGCTATAATAAAATAAGGAATCTGGAAGATTTTTTAAATTTTATGTCCTATCAATCTCATATCAGGAGAGTATGTGGAGTTGAGATTATTTTATGTTTTTAGATCAAAAATATGCAACATATAAAACAATGATATGAAATCTAATTATATATGTAAATGTGTATGACTACAATTCACTTATACATATCCCATATGTATATGTGTGTATATAGCACAGACATGTATACCTTAAAAAATATACATGGAGAGTTTAGAGGCAGCCACAGTGGTCCAGTAGATAGAAAGCCATGCTTGGAATGAGATAACTCATCTTTTGTAGTTCAAATCCAGCCTCAGACATTTACTAACTCTGTGACTCTAAGTAAATCTTTAACTCAATTTTTCAATTTCTTTATAATGAGAACTAGAAAAGGAATATCAAACACTTCAGCGTCTTTACCAAGAAAATTCAAGGTAGTGGAGAATTAATTTGAACTCAACAGAATAAATACATCCACACACACACACACACACACATATGTGTGTGTGTGTATATACATAAATATATATATATATATATATATACACATATATATATATGTATGTATATATATATATGTATATATATATATAAAACTTTAAATATATATTTATATGTGTGTATGTATGTGTGTGTATATATATGCATATACATAAGTGTATGAAGATGTTTTCTCTAAAATATTTAGCCATATGAATATATATACATTCATATATGTGTTTATGTTTATATAATATATGATACATATATAGATATACCTATATATAGTATACATATACATGCATTCAGATAGGTTGGTTGGTAGGTAGATGGTAGATACTGTTGTTCCATTATTCAATTGTTGTGGACTCTTTGTAACCCCATGGATTTGAGGATTTCTTGGAAAGGATTTCTCCTGTGTGTATACATATTTGGACCTAAGTCAAATAATGTGTATGTGATTTACCCAGGAAAATAGAATTAGTAAGTGACTGAGATCAAATATGAATTCAGATCATCCATTTCTGGACTTGGCACACAATTCACTATATCACATAGCTGACAAAAATAGATATATGCAGGGCACATGTGTGTATACTCACATATGCAATTATATACATATGCATGTGTGTCAACATAAATGCATATTATAGATGCATATATACTGCATATATATTTTACACTGATATTTATGGTTATGTTTGAGTAATTATAAATAATATAAATTGCACATATATTCATATATAGTATATACCTTGTGTTACCTGTATAGTATATTACATATATAGTACATTTTATATATTATTTAACATATAATGTGAGAATATAAAAATGGAAATGCATTTAAGTATATATATACATACATATACGAATAAACTATATGTAACACAATACACAGTTAATTTATATCTGGATGGATAAACATACACATACACACACACACACACACACACACATATATATAGATAGATAGATATACATATATGTATATCTATCTATCTATCTATACTTAATATAATAATTAATACACTTAATCCTGTCTACCTCTGTTTTCTCTTCTGTAAAATGAGTTGGAGAAGGAAATGGCAAAGCAATCCAGAATCTCTGCCAAGAAAACCCCAAACAGGATTATAAAGAGTTGGATACAACTAAAATGAATAACTGACAAAAGGGTAGCTAAGCCTTATTTTCATGAGAATCTAGGTTGAAATATTGTATCTGACTGTCACAATATATGTGAAAAGTGTCATGTTTATTAAGATATTTTCTTCTTATATATAAAGTATATGTATATATATATACACATATATATGTATATATATACACATTTTTTCGCATATTACTTACAATATTACTGCTGATATGAAAATAACCTTCAATGAAAAGTTATATCATTGCTTTATAAATTTTTTTTAAAACCTACAAAAATATTAGCTGTTATTAAGATCTGTTCTGAACTCATAGATATAAACTATACTTCTTTTTTTTCCCTTGTCCTCAATAATCCCCAAAATCTCCACCCCATAAGCAATATTTTTGCTTAGGTAGTAGAGTTTGAATAACTGGCAGTTTTGTGAGTGTCTATGACTGTAGGTGATGGACTTTTTCCTATGTTTGATCTCCCTATAGTGATTCTCAAGGAGTAATTGGCACATTGTTAGCTTTTGAAATACATTATTAAGTATAAGAAAATGTCACCTAAAACATGCCCTGCATCTACTAATTTACTAATTACCAAAAAAAAGATTAGTTATTTGTTAGAGTTCAAATGTTGGAGTTTGTTCTTCTCAGGGCACAGCCGGTTTAGAGGCTTAGAGCCCTTCGGATGTCTCCAAATCCAAAGGTTCTGTCCTTCAGCCTCTGCCTCTGCCTTCTTCTGCCTCCAACAGAGATGGAAGATCTCTCTTATCTCCTTCTGGGGGGCCCAGGCACCAATTTGCCGCGGAGAGAGGGCTTCTGGCGTAGCTCCACTGAAGTCTGTCAAAAGTGTTCTCTGCAGCAGAGTCGTTTCTCTCGAGTCTAGCGCGATCAGCCAGCCAAGAGGAAAAAATGTATTCTGCCATAGATCCTTCATCGCTGGCTTTTTATCTGCCTCTTCTGAGAGAATGGGATTATGGGTTTTCTCCCATAGTGCTCTCTGGCCCAATGACTTTAAGGGAGGTGTGAACTCTCTTGAAGTTAGAAAGTGTACTTTGTGAAGCTAGCATACTTGTGGAGTCCAATGAGTAAAGGTGGGAACACAAGCCTTGTCTTGATTAGTTCTACTTAGTACCTTGTTTCAGGTTCTGGCCAAAACAACTTCTTGTAAGATTAGATCAACTCTAATTACTTAGCAGTTAGTAAGGATTCCAACATCTCCCCCTTTCTTTTGTTTTAAAACATAGGGGGTTTCTGAGGGGGTACACATAAATCCATCAATATGGGCCAGAACTTTGTAACAGATATACATGGTATACATAAATCCATCAATATGGGAGGCATTATACATAATTTACATGAGCACATAGCAATATAACACAGGCTAGTAGTAATGTAACAAATAACAAGAATCAATCTGAAAATTTACACATGTCCATAAGTCCTAGAAACAGTCCAATAGGATTCCATTGTCCATTAGTTCATGTGCCAGGAATCTAATAATTCTTATGAGCACAATCAGCAACAGAACCACCCGATATTTCTTGGGTCTTCTCCTTTGTTTCAAGGGTCTGCTCCATCTTTCTGCGATGGACAAGGCGAATGCGGCTCGTAGGCACCCATCTGATTCCTTCTCCACCTGTAGAGATGCAAGCAAATCCTCTCCCCCAAGCAGTTAGTCTATCTGGTCCCTTCCATTCACCACTTTCTGGGTCTCTCCACATCACCTGGCGATTATCTAAAGATAGTGGAGCTGCTCGCACTGGACACTGCTCTTCTGGTGGGTTATAAAACCTGTCTGCTGGAGCCAGTGCATCTTTATCAAAGATTAAAAAATTAATGGTATAGAGAACTAAATTTAGAAGTTCTCTAGGGTTACCCGTGGCTCCTCCTTTCTTTTGTTTTTGGAGGAGTGTCTTAATGTCTCTGTTTCTTCTTTCTACTATTGCTTGACCTTGAGGATTGAAGGGTATGCCAGTAGTGTGTAGAATCTTATATTGTGCACAAAAGTGTTCAAAATGTTTGGAGGTATATGCCGGTCCATTATCTGTTTTTATTTCTTGTGGCACACCCATAATGGCGAATGCTTGAATGAGGAATTCAGTGACCACTCGGGCTGTCTCTTTTGCTGCTGGTATGGCAAAAGTGAATCCTGAAAAGGTGTCTACCACAACGTGGATAAAAGACAGACGACCAAAAGATTTATAATGAGTCACATCCATTTGCCAGATTTCATTGGGTTTCAAACCACGAGGGTTCTTCCCTGGAGGCAGTGTAGGAGCATGGAAGGGAAGGCAAGCTGTACAGCTTTTCACTATGCTCCTAGCTTCTTCTTTTGTAATCCCAAACTGTAAACGCAAAGCTCGAGCAGCCTGATGGTATTTAGAATGGGATTCCTGAGCCTCCTGAAATAAAGGCGTACTGGCCAACATAGTTAAAAGGCTATCTGCCTTTGAATTTCCATCAAAAATAGGACCTGGAAGTCCACTATGTGAATGGACATGCAGGATATAAATCTTTCCTGGATGCTTTCTCACTTGCTCTTGAAGTTCCTTAAAGAGCTGATATATATTAGAAGCTGCAAATTTTATTTGGGCTGTGGCAATTCTTTGTACCACACCTACTGAATAGGCTGAATCAGATATTATATTTATGTCGCCTGGGTAATAAGTGAGAGCTAGCATGATCGCATATAATTCGTTCTGCTGAGTGGACTGAAAAGGAGTTCTGACTACTCTTTTTACGGTTAGATCATGAGAGTATACAGCACAAATATTTTGTTTGGCTGCGTCTGTAAAGATGGTTGGTCCTTCAAGAGGAACCTTAGAAACCTTCTCCTCAAAAATCCATTGCCAATTATGCAGTAGTCTGGTTATCTTTAATGGAGATCCATGTGCAAAATTTGGAGCCATGGCCAATAAAATCTGCCACTCTGGGATGGTTTCACAGCATACATTAATTTGTGCATTTGTATAGAAGGTATATATCTTGTCAGGTCTTGTCCCAGATAATTGTACTGCTCGCTTAATGGCCTTTAATAGAATTCTAGCCACAAGCACTGGGTAAGGCGTAAGGCTTTGTTCTGGTTGTGCTGGGAGGTTCACCCACTCTATCACACTGTCTCCTTGATGAAGGACTGCTGTGGGTGCTTCTTTTGTAGCAAAAACTGATATTTCCAAGGGTTTTTGAGTTACTCTCTCAACTACATTGGATAAAGCCAGTTCAACTTCTCTCAAGGTCTCTTGAGCTTCTTTTGTAAGCCGGCGTGGTGAATTTAAAGCAGTGTCTCCCCTTAAAATGTCATATAGGGGTTGCAATTGATTGGTAGTTAAACCTAATACTGGACGCATCCATTGGATATCTCCTATTAATTTTTGGAAATCATTTAAGGTGTTCAACCTCTCTGTTCTTAAAGACAGTTTTTGTAGTGTAAGTGCCTTAGGATATATTTCATATCCTAAATATTGAAAAGGAGCATGTCTTTGAATTTTTTCTGTAGCGATATGAAGTTTGTAGTATCTTAGTGTTTCTATGGTTTTTTGTAGACATGCTTCTAGAATTTGTTCCTCCGGTGCACATCCCAAAATATCATCCATATAATGTAATAGCATAACTTTTGGAAATGCTTTTCTTATTGGAGCAAGAGCAGCAGCAACATACATTTGACACATAGTGGGGCTGTTCTTCATACCCTGTGGCAAAACCGTCCATTCATATCTTTTATAAGGCTCAGCTAAATTGACACTGGGCACCGAAAAGGCAAATCTCTTCATATCCTCCTTATCCAGAGGAATGGAATAGAAACAATCCTTGATGTCTATAACCCAAAGAGGCCATTCTCTAGGAAGCTGAGTAGGAGATGGAAGTCCAGGCTGAAGAGTTCCCATAGTTTCCATCTGTTCGTTCACTTTTCTTAAATCAGTGAGCATCCTCCATTTTCCCGATTTCTTTTTTACAACGAACACTGGGGAATTCCAAGGACTTAGAGAAGGTTGTAAATGCCCTTGTTCAAGCTGCTCCTGTATTATATCTAATAAGGCCTGAATTTTATCGCTACTTAAGGGCCACTGTTCTATCCACACTGGTGTATCAGTTTTCCATTGGATAGGAATAGGTGAAAGTGTTGGCAGGCCTTCAACAGCAGCCCTGCTTAAAAAACCGAAGTACTCATTTTTAACCCCAATTGTTGTAAAACGTCTCTTCCCACAGATTGATGGGGATTTTTTCAACTATAAAAGGAGTAAAAACTCCTGTTTTGCCTTCAAAAGTCCATCTCATAGGGGCAGCACTAACTTCAGCTGCTATTGATCCTCCTACTCCAGACATATAGGTATCTGCTTTAATCTTTGGCCAGTGACTGGGCCAACTGGCACCTCTAATAACTGTACGATCCGCACCTGTGTCTACCAATCCTTCCAATGGTAGGCCATTTATATAGATAGTGAGCATAGGTCGGTCAGCCGTTACTGCTGCTGTCCAGTATATTTCTGGTTTTTGTGGTCTGGAGTCAGAACCTGGGTGACTATCACGAGGCTGCTTATTAGGATTCTGTATGAGTAACCCTGATGCTACTACGTCTCCTGGGTGATAAGTCACACATTGACTACCTGTATTAGTGACTGGGATATTATCTACACATTCCCCAGTTTCCCACATCAGTGTGTGGATGGACACTGTTTTGTACATACAAGAAGGTGAAATGGTCAAGCCTACTGTGCCTGGAGGTAAGGGATCCATAGGCTGGAGAGGAACAGATTTCACCTCTCCAGGGGGTATCTCAGTTGTCCCAGCTGCATATAGCTCTATTCTCCCCAATTGTAATTCCCTTCTGCCATCAGGTTGCTTCCTGGCTGGTTGACTGTGTAATCCCCTTCTCCCATCGTATGGCTTTCTGGCTGATTGGTCATGTCTGGGTACTGGACTTCTAGGCACTCTCTGGGTGCACCATTGGCTGCCATCATGCCCCAAGTATTTTTTGCCTTGGGCCCTGGGGCTGGGCCCCTCATCCCGTTTCCCTGAATCTGTCTGCATTCTGAGGCCCAATGGAAGCCTCTGTTGCATTTTGGACATGGGGTTTGGGGTCTTGTTCTCCCACCTTGTCTTCCCATTCTATCTCTATACCAACATTGAGCTTTCAGATGTCCTACTTTTCCACACTGAAAGCATCTACGAGTCTCTCTGGAAGTCCCTTGCCAAGAGGGATTCTGTCTTCTCATGTTTGGATTTTGGGAAGTCTGCATCATAGCCTGGCTATAAAAGGCACCTGTGTCCACTGTGGCACAGCGTCTTATGAGTTCCTCTAAAGGAGCATCCTTGCGCAGTCCTAGTATAATTCTTCTGCAAACCTCATTAGCATTTTCCTTAGCAAGTTGCCTTATCAAGATGTCTGTTATTGCATTTTCTCCATTTGTTCTTATGATAGCTGTCTGCAAGCGTCCCACAAAGTCAGCGAAGGGTTCATTTGGCCCTTGTGTTATTTTTGTGAAGGCCCCCCCTTTGTCGTCTTTATTGTGAAGAGAAGCCCACGCTTTGATACAAGTTACAAGTAGCCCTTGATCTTCTATCAGCTTAAGCAGGCTTTCTATAGCACCACTCCTGGGTGGGTCTGGGGTTGGGGGGGTTGGGGTGGGGGATGGAGAATCTTTACCTAGGATCTGTCCCATTTTAGCCAAAAAAGGTTGTACTCACTCAGTTCCTGGTCACTGGAGACTTCTTGTGAAAGTAGGGTCCCTGTTCGGGCGCCAAAATGTTAGAGTTCAAATGTTGGAGTTTGTTCTTCTCAGGGCACAGCCGGTTTAGAGGCTTAGAGCCCTTCGGATGTCTCCAAATCCAAAGGTTCTGTCCTTCAGCCTCTGCCTCTGCCTTCTTCTGCCTCCAACAGAGATGGAAGATCTCTCTTATCTCCTTCTGGGGGGCCCAGGCACCAATTTGCCGCGGAGAGAGGGCTTCTGGCGTAGCTCCACTGAAGTCTGTCAAAAGTGTTCTCTGCAGCAGAGTCGTTTCTCTCGAGTCTAGCGCGATCAGCCAGCCAAGAGGAAAAAATGTATTCTGCCATAGATCCTTCATCGCTGGCTTTTTATCTGCCTCTTCTGAGAGAATGGGATTATGGGTTTTCTCCCATAGTGCTCTCTGGCCCAATGACTTTAAGGGAGGTGTGAACTCTCTTGAAGTTAGAAAGTGTACTTTGTGAAGCTAGCATACTTGTGGAGTCCAATGAGTAAAGGTGGGAACACAAGCCTTGTCTTGATTAGTTCTACTTAGTACCTTGTTTCAGGTTCTGGCCAAAACAACTTCTTGTAAGATTAGATCAACTCTAATTACTTAGCAGTTAGTAAGGATTCCAACAGTTATTAGAACCTTTTCCTAATATAACCATAATTTTCTTTTGAAAATAGCACTTCTGTTTTGATACATTCATTAACTGCTCCTATAGTAGAAGTATACAGAAAATGTCATCTGCATCCAGAAAAAGATCTGAGACTGAACATAAATCAACACATACTATGTTCACTTTTTTTTTTCTGTTTTTTAGTCTCCCAATTTTTTTTTCCTTTTGTTCTGATTTTTATCTCTCAACATGTTTCATAAAGCAATGTGCATTAAAAATAAATTTACTACAATAAAAAGAATATAGTTACAAAGTAGAAGCAATAGAAATTTTAAAAGTCACATAAGAAATTAAAATCAGAAATCAATGTTATAGTGTCTAGAATTAACTGTGTATACTCAACCATCCAAAGTACATGAAAAAAGAAAAAAGAAAAGAAAGAAGAATTTGCAGTTCTAAAGTAAGGAGCCAAATTGGAAATCTCAATATCTCAAACATTTGATGAAACAACCCCAATACTTAAACATGGCTCTATGAAAATATATATATATATATATATACATATATATATATATATATTTCTTGATCTAAGGAAACAGAATTGATAAAATGTTATAAATGCATTAAAATATAGAATCAAAATGAACAAGACAAAGATATGTACATAATGGTAACTGGAGGAAAAAACACTTGAATTACTTGTCAATGGAATGCAATATAGATGAAATGGAAAGAAACAGAGAAAGTAATACATTCAAAAGAGTTCATGATACTGGAAGAAAGATCAACTATATTAATACTAAAGAATTTCAATTTTCCAGACATTTGAATATTTCCTCCTTCTCCTCCTCTTCCTCCTCTGCCTCCTACTCTTCTTCCTTCTCTCTCTCTCTCTCTTTCTCTCTCTCTCTCTCTCTCTCTCGCTCTCTCTCTCTTTCCCTCTCATTCTCACTTTTGCTCTCTTGCTCTCTTTGTATATGTGTGTATCTATTTCTCTGTATTTATAAGCTAGTCTTTGATCTTTGTCTCTCAGTTTCCTTTTCTCACTCTGTCTCTACCTGTTTGTCTATTCTTGTATGTCTATCTTTGTTTTTGGGTGCATCTATGTTTTTCTCAGACTCTGTTTCTCTCTGCCTATCCTTCTCCCCTTTCCTACAGTGACAGAAAAGCTCAAAAGATAATAAAATAAAATGTGATACAACCAAAGCTTAAAGGAATGATGGACATTGATCTCAGGCCCAAAAACAATTGTAGAAGAGTTTAAAATATTCTAAATGTCAAAGAAACTAGATAGAGTGAAATTTGGAAAATAAATTGATGTGAGAGAATTATGGAAAAAAAGTCAATGGTGAAGGAGTCACACACACACACACACACACACACACACACACACACACACACAATGGGATTTCCTTTTTACAATTTTTCCCCCAGGAAAACTTGAAAATACTTACATGAAGAGATGCAAAGTAAAATGAGCAGAATGATGATTTCATCACATATATTTATTGAAATACTGTATAACGATCAAGAATGAATGTTTTAGGTATTCTCAGCAAAACAATGACTCAATATGATTCTAAAAGACTAAAAATGAAAAAAAAATGTTATTCATATAAGAAAAAGCCTGAAAGGAGTCTGAATGTAGATCACAGCATACTTTTTATTATTATTATTATTTATTTATTATTTATTTATTTTTGCTAAGGCAATTGGGGTAACTGTGACCTAAGGTCACACAGCTAGGAGGTGTTAAGTGTCTGAAGCCAGAATTGAACTCAAGTCCTCCTGACTTCAGGGCTGGTACTCTAACCACTGTACAACTTAAAGTGCCCCTTTTTCTTTATTTTTCTATTTTTGAAGTTTTTTTTTTTCTTTCAGCACATGCCTTATAAGGAAGTATTTTCCATGACGACACAAGTATAACATAATGTTAGAATGCTTCTCTTCTCAATGACAGTGGAGGAGAGGGAGGAGGAATTCAGAGTTTGAAATGTCATCTTACTTGTAATGTGGTAATAAATAATTAAAATGAAAGAAAAAATCTGCATATTCATATATAATCACCATGTTGTTGAGTTGCATATTTCTCTTGCTGACTCTATGGGGGTTTATTGGCAAAGAAACTGGAGTGGTTTGCCATTTCCTTTTTTAGCTCATTTTATCAATAAGGAAGTAGAAGCAAATAGCTAAAAGGGCTTGCACAGAATCATCCATCTGGGGTCTGAGACCACCTATGAACTCAGATATTCCTGATTGACAGTTTTATATTTTATTTCTTGTGCCACCTAGCTGTACACTTACAGGGTATGTATATTGTGCAAGCTTTGGGCAATATTGACCAAAATCAAATTCATTACATATGTAAGAGGTCTTATATATTATATATTACAGATGTTAAGAGGTTATATATGTATAATATGAGAATTCAGTCCCAGAAGAGATTAAAAATGAAAACATAAATAACAAGGTCCAAGAGACCTTAGGCTGTATAGCTGGTCAGATTACAAAACTTAAAGAATTCAATGACAAGGCAAAGAGCAAAGTCAGGTGATTTTAGGATGTGATAGGTCCACTGGGAAGACCTGGAAGCCCCCTATCTTGATTGGTAGTAATGTCTTACCTATTCAATTATTGGTGTCTCAACCTCTATCCCTGGTGGAACATTACATAAATTTGCTCAGACCTCCTCCTTTGAAGCAAATTTGGGGACAAAGAAGAGAAATAACTTGTGAAAGTCATCCAGGAAAAATAGATAATGGACCTAAGATTCAAACCTATTTTTTTTCTGATGAAGTTCTATGCATTTTCTTCTACTTATTTTTTTTTCATTTTTTAGTTTTGTTTGATGAATTCTTTTCTCATTAAGTCATTTACTTCCATTTGTTCAATTCTAATTTTCAGTGAATCATTTCTTTGAGTTCGCTTTTTGTTACCTCCTTTCCCATTTCAGCAACTGAAATTTTAAATGAATTGTTTTGCTCACTGTTTTTTTGTTTTTCCCATTTCAAGAATTCTAATTTTAGGGTGTTTCTCTCATTTTCCATTTCACCAAGTCTTTTTTTCAAAGAAATATCTTATCTTTCCATATCATGAAATCCATTTTAAAGGACTGGAAAGTGTGTTTCCTTTTCCAAACCTCTTAATTCCTTTCTCCATTTTTACTCTCCCTTTTAAGATCTTTTTTGATTTTTTTTTCCAATACAGCCTTTGGAATTTGAAAGCAGCTCATATAATCCTTTGAGGCTTCTGCTGAATGTGAGTTTCAGGTCAATTTTTCCTTGTCTCCATAACAGTTATCAGGTATCAATGGTCAGAGGTTTTTTTTTTTTGTTGTTGTTGTTGTTGTTGTTGTTGTTGTTGTTGTTGTTTGTTTGTTTGTTTTATGGGAGTTTTGTTTGTTTGTTTTGTTTTGTTTCTTGCTCATTTTTATAAGTTGATATGTGGTTTTAAGGCAAAGGAGAAAATTATTCCAGGCTTCTTCCATACAAAACAATGGCTTCACAGTGCCCTGGGGCAGTGCTGCTAACTGCTTTCTTATGCTGGATGTGTGTGACCAAGTCCCATCTTTTTTGGTGGGGTTTAAGGGCTCATTATTTGCCTTCTATACTTGTACTGGATGTCTCACAGCTAGTCTCTTGATACACTAGCTTCTGAACCAGAATAGAATAGTCAGTGCTACTTTATTTTGGCTAAGAAACTCCCTGTAGATTTTCCTCACAAGTGGAGGCCTCTCCACCCTGGGCTTCCCAGTGCTGCCTCCCTGACTGTTGAATTGAGAAAAGCCTTTCCTGAAATTGTTCTAAAATATCTTCTGATGGAAATTGATTATACTCCATATATTTATGGATTCTGTCACTTCAAAACCTATTTTGTATCGATTCTGAAGAAAACAAGAAATAGCTCAGACAAAGACATGTCTACCCTCTGCCCTCTTGGCTCTGCCCCAAACCCATATCTACTGATGCATAACTATGTGGTCCTAGCACTTTCCTTCTGCTCTACCCAGTATGAATGCACTAGAATACCTTCCCATGATCTAGAATAACTATGCCAAATGTTTCATTAAACTATGAGATGCTATAGAATAGATAGCTCCATGATATTAAGAGCTGCATTTTTCTAAATATTTCCTTTGAAAAATTGAAGAGAATAAGTAATTAAATGTTTCAATTATGATAGTGAATGATTAAAAAATTCCCTACTATTTGATAATTGCTTTTCTCCACATAACACTGTGGAATAAGGAATGGAAAATAACATTGTTTTCATTTTACAGATCAGGAAGCGAAGATGAAGAGAAATGTATCCTTACAATAAAGAGATACATCTCGTTCTGTCTAAGGTCCCAATATAATCCCTTGACTCAAAACTCAGAATTGTTTTCCCTTATAAAATCTTGCCTCATTAAAAGTGATTTGATGATTGGACTTTGAGCCAGAAGATGTCTTTTCTCATTAAAAAAAAAAAAAAAAAGAAGAAAAGAAAATGGCCTGGGAGAGGAGCTATCCCCAGAGAGCTCAAAAGGGCAAGAATCATTTAAACATTTCTATTAAAGAAGAGTGCTCAGTGATTTCGTCCAAAATTTATATTTACGAAGAACCTTGGTCTATTTTACAAAATTTGTTAGTGGATTTTGTATGTT
Organism: Antechinus flavipes; assembly: GCF_016432865.1. Classification (NCBI taxonomy): domain Eukaryota; kingdom Metazoa; phylum Chordata; class Mammalia; order Dasyuromorphia; family Dasyuridae; genus Antechinus; species Antechinus flavipes. The sequence goes on from NC_067403.1 coordinate 245,331,095, forward strand.
GTAATATTTAAGGGAGAAGAATCATAGGTTCATAAAAGGGCATTGAACTTATAGGCACAAAAACCTCAGGTTGAAATCTTCTCTTTGGCATTTCACAACTGTGTAATTTTGAGCAAGGTCATTCATATTGGATTTCAGTTCCTTCAGTTTCCTCATCTGTAAAATCAGAAAATCTGTGGGTAATGTACCCAATACAATTTGGTAGAACTAGTGAATATGCCTATATTATACTGTTGGTACATTAATGTTCACAAAGTTTTGAAAGCATTAAAGTACCTTACACTTTATTATGTACCTGCCTTGTTTTCCTTATCATTATTGAAAAAAACAAGGAGTTGAATAATATTTCATCCTATCTAAGAAAGGTAAGTTTGAGCACTTTGGCTATCTTATCTATAGTTTCTTTTATGTGAAGATAATTATTATCTATCTCCCTTTGTGAAAATTTCAAATTTTATGAACCTAATGAGCAATAGAGATTGAGGAAACAGATTATCCAGGGAATAAAATATTCTGTTTACAAAATATACCCTGACCTTTCTGACAGGCTGGATGTGTGTGGGGATTGATATAAACTTCACCCATAGTCACTTAATTAGAAAGAAATTTATCTTGTTTTATAAGGCTTCATTTTTCTTTTTTTCTTTATCTTTTTTAAATAAAAATTTTTATCTACATAATTTTCCTTAAAAAGAAAGAAAATTGTTAAGCAAAAGCAAGCATCAGGGCAAAAAAACATAATAACTAATGAAACAGTCCATATTTTGAACTTGCTTCAACACACATTTGTCAGAAAAGGAAAAGCAGGTTTTATCTCAATTCTCAGGGACCAAAGGTTTCAGTATACTTAATCTGAAGCCAGTGTTTGTTACTTTCCCCCAACTCCATTACAATTTGGTAGAACTAATGGATATTCCAGTCTTTGTTTCTCCCTTCTTTGCTGTGTCATTCATTACTTCATTAAAAAGTCTTTCCAAAGCTTTTGAGTTCATCATACTTTGATTTCCTTACAAGAAAATATTTAGTCAAAATCCTGAACCAAAAATATTTTAATTATTCCCTGATAATTTTCCATTTTCTTTCAGTGTTTTCTATTTTTTTCCAGCTATAGTCAATATGAATAATTTTTGAATATATTAATCCTTTTCTCCTCCTTTAACTGTTCTCTTTTCAATATATTCGATATATTCCATAGTAATTAGATCAATGAGACAAAGTGTATAAAAAGTTTAGTGGTTAACTTCCATAATTTCAAATTGTTTTCTAAAATGCTTAGAATAATTAAGTGCTTCACTAAGAAAGTGTCATTGTATTTGTTGTCTTAATGAAGCACTATAATTGAGTATATTTAAAGCTTTTTCAACATTGAAAATTTACAATTATTAAGGGAATATGAAATATTGCTCATCTTTCTTTTTATTAATACTCATAATTCTTTTAATGATTATGCTTAATTTTACTTTTGATATTATTTACATTAACTATTAGATATGTGTGTATATTTATATATATTAGACTTATTTAATTCTGCCATCCTTATGTTTATATCTGTGTTTAACACTGTACTTTTATCAGAAATAAAGTACAAAGTACATGTTTTTGCTAAATAGCTGTTCAATTTAAAAATACAGTACTAAATTTCTTTTTGTAACTAAAATATAAAATTATATAATAAGATTATTCATTCCATGTTTTATCATTTTCTATATCATTATTTATAAAGGCATCTTAAACATTGCAGGCATAGGAATGTTAATTTGGGGTCGAGACAATCAAAATTCAAATCTTGTTCAAATTCTTACCAAGTATGTGAATGTTGGCAAGTTGAGCAACCTCTTTGATTTTTGTATAAAATAGGTTTAAGTTCATTATATTATTTAATATCACTTGGATTTTACCAGCCACTTAAAAATATCCTTTTATACTTAAGTTAAAATGATGAAATCTTCATAGCAAATCAACTTCTCACAACACAAAACTTTGTATTTCATCTTAGCTCATTGGTACAGGTATAGAAAATATGATGATATACACAAATGGAGGAATGACATTGGCATATTTTTGTTCTAGTCAAACAGATCTAAAGGTAAAAGATACCTCAGAAATCAACTGTCACATTACAAATGAGGAAAATGAAGTGCAGAAATGATAAATTACTTTATAATTCCAATATAGATAACAAGATTGGTGTTCAGAACTATTTTCTTAATCTACAGACCATATTTCTTCGGTTGTAATATATTTCCACATTGAACAATGCAAGATAGTTAGATAGATAGTATATTGGATTTAGGAGCTTTCACTTAGCTTTTCAATCAGTTATGTCAGTCCTTTTGGTACCTATTTTTTTTTATAAAAGAATCTATAATCCTTCTAATACTATCTTATTATTACCACCTCTGTGGAATGCTTATGCATGGGATATATTTTAATTCATGATCATGTTTAAACATGAAACATTATATTTTTCCAACTTCTCTATGTTATTTTTCCAGGAACAAGATTTCAGGTGGATGTTGCAGTGGAAATGAGCTGATCAATACTGCATTATTAAGTATGTAAGGAAACTAGAGCTTGGCAATTTAAAAGATACTAAAATGGGCCAACTACTGGTCACTATTGAATGAATCTCTAAATCTGGAATTTTAAGCATCAGTTGATTGGGCAGGTTTTATAGGTTACACATATTGCTAAGGATATATGATAGAGAGAATTTACTCCACTTAATTATTTTATTAAGCAGTTACTATATGGAAGACAGTTCAAAAGAGAAAGAAGATTATAAGAAATGACTTTTGTACTTTGGATGCTTAGAATACAGTTGGAAGCACAAAATGTGCATGTAGATAAGAACACATAGATTAAGCAGAGGCCATTTGCTAATTGATCAATGCCTGGCATAGATCCTATAATATGGTCATTCAGGAATAGGGAATTCAAAAAATTCAAGAAAGGGGAATATAAAGACTGATAATGGAGGGAAATCTCTGAAGAGAAGATTAGAGGAAATAGCCTGGTCTTTAAAAAGGATAGGATGTTAGCTGAAAAGATTGGGGAAAGCTTTCTAATGAGGAAAATACTATGAGCAAAGGTAGGCAAACTGGAAGATTCAAAGCAATAGAGAAGTAATTGTTGCATGCTTCATGTTTTTTGTTTTGTTTTGTTTTGTTTTGTTTTTTTACTATCTTATACCTGACACAAAGGTTAAAATTCCTGCTACAAGGAAATTGTCATTTTATAAAAACAGAAATTGTGGGTATGGTGTTAAATGTTTTTCTTCTTGATATTAAGATTAAGTATGATTTTATAGTTTTATTAGATATCTTTATTTTACTGCACATTTTCATTAAAATCTCTAAGAAAAATAGTCATAGCATTGATTAGGGTTCTTAGTAGATAAGTAGCATTTTGTAATCACTAAGTGATTGTGACTTTTATCGCCCAAATTTAAAAAAAAATTGAAATGAAACATGTATGTGTGTGTGTGTATGTGTGTGTGTGTAAGATATTCATCTTATATAAAAGTGCATTAAAACTTGTTATGTTAACTATGTTAATATGTTAAATATGGGAGGAATATTTCTAGTCTTGAGATTGAGCCACCTCTTCTTTGTTGAACACATACAAGTAAAGTGATTGGTTGGTCCTCAATTCATCTTTTTCTATAGGCAGAAGACTCACTCAATGGCAAAGGACAATCTCACAGTTGTGGAGGGATTCATTCTTCTGGGATTTTCTGATCTTCCCAACCTCCAAGGGTTTCTCTTTGGCATTTTCTCTGTCATCTACCTATGTATATTGATAGGAAATGGCCTCCTCATTGTCATAACCAAGATTGATCCAAGTCTCCAAACACCAATGTATTTTTTCTTGGGGAATTTTTCCTTCTTGGAAATCTGTTACACATCAGTCACTATACCCAGAATGCTGGTAGATCTTTGGACACAAAAGAGCACTATTTCTTTCCTACGCTGTGCTGTACAAACCTGTTTCCTCTATATTCTGGGAGTGGCAGAATGCTTGCTCCTTGCAGTGATGGCATATGATCGTTATGTGGCCATTTGTAAGCCTCTCTACTATCCTCTCATCATGAATCGTAGAGTATGTATCCAATTGGTTGTGTTGTCCTGGATGATTGCGGTTCCGGTACTGATAGGGGAGACATACCTGATTTTCTGTCTCAATTTTTGTGGTTCTAAAAAACTTAATCATGTTTTTTGTGAGGCTCCACCATTACTGGAGTTGGCCTGTGGGGACACATATAAGGCCCAGCTCTCTGTCCAACTTGTTGCATTGTTGTTTATCATAACTCCCTTTCTGTTGATACTCACATCCTATGTCAAAATCATAATTACTATCCTGAGACTGCCTTCAACCTCAGGGAGATCCAAAGCCTTTTCCACCTGCTCATCACATCTTATAATTGTGTGTTTATTCTATGGTTCTGGTAGTATTGTGTATTTGAGGCCAAAATCCCATCATTCTACAGGATCAGTCAAGGTGTTTGCTCTTTTCTATACCACTGTGACCCCAGTATTTAACCCCTTGATATATAGCCTCAGAAATAAGGATGTCATTGCTGCTCTGAGAAAACTGCTTCCTAAGTGAATCAGGTCATAGTGTCATAAACAAAATATATGAACTTTGTTTTTATTTTATTTTCTCCACAGTTCATACAAAAATACATATCTGCTGGCGTTTCTTGTTTTTACATATCAATGAATATGTACATAAATTAGAGAAAAGCAAAACACTGTATTTCAAATATAGAAAAATATTAGCCTAAAGTTTGTTAGATTATGAAAGGGCTTAAATTGTTGTGACTTAAATGGTTTCAAATAATTAGAGATACTTTGAGTGCAATCACTTTTGCAATCTTTTCTAGTACTATCCTAATATTATGTCAACTTATACTTTTTTAAAGGAAAAAGAAGAGAGAAAGAAAGAGAAAGAGAGAGAGACAGAGAGACACAGAGAGAAACAAAGACAGAGACAGAGACAGATAGAGATAGAGAAGGAGAGAGAGAGGAGATTGTAATTTTCATGAATTTGAAGGTCTTTTATATGAGTGAGAGAGGGTAATAGAATCAATACAAATCTATCTATAAGCTTCTCTCCCTCATTTGAAAGACTTTCAAATTCCTGGAAACTATGATCATTCATGCTTTAGTTCTCTATTTTAAACAACTCTAGCTTCTAAAATCTCTAATTCTGAATTCTGTGGCGAATTTTATGCAATTAAATCTTTCAATAGTCTCTTGACACAACATTTCCCTATTAACATTGAATTTGCAGAAAACAAAATTAGTAAGATATTTTTCTCATTTTATTTAACTAACCTATTTAATTACATATTAATAATATCACCAAGATTGTACTTTTTCTTTTAATCAACACACAAGAAATGTATACCTAACATTTTGTTATTGGCTCAAATTTTAGTTTGGATATCATATATAATTTTGTCTACTGATTTCATTCATTCCTTTTTAGAATTGAATTGAATATCCTCTCATTTTGAATCAAAAGGTAAGGTGATCTGACTTCTCCAGCATGTGAATTCGTCTTTCTAGCTTTGTGTTAATGAAGGATGTAATCAGAATAAATACAATTTGTGCTTTCATTTCTGCCCCAGAAGGTTGTTTCGGATTAAAGAGAAGATAGTAATATAAATTCATTTTATTTATAATTCATATCTATTTAGCTAGCTAGCTATCATCTGCCTGCCAGTCTATCTCCAAATATATGTATAAATGTGTATGTATGGAGAAGTGGAGAAAAATATAAATTTGATATAGTAAAATAAGAAATCTGGTGGAGTTTCAAATTTTTATGTCTCATCATTCTCATGTCAGGAGGGTACGTGGAGTTGAGATTATTTTTTGGTTTTTTTAGATCAAAAATATGCAACATATAAAACAATAATACGGAATGTAATTATATATGTAAATTTTATGACTACAATTCACTTACACGTATATAAACATCCCATATGTATGTATATAGCACAGATATGCATACATTACAAATATTCATGGAGAGTATAAAGTTAGCCATAGTGAGCCAGTGGACAGAAAGCCAAGCCTGGGATCAGAAAACTCCTCTTTTATAGTTTAAATTCAGTCTCAGACACTTATTAACTCTGTGACTCTAAGTAAATCTTTAACTCAATTTGTTCATTTTCTTTATAATGAGAACAGTGTCTTTACCAAGAAAATTCAAGGGTGGAGAATTAGTTTGAACTCAACAAAATAAATATATAATACTTTGAATATATACTTATATGTGTTATGTATGTGTGTATGTATATATACATATACATAAATGTGTAGATAGATATTTTCTCTAAAATATTTAGCCATATGCATACACACATATATGAATTCATATATGTGTTTATGTTTATATAATACAAAATACATGTATAGATATACCTAAATATAGTATACATGGGGGCGAGCCCCAAGGGGCTCTCGCTTCTGGCGCCAAGCGCCCAGCCCACAGCTGGGCGCCACCCACTCCCAGGACAGTGTCAGGTGGGGAGTTTGACTGGGGCGGTACACTTGTCAAACCGTAACACAGGTGTCCTAAGGAGAGCTCAGGAAGGACAGAAACCTCCTGTGGAGCAGAAGGGCAAAAGCTCGCTTGATCTTGATTTTCAGTATGAATACAGACCATGAAAGCAGGGCCTCACGATCCTTCTGACCTTTGGGGTTTTAAGCAGGAGGTGTGAATTCACAAAGTTACAAAGTTTACTTTGTGAAACTCCCATACTTGTGAACTCCAATGAGTAAAGGTGTGAACACAAGCCTTGTATTAATTAATTCTACTTAGTACCTTGTTTCAGGTTCTGGCCCAAAACATCTTCTTGTAAGATCAGATCAATAATCTATCAACTCTAATGAGTTAGCAGTTTGTAAAGATTCCAACACATATACATACATTCAGATAGATAGGTTGATTGGTAGGTAGATGGTAGGTACTGTTGTTCCATTATTCAGTTGTTGTTGACTCATTATAACCCCATGGATTTGTCCATGAGGATTTCTTGGCAAAGATACTAGACTGATTTAATATTTCTTTCTCCTGTGTGTCAACATTTTACATATTTGGACCTAAGTCAAATAATGTGTAAGTGATTTGCCCAGGGAAATAGAATAAGTAAGTATCTGAGATCAAATATGAATTCAGATCTTCCATTTATGAACTTGGCACACAATTTACCATACCACATAGCAGACAAAACTAGGTATATGCAGGGCACATGTGTGTATATTCACACATGCAATTGTATGCATATGCATGTGTGTCAACATAAATGCATATATACTGCACATATATAATTACATTGATATTTATGGTTATACATGAGTAAATATAAATAATATGCATTGTGCATATGTTCATATATACAGTATATACCATGTGTTACCTGTATAGCATATATATATATATATGTATGTACGTATGTATATAGTGAATTTTACTATTTACTATTTACTTGTGAATTTACTATTTAACATATGATGTGAGAATATAAAAATGGAAATGCATTTAAACATATATATATATATACACACACACACACACACATACGAATAGACTCTATGGAACACTATACACAGCACCTCTATAGCTGGATAGATAAACACACACACACACACACACACATATATATATGTATTTAATATAATAATTAATACACTTAATCCTGTGTACCTCTGTAAAAGGGGTTGGAGAAGGAAATGGCAAAGGAATCCAGAATCTCTGCCAAGAAAACCCCAAACAGGATCATAAAGAGTTGCATACAGCTAAAATGAATAACTGACAAATGGGTAGCTAAGTCTTATTTTCATGAGAATTTAGATTGAAATACTATATCTGACTCACAATATATATGAAAAGTGGCATGTTTATTAACATCTTTTCTTATATATAAAATGAAGATCTTATTTTATATTACTTAGAATATTACTGCTAATATGAAAATATCCTTCAATGAAAAGTTATGTCATTGCTTTATAAATCTTTAAAAAAAACAAAACAAAATTATGATAATGTTAGCTGTTACATCTGTTCTGAACTCATAGATATGAACTACATTTTTTTTCCCTCTTCCTCAATAATCCCCAAAACCTCCACCTCATAAGCAATATTTTTGCTTGAATAACTGGCAGTTTTGTGAGTGAGTATGATTGTAGGTTTCCTGTGTTTGATCTCCCTATAGTGAATATCAAGGAGTAATTGGTACATTGTTAGCTTTTGAAATACATTATTAAATATAATCAAATGGCACCTAAAACATGCCCTGCATCTACTAATTCACTAATTACCGAAAAAGATTAGTTTATTAGAACCTTTTCCTAATGTAACCATAATTTTCTTTTGAAAATGGCACTTTTGTTTTGATACATTCACTAACTGCTCCTATAGTAGAAGTATACAGAAAATGCCATCTGCATCCAGTAAAAAATCTAAAGAGACTGAATATAAATCAACACATACTATGTACACTTTTTTTCCTGTTTTTTTAGTCCCTCCCATTGTTTTTCCCTTTTGCTCTGATTTTTATCTCCCAACATGATTCATAAAGCAATGTGCATTAAAAATAAATAAATTTACTATAATAAAAAGAATATAGTTACAAAGTAGAAGCAATAGAAATTTTAAAGTCAGATAAGAAATTAAAATCAGAAATTAATTGTGTATACTCAACCATCCAAAGTACATGAAAAAAAAAAGGAAAAGAAAGAAGAATTTGCAGTTATAAAATAAGGAGCCAAATTAGAAATCTCAATATCACAAACATTTGATGAAACAACCCTCATGCTGAAACATGGCTCTATGAAAAAAAAAAAAATTCTCAATCTTAGGAAACAGAATTGATAAAATGTTATATATGTATTAATAAAATATAGAATCAGAATGAACAAGACAAAGATATGTACACAATGATAATTGGAGGAAAAAACACTTGAATTACTTGTCAATGGAATACAATATAGATGAAATGGAAAGAAACAGAGAAACTGATATATTCAAAAGAGTTCATGATACTGGAAAAGAGATCTACTATATTAATACAAAATAATTTCAATTATCCAGATATTTGCATATATTTTCCTCTTTCTCTTCCTCCTTCTTCTTTTTCCTCCTCTTCCTCCTCCTCACCCTCTTTCTTGCTCTCTCTCTTTCTCTCTCCCTCTCTCTTTTATTCTCTCACTCTCCCTGTATGTGTGTGTGTGTCTATTTCTCTGTATTTATCACCCTGTCTTTGGTCTTTCTCTCTCTTAGTTTCCTTTTCTCACTTTGTCTCTACCTGTTTGTCTATTCTTATATATCTATCTTTGTTTTTGTGTGCATCTATGTTTTTCTCAGCCTCTGTTTCTTTCTGCTTGTTCTTCTCCTCTTGCCTACAGTGATAGAAAAGCTTAAAAGATAATAAAGTAAAATGTGATACAACCAAAACTTAAAAGAATGCTGGAAATTGATCTCGGGCCCAAAAAGAATTATAGAAGAACTTAAAATATTCTAATTGTCAAAGAAAATAGATAGAGTAAAATTTGGAAAATAAATTGATGTAAGAGAATTATGAAAAAAAAAAGTCAGTGATGAAGGAGGCACACACACACACACACACACACACACACACACAATGGGATTTCCTTTTCACAAATTTTTTTCTCAGAAAAACTTGAAAAACCTTACATGAAGAGATGCAAAGTGAAATGAACAGAATGAAGATTTCATCACATGCATTTATTGAAGTACTGTATATCTATCAAGAATGAATGTTTTAGGTATTCTCAGAAAAACAATGATTCAATATGATTCTAAAGGACTAAAAATGAAAAATGTCATTCATATAAGAAAAAGCCTTAAAGGAGTCTGAAGGTAGATCACAGCATACTTTTTTCTTTATTTCATTGTTATTATTATTTTTTGCCAAGGCAATTGGGGTTAACTGATTTGCCTAGCGTCACACAGCTAGGAAGTGTTAAGTGTCTGAGGCCAAATTTGAACTCAAGTCCTCCTAACTTCAGGGCTAGTACTCTAACCACTGCACAACTTAAAGTACCCCTTTTTCTTTATTTTTCTATTTTTGTGAGTTTTTTTTTCTTTCAGCACATGATAAATAAGGAAATAATGTTTTCCATAATGACACATGCATAATACTTGTCAGAATGCTTCTCTTCTCAATGATGGTGCAGGAGAGGGAAGAAATTTGGAATTCAGAATTTGAAATGTCATCTTACTTGCAATGTGGTAATAAATAATTAAAACAAAAGAAAAAAATCTGCATATACATATATAATCATCATGTTGTTGAGTTGCATATGTCTCTTGCTGACTCTATGGGGATTTATTGGCAAAGAAACTGGAGTGGTTTGCCATTTCCTTTTTCAGCTCATTTTATCAATAAGAAAGTAGAGGCAAATAGGCTAGAAAGACTTGCACAGAATCATCCATCTGGGGTCTGAGACTACCTATGAATGTAGATATTCCTGATTGACAATTTTGTAGTCTATTTCTTGTGCCACCTAATGCACACCTACAAGGTATGTAGCTTGTGCAAGCTTCGGACAATATTGGCCCAAATCAAATTCATTGCATATGTAAGAGTTCTTATATATTATACATTATAGATGTTAAGAGGTTGCATATATATATATATGAATTCAGTCTCAGAAGAGATAAAAAATCCAAACATAAGTAACAAGGTCCAAGAGACCTTAGGCAATATAGCTGGTTAGATTACAATACTTAAAGAATTCAATGACAAGGCAAATAGCAAAATCAGCAGATTTTAGGACATGTGCTAGGTCCAGTGGGAAGACCTGGAAGCCCTCTATCTTGATAAGTAGCAATTTTTTACCTATTCAATTATTGGAGTCTCAACCTCTATTCCTGGTGGAACATTATGTACATTTGCTCAAACTGCCTCCTTTTAAGAAAATTGGGGAACAAAGAAGAGAAATAACTCGTGAAAGTCATCCAGGAAGGATTGATAGTGGAGCTAAGATTCAAGTCTATATTTTCTCTGATGAAGTACCATGCATTTTCTTCTACTTATTTTTTTTTATTCTTTAGTTTTGTTTGACAATTTCCTATCTCATTTAGTGACTCACTTCCATTTGTTCAGTTCCAATTTTCAAGGAATCATTTCCTTCAATTAGCTTTTTGTTACCTCCTTTTTCATTTCAGCAATTGAACATTTAAATGAATTGATTTGCTTCCCCCCTCCCCATTTTATTAATTCTATTTTTAGGATGTTTTTCTTATTTTCTATTTCACTAAATCTGCTTTTCAAAGAAATGGCTTATCTTTCCATATCATGAAATCCATTTTGAAAGGAGTGATTTTCTTCAGACAATTTCTGTGTTTCCTTTTCCAAGCCTCTTAATTCCTTTCCCCATTTTTACTCTCTCTTTTAAAATCTTTTTTGAATTCTTGCAATACAGCCTTTTGAATTTGAAAGCAATTCATATAGCCTTTTGAGGCTTCAGCTAGACATGGGTTTCAGGTCAATTTTTCCTTGTTTCCATAACAGTTATCAGTTATCAATGATCAGAGCTTTTTTTGTTTTGTTTTGTTTTTGTTTGTTTTATTTAGGTTTCTTTAGGTTTTTTGGGGGGGAGGGGTTTTCTCATTTTTATAGGTTGAGGTGTACTTTTAAGGTAAAGGAGGAAATTGTTCCAGGCTTCCTTCATAGAAAACAATGGCTTCACAGTGCCCTGGGGATAGTGCTGCTAACGGCTTTCTTAGGCTGAGTATGTGTGACCAAGTCCCATCTTTTTTGCTGGGGTTCAAGGGCTCATTATTTGCTTTCTGTGGTTGTATTGGAGGTCTCACAGCTAGTCTGCTGATACACTAGCTTCTGAACCAGAATAGAATAGTCAGTGCTACTTTATTTTGGCTAAGAAACTCACTGTAGGTTTTCCTCACAAGTAGAGGCTTCTCCTCGGGGCTTCCCAATGCTGCCTTCCTGACTGCCCAATTGAGAAAAATTTCTTTATTTTTCCTGAAATTCTTCTAAAATATCTTCTGATGGAAATTGATTATACTCCATATATTTGTGGATTCTGTCACTTCAAAACCTATTTGGTATCGATTCTGAGAAAGCCAGAAATAGCTCAGACAAAGACATGTCTACCCTCTGCCCTCTTGGCTCTGCCCCAAACCCATATCTACTGATGCATAACTATGTGGTCCTAGCACTTTCCTTCTGCTCTACCCAGTATGAATGCACTAGAATACCTTCCCATGATCTAGAATAACTATGCCAAATGTTTCATTAAGCTATGAGATGCTATAGAATAGATAGCTCCATGATATTAAGAGCTGCATTTTTCTAAATATTTCCTTTGAAAAATTGAAGAGAATAAGTAATTAAATGTTTCAATTATGATAGTGAATGATTAAAAAATTCCCTACTATTTGATAATTGCTTTTCTCCACATAACACTGTGGAATAAGGAATGGAAAATAACCTTGTTTTCATTTTACAGATCAGGAAGCGAAGATGAAGAGAAATGTATCCTTACAATAAAGAGATACATCTCATTCTGTCTAAGGTCCCAATATAATCCCTTGACTCAAAACTCAGAATTGTTTTCCCTTATAAAATCCTGCCTCATTAAAAGTGATTTAAAGATTGGACTTTGAGCCAGAACATGTCTTTTCTCATTAAAAAAAAGTAAAGAAAAGAAAATGGCCTGGGAGAGGAGCTATCCCCAGAGAGCTCAAAAGGACAAGAATCATTTAATCATTTGTATTAAAGAAGAGTGCTCAATGATTTCATCCAGATTTTACATTTACAAAATATCTTGGTCTATTTTACAAAATTTGTTAGTGGATTTGGTATGTTGTAATATTTAAGGGAGAAGAATCATAGGTTCATTAAAAGGCATTGAACTTATAGGCACAAAAAACTCAGGTTGAAATCTTCTCTTTGGCACTTCACTGCTGTGTAATTTTGCTCAAGATCATTCATATTGAATTTCAGTTTCTTCAGTTTCCTCATCTGTAAAATCAGAAAATCGGTGGTACCTATATTATACTGCTGGTACATTAATGTTCACAAAGTTTTGAAAGCAATAAAGTAGCTTATGGATACACTTTATTATGTACCTGCATTATTTTCCTTATCATTATTGAAAAAGCAAGGAGTTGAATAATATTTCATCCTATCTAAGAAAGGTAAGTTTGAGCTCTTCGGCTGTCTAATTTTTAGTTTCTTTGATTTGAACAGAATTATTATCTATCTCACCTTTGTGAAAATTTTGAATTTTATGAACCTAATGAGCAATAGAGATTGAGGAAACAGATTATCCAGGGAATAAAAGATTCTGTTTATAGAATATACCCTGACCTTTCTGACAGGCTGGATGTGTATGGGGATTGATATAAACTTCACCCGTAATCACTTAATTAGAAAGAAATTTATCTTGTTTAATATGGCTTCATTTTTCTTATTTTTCCTTTTTCTTTTTTAAATAAAAATTTTTATCTACTTAATTTTCCTTAAAAAAAAAAAGAAAGAAAATCATTATAACTAATGAAATATTCCATACTTTGAACTTCCTTCAACACACATTTGTCAGAAAAGAAAAAGCAGGTTTTATCTCAATTCTCAGGGACCAAAGCTTTCAGTATACTTAATCAGAAGCCAGTGTTTGTTACTTTCCCCCAACTCCCATTACAATATGATAGAAGTAGTGGATATACTAGTCATTGTTTCTCCTTTCGTTGCTGTATCTCACTTCATTAAAAAGTCTTTATAAAGCTTTTGAGTTTATCATACTTTGATTTCCTTACAAGAAAATATTTAGTCAAAATCCTGAACCAAAAATATTTTATTCCCTGATAATTTTCCAGTTTCTTTCAGTGTTTTCTATTTTTTCCAGCTATAGTCAATCTGAATATTTTTTGAATATATAAATCTTTTCCCTTTCCTTTAACTGTTCTCCTTTCAATATATTCCATAGTAATTAGATCAATGAGGCAAAGTGTATAAAAAGTTTAGTTTTAGCTTCCATAATTTCAAATTGTTTTCTAAAATATTTAGAATAACTAAATGCTTCACTAAGAAAGTGTCATTGTATTTGTTGTCTTAATGAAGCACTATAATTGCGTATATTTAAAGCTTTTTCAATTTTGAAAATTTACAAGTATTAGGGGAATATGAAATATTACTCATTTTCCTTTTTAATAATACTTGTTATTTCTTTCAATGATTATTGATTATGCATAATTTTACTTTTGATATTATTTACATTAACTATTAGATATGTATGTATATTTATATATATTAGACATTTAATTCTGCCAGCCTTATGTTTATATCTGTGTTTAAAATTGTACTTTTATCAGAAATAAAGTACAAAGTACATATTTTTACTAAATAGCCGTTCAATTTAAAAATACAGTACTAAATTTCTTTTTGTAACTAAAATGTAAAATTAAGATTATTCATTCCATGTTTTATCATTTTCTATATCATTATTTAGAAAGGCATATTAAACATGGCAGGGGTAGGAATGATAATTTGGGGTCAAGAGAATCCAAATTCAAATCTTGTTCATATTCTTACCAAGTATGTGAATGTTGGCAAGTTGATCAACCTCTTTGATTTTTGTATAAAATAAATGTAAGTTAATTGTATTATTTAATATCATTTAGATTTTACCAGTCACTTAAAAATATCCTTTTATACTTAAGTTAAAATGATAAAATCTTCATAACTAGTCAATTTCTCACAACATAAAACTTTATATTTCGTCTTAGCTCATTGGTATGGTATAGAAAATATGATGATATGCACAAATGGAGGAATGACATTGGTATATTTGTTGGTCTAGTCAAACAGATCTAAAGGTAAAAGATACCTCAGAAATCAACTGTCACATTACAAATGAGGAAAATGAGGTGAAGAGATGATAAATTACTTTATAATCCCAACATAGATAATAAGATTGGTGTTCAGAATTAAATCTATTTTCTGAATCTACAACACATATTTCTTTTGTTGTAATATGTTTCCACACTGAACAATCCAAGATAGTTAGATAGATAGTATATTGGATTCAGGAGCTTTTGCTTAGCTTTTCAGTGAACTATGTCAGTCCTCTTGGTACCTAATTTTTTTTATAAATGAATCTATAATCCTTCTAATACTATCTTATTATTACCGCCTCTTACATGGAATGCTTATGCATGGGATATATTTTAATTCATGATCATGTTTAAACATGAAACATTATATTTTCCCAAGTTCTCTATGTTATTTTTCTAGGAACAAGATTTCAAGTGGATGTTACAGTGGAAATGAGCCGATCAATACTGCCTTATTAAGTATGAAAGGAAAATAGAGCTTGGCAAATTAAAAGATACTAAAATGGACCAACTACTTGTCACTATTGAATGAATCTCTAAATCTGAAATTTTAAGCATCAGTTGATTAGGCAGGTTTTATAGGTTACACATATTGCTAAGGACATATGATAGAGAGAATTTATTCCACTTAATTATTTTATTAAGCAGTTACTATATGAAGGACATGCTCAAGAGAGAAAGAAGATTATAAGAAATGATTTTTGTACTTTGGATGCTTAGAACACAGTTGGAAGTACAAAATGTGCATGTAGATAAGAACACATAGGTTAAGCAGAGGCCATTTGCTAATTGATCAATGTCTGGCATAGATCCTATAATATGGTCATTCAAGAATAGGGAATTCAAAAAAATTCAAGAAAGGGGAATATAAAGGCTGATAATGGAGGGAAATCTCTGAAGAGAAGATTAGAGGAAATAGCCTGGTCTTTAAAAGTGATAGGATGTTAGCTGAAAAGTTTGGGGAAAGCTTTCTAATGAGGAAAATACTATGAGCAAAGGTAGGCAAACTGGAAGATTCAAAGCAATACAGAAGTAATTGTTGGATGCTTTGTGTCTTTTTTTTTTTTTTTTTTTGCTACCATATATCTGATTAAAATTCCTGCTGCAAGGAAATTGTCATTTTATAAAAACAGAAATCATAAATGTTTTTCTTCTTGCTATTAAGATTAAGTATGATTTTATAGTTTTATCAGATATCTTTATCTTACTGCATATTTTCATTAAAATCTCTATGAAAAACAGTCATAGCGTTGATTAGGGTTCTTAGTAGATAAGTAGCATTTTGTAATCACTAAGTGATTGTGACTTTTGTCCCCAAAATTAAAAAAAAAATTTAAATGTAACATATATATGTATATATACATATATATATGTATATAAACATATATATGTAAGATATTCATCTTATATAAAAGTGCACTAAAATTTCTTATGTTAACTATGTTAATATGTTTAATATGGAAGGAATATTTGTAGTCATGAGATCGAACCACCTCTTCTTTGTTGAACACATACAAATAAAGTGATTGGTTGGTTCTCAATTTATTTTTTTTTTCTATAGGCAGAAGACCCAATGGCAAAGGACAATCTCACAGTTGTGGAGGGATTCATTCTCCTGGGATTTTCTGATCTTCCCAACCTCCAAGGGTTTCTCTTTGGCATTTTCTCTGTCATCTACCTATGTATATTGATAGGAAATGGCCTCCTCATTGTCATAACCAAGATTGAGCCAAGTCTCCAAACACCAATGTATTTTTTCTTGGGGAATTTTTCCTTCTTGGAAATCTGTTACACATCAGTCACTATACCCAGAATGCTGGTAGATCTTTGGACTCATAAGAACACTATTTCTTTATTACACTGTGCTGTACAAACCTGTTTTCTCTATATTCTGGGAGTGGCAGAGTGCTTGCTCTTGGCAGTGATGGCATATAATCGTTATGTGGCCATCTGTAAGCCTCTCTACTATCCTCTCATCATGAATCGTAGGGTATGTATCCAACTGGTTATGATGTCCTGGATTATTGCAGTTCCGGTACTGATAGAGGAGACATACCTGATTTTCTGTCTCAATTTTTGTGGTTCTAAAATACTTAATCATGTTTTCTGTGAGGCTCCACCATTAGTGGAGTTGGCCTGTGGGGACACATATAAGACAGAGGTCTCTGTTCAAGTTGTTGCATTGCTGTTTGTCATAATTCCCTTTCTGTTGATACTCACATCCTATGTCAAAATCATAATTACTATCCTGAGATTGCCTTCTACCTCAGGGAGAGCCAAGGCCTTTTCCACCTGCTCATCACATCTCATGATAGTGTGTTTATTTTATGGGTCCGGTAGTATTGTGTATTTGAGGCCAAAATCCCATCATTCTACAGGATCAGTCAAAGTGCTTGCTCTCTTCTATACTACTGTGACCCCGGTATTTAACCCCTTGATATATAGTCTCAGAAATAAGGATGTCATTGCTGCTTTGAGAAAACTGTTTCCTAAGTGAATCAGATCTTAGATTCATCAGGAAAATATATGAATTTTTTTAAAAATTCTATTTCTCAGTCCTTACAAAGCACATATTTGCTTGTTTTTACATTTCAATAAAAATGTACATAAATGAGAGACAATCAAGAGATTCGAATCAAAATTATAGGACATCTGCCTAAAGTTTTTATTTTACTTTGCTAGATTATGAAAGAGCTGAAAAAAATTCCAGGACTTATATTATTTCAAATATCCACAGACAGCTTGAGAGCAATTATACTGATTTCTATCACTATTCTAAAATCAGGTGAATTTATACATTTTTAAAAGGTCAATTTTATTTTATTTGAGAAAGGAAAGAGGGAGAGAGAGAGAGAGAGAAAGAGAGAGAGAGGGGAACAGAGAGAAGAAGGGGGGGCAAAGAATGACAGAGACAGAGAGATGAAAGACAGACAGAGAGAGGGGGGAGGGAGAAAGAAGTAAAGAGAGAAAGAGGGAAGAAGAGAGAGAAGAAGGGAAGGAGGGAGAAAGAGAGAGAGATTATAATTTTCATGAATTTGAAAGTCTTTCATATGCGTGAGAGAGGGTAATAGAATAAATACAAATCATCTATAAGCTTTATCTCTCATATGAAAGACCTACAAATTCATGGAAATTATGACCATTTTTCCTTTTGATCTCCTCTATTTTAGCTACCATAAGCTTCTAAAATATCTAATTCCAAATTCTAAGGCAGATTTAAAGTCAAAGATTTCAATAGTCTCTTGCTACAACATTTCCCTGTTAACATTGAATTTGCAGAAAACAAAATTAGTAAGATGTTTCTCTCTTTTAATTTAACTCAATGTATGTAATAACATATTTAATAAATTCACTAACTGTACATTTTTTAAATCAAAGTACAAGAAATGTACCCCTAACATTTTACTAGTGCCTCATGTTCTAGTCTGGATATCTCTTCTAGTTTTCTTTTGGGATCTGTTGATTTCATTCATTACTTTTTAGACCATTGAATATCCTCTCATTTTGAATAAGAAGGTGAAGTGATCTGACTCTTCAAGCTTGTGCATTCCTCTTTCTAGGTTTGTGTGAATGAAGGATGTAATCAGAATAAATTCATTTTCTGCTCTCATTTATGCCCCCAGAAGGTTGTTTCAGATTAAACGGAAGATAATAGTATAAGTCCATTTTATATATAATTTCTATCTATCTATCTATCTATCTATCTATCTATCTATCTATTTACCTACATACAAACATATGCATATGTATGGAGAAAAAGAGAAATATATAAATTTGCTATATTAAAATAAGGAACCTGGAAGATTTTCAAAATTTTATATCCTATTATCCTAATGTCAAGATGGCACAGTGATTGTGAAATAGTGGTGTTTTTTTAAGAGAAAATCCATGCATAATATAGTAATAATATGAGAGCTAATTGCATCTATATATGTATATGTATATAATGCATGTATATGTACGTACACATCCAGATATATGTTATGTATATAACGCAAACATATATACTTTCCCAATACACATGTTCAGATAGTGGCAGACACTGTGATCTAGAAGATAGAGTGTCAGGCCTGGAATCAGAGTTTGGATCCTACCACAGCCACTTATTATCTCTGTGATCCTCAGCAAATCATTTAACTCAATCTGCTCAGTTTCCTCATCTATAATGACATATAGAGAAGGAAATAGCAAGCACCAAAGTATATTTACAGAGAAAACTCAAATAAGGTTTTGTTTAGATTGAACTAAACTGAATAAATTTTATTTGAACTCAGGGCCTTGTGACTTCAAGGCTGGTGCTCTATCCACTGCAACACCTACCTGCCCTGGAGAACTATTATTAAATGAAAAATATGTTATGACATTATTTTATAAATCTTTAAAAATACTATGAAAATATTAGTTGTTACTGTGATCTAATCCGAACTCGTAAATATGAACCACACTTTATTTTTTTCTTTTCCTCAATTAATAATCACAACTACCTCCATCCCATAAGTAATATTTATGCTTAGGCAATTTAGTCATTTGCTTAATTCTTCTGTTTAAATCATTGATTTGAATGACAAAAAGGTATCTGAAATTTGTGGCAAGTAAGAAGTTGATCAGAGGTTTTCACAAATCTTGGAAAGTGGGAAGGATAATATTTCTCCTATTCTTTAATGACTAAAAATTAGAATTATCAGGTTACTATATCGATCTACTATTTCAGAGAATCAGGTCTAATTTCAACTCAACAACCAATATACAGTAGGCATATACAAATGCACTCATATGCACACACACAAAGGCATTTGTGTGTGTAAAATATGTACTTGGAAAGGTCATACTAGATTTATAAAAATAAATGTGCTTACATAAGTTTTCTAATAAAAAAATAAAAGATGCTTGAATGTTTCAAAAGTTCTTATGTCTTTAATCTTGGCTGCAGAGACATATTTGGAAAAGCAGGAAAAAAAACTTAATTTTAGAGCTATTGGTGATTTATTAGAGCTAAAAGTTCCAGACAGATTATATTTCAAATTACAAAAAGGACTTGTCTTATTCTAGTAAGTGATCAAAAATTATTTCTGAAGGATCTTCTAGGCATTAGGAATAATGTAATTCATCAGAAAATGAAATGATATTTCTGTTTTGAAAGTAGAAATGTGGAGAGGGCCAGTATTATATAAGTCTATGTACAGGAAGAGTCCATTCCAGGTATTACTTGAGACCTGCTCTCTGTAAGAGGGTGCAGTTCAAAGCATTGGCTCACTATCATCCCTGACAATTATGAGACATATGCTTGAGATAAATTTAAGTTATCTTGGTATAATACATGCAAGTTGACAAGAAATCACAAATTATGAAATTTTATGACATAGATCAGTAGATTGTTACTATTAATTGCTTCAATTTATGGTTTGTCAGGTTAAGTAGATTATTATTATCAATTGCTCAAATTTATGATAGATAAGTAGATTATTACTACTGTCTACTATTTAATGTTAATATTAAGCTGGAATGGTAGAAATGATATATACCTGTACTTTGTACTGTAGTGTACTTTGGATGTACACTAAACAGCATGAAAAAGTTTAGTGTTATTGAAATATTAGTTTAGAGAGTATATAAACACTGGCTTTCAGATCAATAAATGTACTATTTGACAAAATCCATCTGGCTGGTGGAAAGTCATAACCCTACTCTTCTTATTCATTGGAGCTGGACTCCAACAGAAAAGAACATGGAAGTTATGTATTAAATGTTAATAAACTTAACTTTGATTTCTGGGGGAAATGTGTGAAATATTATAACTCTAGGAGCAGTTATTGAACATATAAAAAGTGTCATTTTCATCAAGCCATTCTCCAATTGATAAATGGTCAAAGGATATGAACAGACAATTTTCAGATGATGAAATTGAAACTATTACCACTCATATGAAAGAGTGTTCCAAATCATTATTGATCAGAGAAATGCAAATTAAGACAACTCTGAGATATCACTACACACCTGTCAGATTGGCTAAGATGACAGGAAAAAATAATGATGAATGTTGGAGGGGATGTGGGAAAACTGGTACACTGATGCATTGTTGGTGGAGTTGTGAACGAATCCAACCATTTTGGAGAGCAATCTGGAGTTATGCCCCAAAAATTATCAAACTGTGCTACTGTGCAGTGCTACTACTGGGCTTATACCCCAAAGAGATACTACAGAAGGGAAAGGGACCTATATGTGCCAAAATGTTTGTGGCAGCCCTGTTTGTAGTGGCTAGAAACTGGAAAATGAATGGATGCCCATCAATTGGAGAATGGCTGGGTAAATTGTGGTATATGAATGTTATGGAATATTATTGTTCTGTAAGGAATGACCAGCAGGATGAATACAGAAAGGCTTGGAGAGACCTACGTGAACTGATGCTAAGTAAAATGAGCAGAACCAGGACATCATTATACACTTCGACAACGATAGTGTATGAGGATGTATTCTGATGCAAGTGGATTTCTTTGACAAAGAGACCTAACTGAGTTTCAATGGATAAATGATGGACAGAAGCAGTTACACCCAAAGAAAGAACACTGGGAAATTAATATAAACTATTTGCATTTTTTATTTTCTTCCCAGGTTATTTTTACCTTCTGAATCCAATTCTCCCTGTGCAACAAGAGAACTGTTCGGTTCTGCAAACATATATTGTATCTAGGATATACTGCAACATATCTAACATATATAGGACTGCTTGCCATCTAGGGGAGGGGGTGGAGGGAGGGAGGGGAAAAATCGAAACAGAAGCGAGTACAAGGATAATGTTGTAAAAAATTACGCTGGCATGGATTCTGTCAATATAAAGTTATTATTAAATAAAATAAAATTTTAAAAAAAGTGTCATTTTCAAACAAAAGGTCTGGTTTCAATAGAAAGAGGTTCTAATAAACTAATCTATTGTTTAAGTGTGATTACTAAACTAGTAGATACAGGGCATGCTTTAGATGATATTTACTTTAATAAAGTATTTTAAAAGCTATAAATGTGTCATTACTTCTTGATGCTCATTCTAGAGAGAACAAGGATAGGAAAAACTCCATTATATATAATTGCAGTTATTCACAAAACTGCCAATTATTCAAAGTCTACTGCAGAATGTTGAACGACAAATGTACATTTGTGATAAAGAGTATTTCTTGGAGAACTCTAGAATGCAGCCACTCACAATATGGCCAGAAAAATGAAGTAAAGACACTATCAAGATCTTTCTTAATAACTTTAGAATTGATAGTATGAGATGGAAGATACAGGACTACAAGGCAATGCCAGGTATGACATCCCCTCATCAAAGAGGGTGCTGTGATTCTAACATAGTGATGTAATTTGGGTACTCTTTGAGAATTAAAGAAAACAACCATATAATTACACATATATAGTATCATTTTCCCATCATTTTATTTATTTATTTGCTTGTTTTCAATACACATAGTGATGGTATTCATGCTGGGAGAGAGAAATCAGAATAAAAGGGAAAAAACATGAGAGAGGAAAAAAAAAAAAACTCCCCCCCCAAAAAAAAAAAAAAAAAAAAAAAAAAGAAGTGAACATATCAGGTATTGATTTACATTCAATGTCCATGTGTCTTTTTCTGGATGGAGATGGAATTTTCTGTACAAAATCTGTTGGGATTTCCAATTATGTACAATTTATTGCTGTTTCTCTTTTGTTTCACTCAGCATAAGTTTATGTAAATCTTTCAAGGACTTTCTCATAATATTCCACCACCTTCCTGTAACACAATTTATTCAGCCATTCCCCAATTGATGGGCATCTACTCATTTTCCAATTATTTGTTACCACAAAAAAAGCTGCTACAAACATTTTTATACATGGGAGTCCTTTCCCGCCTTTATGATTTTCTTGAGATATATACCCAGTATTGGCATTGTTGGGTCAAAGGTCATGTACAGTTTGGAAGTAGTTCCATATTGCTTTCCAGAATGGTTGGATCATTTCACAGCACCACCAAAAATGCATTAACATCTCAGTTTTCCCACATTCCCACAAACATTTATCTTTATCTTGTTCTGTCATCTTGGCCAATCTGAAAGGTTTGAAGTAGTACCTCAGAGTTGTTTTAATGGACATTTCTCAATAAACAGTGATTTGGACTATCTTTTTTTTTTCACATTTCTCTGTAGATGGCTTTAATCCTGTCATCTGAAAATTGTTCATATTCTTTGACCATTTATGAAGTGGGGAATGACTTGTAGTCTTATAAATTTGGTACAGTTCTTTATGTATTTTAGAAATGAGACCTTTATTAGAAATGCTGACTGTAAATCTCCCCCCCCCCCAGCTTTGTACTTCCCTTTTAATCGTGTTTTTCTTGGTTTTCTTTGTGTAAAACTTTTTAATTTAATGTTAATTTAATTTAGTTAAATTAATGTTTAATTTAATGTTTAAAAATTGTACACTTTGTTTTTTATAATGTTCTCTCAAACTTCTTTGGTCATAAATTCTTCCTTTCTTCAAAGATCTTATAGGTAAATTATGCTGTGCTATCATAATTTGTTTATGGAATTATCCTTTATGCCTAAATCATTTTTTTCATTTTGACCTTATTTTGGTATGGTATGTGAGATGTAGGTCTTTGCTGATTTTCTCATATATTATTTTCCAGTTTTCCCAGAAGTTTTTTTTTTTGTCAAATGAAGAGTTCTTATCCCAGAAACTTGAGTTGTGGGTTTTATCAAATACTAGATTACTATGGATATTCCATTGGTGGCTAATCTATTCTAATGACCAAGCACTCTCTTTTGTAGTCAGTACCAAATGTTTTGATGAATGATCCTTGATAATCTAGTTTTACATTTGGTACTGCTAAGCCACTGTCCTTTGTACTAATTTTTTCATTAATTCCCTTGATATTGTTGACTTTTTGTTCTTTTTGTTCTTAATTTTGTTATTATTTTTTCTAATTCTATAAGATATCTTTGCATAGAGGCCCATTTTGTTTGTAGGTGATAGCTTTATCTGCTTTTTGAGGAAAGAGCTTGATTTCCCAGAATTTGCATTCTGAGCTGGGACTGGAAGCTGCTTTCCTGAAATGCTTCTCTTCTGAGCCAGAATCAAAGGTCTCAGTCGCTAATCTGCTGTGATTAAAATCCTCTCACCAGCTTTCTCAGAGTCAATCTGAGCTTAGCTGAACACCCTTTTCACCCCAAGGAGACTGATTTTTCTTGAAGTTTTTCCAATCTATTTTAAAAGTGATTTCATTCTATCAGATTCAATTCAGAGGCTTGATTTTATGTATTTTTCCAAGAAAAACTGGGAGAGTTCAAGAAGCTTCTTGCCTTTACTCTAGGAACTGGCCTCTACCTCTGGAAATAATCTATATATAGCATCTTTAGCTCTCTCTTTTTCTCTTTTTTTCTTAGTTTCTAAGACACCATTGAATATAATGACAAAACAGAAGCAATAGCAATTAAACAAGTCAGGTTTTATTCCATAAGGAATTAAAATTAGGAATAGACCAGTGTTAAAGTGCATGAAATTAATTGTCTATACTCAACCATCCAAAGCAAAAAAAAAAAAAGAAAAAAAAAAAAGAAAAGGGAAAAGAATTTGAAGTTCTATGGTAAGGAGCAAAATCAGGAATCACAATGCCTCAGCCATTTGATGAAATGACCTCAATAATTAAACATGACTTCATGAAAATAAATGTAAGTCTTAAACAATTAAATAAACCAAATTGATAAAATGTTATGTATGTAATAGTAAATTTAGACAAAGTAAAATTAGAAAAGGGTGAACATGACAGGATATATTCATGATGGTAAATAGACAAAATCAAAAAATACTTGAATTAATTGCCAATGGAATACCATATAGATGACCTGGACACAGAGAGATAAAACAGATATGTTTAGAGAGTTCAGATCCTGGTAGAGAGCCATCATATATTAGTGTCAAAAAATTTCAATTTTCCATTTGCATATTTTGATATTTGTTGGAATCCTTACTAACTGCTAACTAATTAGAGTTGATCTAATCTTACAAGAAGATTTTGGCCAGAATCTGAAACAAGGTACTAAGTAGAACTAATTAATACAAGGTTTGTGTTCACACCTTTACTCATTGGAGTTCAATGAGTTCACACCTCCCTTGAAGCTCATTGGGCCACAGAGCACTATGGGAGAAAACCCATAATCCCATTCTCTCAGAAGAGTCAAAAAGGCCAGCGATGAGGGCTCTATGGCAGAATACATTTTTTCCTCTTGGCTGGCTGGTCGCAGAAGAGAGCTCAGCTGGACTCGAGAGGAGCGACTCTGGTGGCAGACGAAGGGTTGGACATTCCATCTCTGTGTTGGTTGGAGGCTGAAGAACACAGAGGCAGAGGCTGAAGGACAGAACCTTTGGATTTGGAGACATCCGAAGGGCTCTAAGCCTCTAAACCGGCTGTGCTTTGAGAAGAACAAGAACTCCAGCATTTGAACTCTAACATTTGGCGCCCAACGTGGGGCTAACAGACCTCCCCCCCCCCCAGTGGATTTCAGTGGAAAAGCTACGATCCTGATTCCAGTGGAAAAGACCCTTCAACCCAGAAATTAGGGTCGCCTCCCACTCCCTTCTCCTGGTGCCGTCTCAGCCCGTCTCCACCACCACTCCCCACCCACAGAGGGAACAGAAGATGAAGTACATCATTGGCATTGGAGGCATGACCAACGGAGGAAAAACTATACTGACCAATAGACTCATCAAAACCTTACCAAACTGCTGTGTGATCCACCAGGATGACTTTTACAAGCCACAAGATCAAATAGAAGTCGGGGAAGATGGCTTTAAGCAATGGGACGTGCTGGAATCTTTGGACATGGAGGCCATGTTGAACACAGTCCTGGCATGGCTAAACAACCCCATGAAGTTTGCCCGCACCCATGGGATCAACATCCAACAGAACTCCCAGGAATCCAACTCCGATGATACCCACATCCTCATCCTGGAAGGCTTCTTGCTCTATAGTTACAAGCCCTTGCTGGATTTGTACAGTCGCCGTTACTTTTTGGCTGTTCCATATGAGGAATGCAAGAGAAGAAGAAGTACCCGCAACTATAAAGTTCCTGACCCTCCGGGTCTCTTTGATGGCCATATTTGGCCCATGTACCAGAAATACAGGCAGGAGATGGACAACAATGGTGTGGATGTAGTGCATATTGATGGACTGAAATCCAGAGATGAGCTTTACCGTCAAGTCCTGGAAGACATCCAGAATACACTCTTAAATCGCTCCTAGCTTCTGGGAAGAGAGTGAGAAAGGGAGTGGGACCTGCCCGTCACGGATTTAGCAGATCTCCATCATGCCAAAGGAACAATACACTGAACCAAGTCCATAGACTCTACAGGGCCCAGAGACAGGCGCCCTCAGCTCCTGGGGAGGTCAAGCAATAGTAGAAAGAAGAAACAGGGACATTAAGACACTCCTCCAAAAACAAAAGAAAGGGGGAGCCACGGGTAACCCTAGAGAACTTCTAAATTTAGTTCTCTATACCATTAATTTTTTAATCTTTGATAAAGATGCACTGGCTCCAGCAAACAGGTTTTATAACCCACCAGAAGAGCAGTGTCCAGTGCGAGCAGCTCCACTATCTTTAGATAATTGCCAGGTAATGTGGAGAGACCCAGAAAGTGGTGAATGGAAGGGACCAGATAGGCTAACTGCTTGGGGGAGAGGATTTGCTTGCATCTCTACATGTGGAGAAGGAATCAGATGGGTGCCTATGAGCCGCATTCGCCTTGTCCATCGCAGAGAGATGGAACAGACCCTTGAAACAAAGGAGAAGACCCAAGAAATATCGATTGTGCTCACCATTGAAAGAGCATAGCTGACAAGGAGACTGTTAAAAAGACTTTTAAAATCTTCAGGAATCATTGGATTTCCTAACACAAGATGAAACTGTTTTAGTTCTTGAAAAACCAGCGAGAATCATTGGATTCCTTAAGATGAAAAATTGTTGATGAGACTTTTGCAGTACTTCAGGGCTTACAGGAACCATTGGAATCCTGGCACATGAACTAATGGACAATGGATTCCTTATGGACTATTTCTAGGACTTATGGACATGTGCAAATTTTCAGGTTGATTCATGTTGTTACATTACTACTAACCTGTGTTATATTGCTATGTGCTTTTGTAAATTATGTATAATGCCTCCCATATTGATGGATTTATGTATACCATGTATATCTGTTACAAAGTTCTGGCCCATATTGATGGATTTATGTGTACCCCTTCAGAAACCCACTAATCTGATTAGATTTCCTATTTCCTTTGGTGTTTTCATCTCCCTTCCTGAGGTGTCAGGAAAGGCGTGATCACCTTTTTTGGGGGTTCGCACCTCCTTGAGAAATCAGGGAGGTCATGACCATCCTATGTTCCAAAAACAAAAGAAAGGGGGAGATGTTGGAATCCTTACTAACTGCTAACTAATTAGAGTTGATCTAATCTTACAAGAAGATTTTGGCCAGAATCTGAAACAAGGTACTAAGTAGAACTAATTAATACAAGGTTTGTGTTCACACATTTACTCATTGGAGTTCAATGAGTTCACACCTCCCTTGAAGCTCATTGGGCCAGAGAACACTATGGGAGAAAACCCATAATCCCATTCTCTCAGAAGAGTCAGATAAAAGGCCAGCGATGAGGGCTCTATGGCAGAATACATTTTTTCCTCTTGGCTGGCTGGTCGCAGAAGAGAGCTCAGCTGGACTCGAGAGGAGCGACTCTGGTGGCAGACGAAGGGTTGGACATTCCATCTCTGTGTTGGTTGGAGGCTGAAGAACGCAGAGGCAGAGGCTGAAGGACAGAACCTTTGGATTTGGAGACATCTGAAGGGCTCTAAGCCTCTAAACCGGCTATGCTTTGAGAAGAACAAGAACTCCAGCATTTGAACTCTAACAGATATTCCCTCCCATTTCTCTTTTTTCCTTCTCTCCTTCTTTCTTTATCTCTTCATCTCCCTCTTCCTTTCTCTGCCTTTTCCTCCTTACCTCCCTTCCTCTCCCTCTCTCTTCTTTTCTTTCTTCCATCTCTCTTCCTCCTTTCTCTCTTTTTTGTATTTCCCTATGTTTTCTGTATATTTCTCTGTATTTCTCTGTACCTCTGTCTTTGTCTCTTTCAGTTTTCTTGTCTTATTCTGTTTGTCTCTCTTGTGTTTTTCTTCTCCTGTTTATCTTTCTTTGCTTTTTGTGCACTTTTTTTTCTTTGTTTTTGCCTATCCTTTTATCCCTTTCTACACTGACAGGAAAGATAAAAATATAATAAAGTCAAATGCAGTACAACCAAAATGTCAAAGAATTCTGGAAAATGATTTTAGATCCAAAAACAATTCATAGAAGAGCTCAAAATATTTTAAAAATAAAAGAAGTAGACTAAAATTGGGAAATACATGAAAGTGATACAAGATAATCAAGAAAAAATTCAGTGATAAAGGAGACACAAAAACCTAAGTGAAATTTTCTTTTCCCAAATTATTCTCAGAAAAATCCTGAAAAAATTTACATAAACAAATGCAATGTGAAATGAACAGAATAAGAATTTCATTATATACATATACAGAAATACTATATGTCAATCAAATATGAATGACTTGGGTATTCTCTGTAAAACCATGATTTAATATGATTCTAAAGGACTTATGATAAGTGCTATTTATATCCCCCAAAAAAGTCACAAAAAATCCTGAGGGAGTCAGAATGTAGACAAACATATACTTTTTTTTTTTTCCTTTGTTTTTCTCTCTCTCTCTTTTTTTTTTAACAGTTTTTTTTCTTTCAGCACATGACTAATGAGGTAATGTTTTCCTTGAGTACACAAGAATAATCTATGCCAGAATGCTTCTCTTCTCAATTGTGCAGGAGAGGGAAGGAATTTGGAATTAAGAATTAAAAAAAATTATTTTACATCTAATGTGATAATAAATATTAAAAATAAAAGAAAAAAATATACATATACATGTATCACAGAGTGGTGTTGTTAATTTGTATATCCTATTTCTTGGCAAACAAATGAGTGATTTGTCATTTCCTTTTCCAGTTCATCTTATAAATAAGGAAGTGGAGGCAAATAGGCTAAAATTGCACTTGCACAGAATCATCCATCTAGGGTCTGAGACCACCCATGAATTCAGATATTCCTGACTGGCTGTTTTATATTATTTCTATTGTGCCACTTAGCTGTACAACTACAGGGTATGTAAAGATATTGCCTATAATCAAATTCATCACATATCTAAGAGATCTTGTCAAGGTCTGTGGCAATGATTTATCACTTCATTTCAGTAATCTAAGTCACTCTGCACAACAAATTACACTTGGCCAAAGAACCAAAAACTTTAGAGCTGAAAGAATGAATTAATGAATTAAAGGATGGATTGATGTATAGATTAGTGAGTGGATAAATGCATACATGTATGAATGAATAAATGAAAAAAATTAAGTTCATTATTTGCCAAACACTTTGTTAAGTGTTCAGGATACTAATAGAAATGGGAAACCGAATAAGATTTTTTGGAACTTATTGTCTAACTGATGAAAAACATACATATAAGACAATTCAACTTCAGAAGAAATGAAAAATCCCAAAGTAAGTAAGAATGTCCAAAAGACCTTAATGTACCTTAGTTGATCAGATGACAAAGCTTAGAGAATTCAATAACAGGGCAAATAGCAAAGTCAGGGGATTTTAGGACATAATGTTGGTCCAGTGAAGCCCTGGAGGCACTCCATCTTGATTGTTCATAATGTCTTATCTAGTCAATTAATATAAAGAGTCTCATCATGTTCTACCTTCTTGGTGGAGGATTTTGAACATTTACTCTGACCTCATATGAAGCAAATTGGGGACTAAAGAAGAGAAATAACTGGAATTCAAGCCATATATTCTGACACATAATCATGTGGTCCTAGCACTTCTCTTAGTTTCTATCCATTATGAGTTCTCTAGTGTATCGTCCCAAGATTTAGAATAACTATATCTAATGTTTCATTAAGCAATGGAATGCTACAGAAAAGACCAATTGTTCCATGATATTAAGAGTTGCATTTTTCTAAATATTTGCTTTGAAAAAGTGAAGAGAATGAATGATCATTTCTTTCAATTATGATAGTGAATGGTTACAAAACAGGCTACTACTTGATAATTGCCTATCTTCCCATAATAGTGTAGAGCAAGAAATGGAAAATATCATTGTTTTCATTTTACAAATGAACAGTAAGGTAAACAGTACTGTATCCTTACATTAAAGAGATAAATATCATTCTATCTAAGGCCTCAGTATAATCCCTTGACTCAAAACTCAGGATTGTTTTCCCTTATAAAATCCTGCCTCATTAAAAGAGGATTTGATGATTGGACTTTAAGCCAGAAGACCTCTTCTCTCATTAAAAAAAAAAAAAAAAAGGAAATGACCTGGGGGAGGTGTTATCCCCAGAGAGCTAAAAAGGGCAAGAATCATTTCTACTAAAGAAGAGCTCAACGATTTCAGCCAAAACTTATATTTACAAAGAATCTTGGCCTATTTTACAGAATTTGTTGGTGGATTTGGTATATTGTAATATTTAAAGGAGAAGAAGCATAGGCTCATAAAAAGGACATTGAACTTGTAGGCACGAAAACCTCAGGTTGAAATCTTCTCTTTAGCACTTTACAACTGTGTAATTTTCAGCAAGGTCATTCATATGGAATCTCAGTTTCTTCAGTTTTCTCATCTGTAAAATCAGAATATCTGTGGTACCTATATTATACTGCTGGTACATTAATGTTCACAAAGTTTTGAAAGCATTAAAGTAGGTTATGGATGTACTTAATTATGTACCTGTATTATTTTCCTTATCATTATTGAAAAAGCAAGGAGTTGAATAATATTTCATTCTATCTGAGAAAGGTAAGTTTGAACTCTTTTGCTGCCTTACTTTCAGTTTCTTTGATCTGAAAAGGATTATTATCTTTGATCTTTGTGATAATTTTGAATTTTATGAACATAATAAGCAATAGAGATTGAGCAAACAGATTATCCAAAGAACAAAGATTCAATTTTTAGAATATACTGTGAGATTTTTGCCTGGCAAGATGTATGTGGGAGATTATTCATTCTTCACCAGTAATAACTAAAGAAATTTATCTAGTTAAATCTACAATTCATATTTCTTCTATTGTAACATTTTTCCACAATGAACAATCCAAGGTAGCTGGAGAGGAAATATATTGGGCACAGGTGTCAGTCATCTTGGCACCTATCATTCTAAGAGAACCTACAACCCTCCATATACTATTTCATTACTACCATGTAATGCTTATGAATGGACATATCTTAACTGATGATCATTTTTAAACATACAAAATATTATATTTTTTCCAACTTATCTGTCTTATTTTTCCAGCGAAAAGATGTCAGATGAACGTTGCAATGGAAATGAGCTAAAAAATATTACATTATTAATTATGAAAGAAGAATAGAATTTGACAAATTAAAAATACTAAAATGGACTAAAAACTAGTCATTATTTAATGAATCTCTAAATCTTGAATTTTAGGCATCAATTAACTGGGGAGGTATTTTAGATAAAACCTATAGCTGAAGATATGTGATAGAGGAAATTAAATCTACCTAACAAACTTTATTGAGTAGTTACTATGTGGAAGACACAGTTCAATAGATACGGAAGGGTATGATGTGACTTTTGCTCTTTAGATACTTAGAACACAGTAGGAGACACAAAATATACACGTGGATAAGAACACTGCAGTTAAACAGAGGCCACTTGCTAATTGACCAGTGCTTGGCATAGATCCTGTAATATGATCATTCAAGAAAGCAAATGATTATAAAAGCTAATGATGGAAGGAATACAGAAGAGTACAGAAAATAGCCTGGCCTTTAAGAGTAAATGGATATTACAGGCTAAAGAGATTGGGGAAAGCTTTGTAATGGGAAAATAATTCTGTGAGTAAAGATTGGCAGACTGTTATGTTCAGTACATTGTTGGGATGAGTTATGTCTTTTTTTTTCTCTTTTATTCTAATACAAAAACAAAAATCCCTCCTATTAGGAGATTGTCATTTTCTAAAAACAAACAAACAAAAATATTGTTATGATGTTGTGCTTTTCTTGGTGATATTGTAATTAAGAATGGTTTTACAATTTTGCCAGACGTCTTTATCTGATTGTATATTTCCAACAAAATATCCAAGAAACACAGTCATAGCATTGATTAGGATTTTATGAGATAAATAGTATTTCATAATCACTAAGTAATTTTGACTTTGTCCCCCAAATTTAAAAAGTTTTGAAAAATATAATATATAAAATATATCATATAAAATATACCAAACTTAATATGTTGAATGAGAGGAATATTTGTAGTCATAAGACCAAACCTTTTCTTCTCTGAAAAAGCATAAAAATAAAGTGATTTGCTGGTCCTCAATTATTTTTTTTCCTTTAGGCAGCAGACCCAATGGCAAAGGAAAATCTCACAGTTGTGAAGGAATTCATTCTCCTGGGATTTTCTGATCTTCCTAACCTCCAAGGATTTCTCTTTGGCATCTTCTCTGTCATCTACCTAAGTATATTGATAGGAAATGGCCTCCTCATTGTCATAACCAAGATTGATCCAAATCTCCAAACACCAATGTATTTTTTCTTGGGGAATTTTTCCTTCTTGGAAATCTGTTACACATCAGTCACTCTGCCCAGAATGCTGGCAGATCTCTGGACCCAGAAGAGAACTATTTCATTCCTACAATGCGCTGTACAAACATTTTTCCTTTATATTCTGGGAGGAGCGGAGTGTTTGCTCCTGGCAGTGATGGCATATGATCGTTATGTGGCCATCTGTAAGCCTCTCTACTATCCTCTCATCATGAATCGTAGGGTATGTATCCAACTGGTTGTGATGTCCTGGATTATTGCAGTTCCGGTACTGATAGAGGAGACATATCTGATTTTCTGTCTCAATTTTTGTGGTCCTAAAACACTTAATCATGTTTTCTGTGAGGCTCCACCATTACTGGAGTTAGCCTGTGGGGACACATATAAGGCAGAGGTCTCTGTTCAAGTTG
Source organism: Antechinus flavipes (assembly GCF_016432865.1). NCBI lineage: Eukaryota > Metazoa > Chordata > Mammalia > Dasyuromorphia > Dasyuridae > Antechinus > Antechinus flavipes. Next base: position 245,364,081 of record NC_067403.1, read on the forward strand.
TTGCATTGCTGTTTGTCATAACTCCCTTTCTGTTGATACTCACATCCTATGTCAAAATCATAATTACTATCCTGAGATTGCCTTCTACCTCAGGGAGAGCCAAGGCCTTTTCCACCTGCTCATCACACCTCATGATAGTGTGTTTATTTTATGGTTCTGGTAGTATTGTGTATTTGAAGCCAAAATCTCATCACTCTACAGGATCAGTCAAAGTGCTTGCTCTTTTCTATACTACTGTGACCCCAGTATTTAACCCCTTGATATATAGTCTCAGAAATAAGGATGTCATTGCTGCTTTGAGAAAACTGTTTCCTAAGTGAATCAGATCTTAGATTCATCAGGAAAATATATGAACTTTTTTTTTAATTATATTTCTCAGTCCCTACAAAACATATATTTGCTTGTTTTTACATTTCAATAAAAATGTACATGAATGAGAGACAATCAAGAGATTCAAATCAAAATTACAGGATACCTGCCTAAAGTTTTTATTTTAATTTACTAGATTATGAAAGACCTGAAAAAAATTCCTATGATTTAAATTATTTCAAATATCCGCAGACACCTTGAGTGCAATTATACTGATTTCTATCACTATTCTAAAATCAGTTGAATTTATATCTTTTTAAAAGGTCAATTTTATTATATTTGAGAGAGAGAGAGAGAGAGAGAGAGAGAGAGAGAGAGAGAGAGAGAGAGAGAGAGAGAGAGAGAGAGAGAGAGAGAGAAGGAGGGAGGGAGGTGGGCAAAGAATAACAGAGACAGACAGAGAGATGAAAGACAGACAAGGGGGGATGGAGCGAGAAGTAAAGAGAGAAAGAGGAAAGAAGAGAGAGAAGGAGAGAAGGAGGGGGAGAGAGAGAGATTATAATTTTTATGAATTTGAAAGTCTTTCATATGAGTGAGGAAGGGTAATATAATAAATACAAATCATCTATAAGCCTCTGTATTTCATATGAAAAACCTACAAATTCATGGAAATTATATCCATTTTTCCTTTTGATCTCTATTTTAGCTACCATAAGTTTCTAAAATATCTAATTCTGAATTCTAAGGCAGATTTAAAGTCAAAGATTTCAATAGTTTCTTGCTACAACATTTCCCTGTTAACATTGAATTTGCAGAAAACAAAAATTAGTAAGATGTTTCTCTTTTTTTAATTTAACTAACCTGTCTAATAAGATATTTAATAAATTCACTAACTGTACATTTTTTAAATCAAAGTACAAAAAATGCACTCTAATATTTTGTTAGTGCCTCATATTCCAGTCTGGATATCTCTTTTAGATTTCTTTTTGGATCTGCTGATTTCATTCATAACTTTTTAGACCATTGAATATTCTCTCATTTTGAATAAGAAGATGAAGTGATCTGACTCTTCAAGCTTGTGCATTCCTTTTTCTAGGTTTGTGTGAATGAAGGATGTAATCAGAATAAATTAATTTTCTGCTCTCATTTATGCCCCAGAAGGTTGTTTCAGATTAAAGGGAAGATAATGGTATAAGTCCATTTTTTATATAATTTCTATCTATCTATCTATCTATTTACCTACATACAAACATATGCATATGTATGGGGAAAAAGAGAAATATATAAATTTGCTACACTAAAATAAGGAACCTGGAAGATTTTCAAAATTTTATATCCCATTACCCTAATGTCAAGACGGCACATTGATTGTGAGATAGTGGTATTTTTTTAAGAGAAAATACATGCATAATATAGTAATAATGGGAGATCTAATGGTATCTATATATGTATATGTATTTAATGCATGTATATTTACATACACATCCAGATATATGTTATGTATATAATGCAAACATATAAAATTTCCCAATACACATGTTCGGATAGGAGCAGACACTGTGGTCTAGAGGATAGAGTGCCAGGCCTAGAATCAGAGTTCGGATCCTCCCATAGCCACTTATTATCTTATGATCCTCAGCAAATCATTTAACTCAATCTGCTCAGTTTCCTCACCTAATGACATAAAGAAAAGGAAACAGCAAGCACCGAAGTATATTTACTGAGAAAACTCAAATGGGGTTGTGTTTAGATTGAACTAAACTAAATACATTTTATTTGAACTCAGGTCCTTGTGACTTCAAGGCTGGTGCTCTATCCACTGCAACACCTAGCTGCCCTGGAGAATTATTACTAAATGAAAAATATATTATGACATTATTTTATAAATCTTTAAAAATACTATGAAAATATTAGTTGTTACTGTGATCTATTCCAAACTCATAAATATGAACCACACTTTATTTTTTTTTCTTTTCCTCAATTAATAACCACAACTACCTCCATCCCATAAGTAATATTTATGCTTAGGCAATTTATTCATTTGCTTAATTCTTCTGTTTAAATCATTGGTTTGAATGACAAAAAGGTATCTGAAATTCGTGGCAAGTAAGAAGTTGATCAGAGGTTTTCACAAATCTTGGAAAGTGGGAAGGATACTGTTTCTCCTGTTCTTTAATAACCAAAAATTAGAATTATCAGGTTACTATATCGATCTACTATTTCAGAGAATCAGTTCTAATTTCAACTCAACAACCAAAATACAGTAGACATATACAAATGCACTCATATGCACACACACAAAGGCATTTGTGTATATAAAATATGTACTTGGAAAGGTCATACTAGATTTATAAAAATAAATATGCTTACATAAGTTTTCTAATAAAAAAATTAAAAGATGCTTGAATGTTTCAAAAGTTCTTATGTCTTTAATCTTGGCTGCAGAGACATATTTGGAAAAGCATGGAAAAGCTTAACTTTAGAGATATTGATGATTTATTAGAGCTAAAAGACCCAGATAGATTATATTTCAAATTATAAAAAGACTTGTCTTATTCTAGTAAGTGATCAAAAATTATTTCTGAAGGATCTTTTAGGCATTAGGAATAATGTAATTCATCAGAAAATGAAATGATATTTCTGTTTTTAAAGTAAAAATGTGTAGAAGATCAGTATTAAATAAATCTATGTACAGAAAGAGTCCATTCCAGGTATTGCTTGAGACCTGCTCTCTGTAAGAGGGTGCAGTTCAAAGCATTGGCTCACTATCATCCCTGACAGTTATGAGACATATGCTTGAGATAAATTTAAGTTGTCTTGGAGCACAATGCATGCAATTTGACAAGAAATCACAAATTATGAAATTTATGACATAGATCAGTAGATTGTTACTACTAATTGCTTCAATTTATTATTTGTCAGGTAAGTAGATTATTATTAATTGCTCAAATTTAAGATAGATAAGTAGATTATTACTACTGGCAACTATTTAATGTTAATATTAAGCTGGAATGTTAGAAATAATATATACTTGTAACCTTTGAATGTACACTAAATAGCATGAAAAAATTTAGTATTATTGCAATATTAGTTTAGAGAGTATATAAACACTGGCTTTCAGATCAATAAATGGACTGTTTGAAAAAAATCCATCTGGCTCATGGAAAGTCATAACCACACTCTTCTTATTCAGTGGAGCTGTACTCCAATAGAAAACAACATGAAAGTTGTATAATTAATATTAATAAACTTAACTTTGATTTCTGGGGAAAATGTGTGAAATATTATAACTATAGGAGCTGTTATTTAACATATAAAAAGTGTTATTTTCAAACCAAAGGTCTGGTTTCACTAGAAAGAGGTTCTAATAAACTAATCTATTGTTTAAATGTGATTACTAAACTAGTATATCCAGGGCATGCTTTAGATGATATTTACTTTACTTTACTTTAACAAAGTATTTTAAAAGCTATAATGTATCAATTACTTCTTGATGCTCATTCTACAGAGAACAAGGAAAGGAAAAACTTCATTATATATAATTGTAGTTATTCACAAAACTGCCACTTCTTCAAATTCTACTGCAGAAAGTACTATTCTATTAGGATAATCACATTATTAGAATGGCAAATGTACATTTGTGATAAAGAATATTTCTTGGAGAACTCTAGAACACAGGCACTCACAATATGGCCAGAAAAAATGAAACAAAGACACTCTCAAGATCTTTCTTAAGAACTTTAGAATTGATAGTGTGAGATGGAAGATACAGGACTATAAGGCAATGCCATATATGACATCCCCTCATCGGAGAGGGTGTTGTGATTCTAACATAGTGATGTAATTTGGGTACTCCTTGAGAATTAAAGAAAACAACCATATGATTACACATATATAGTATCATTTTTCCCTCATTTTATTTATTTATTTGCTTGTTTTCAATACACATAGCGATATGAATCATGTTGGGAGAGAGAAATCAGAACAGAAGGGGAAAAAAAAAACACGAGAGAGGAAAACAATAAAAAAAAAAGTGAACATAGCATGTATTGATTGACATTCAATCTCCATGTGTCTTTTTCTGGATGGAGATGGAATTTTCTGTCCAAAATCTGTTGGGATTGCCTTGCATCACTGAATCCCTGAGAAGAACTAAGTCTTTCATAGTTGATCATTGGACATTCTTACTGTAATTATGTATAATTTATTCCTGGTTCTCCTTTGTTTTACTCAGCATAACTTCATGTAAATCTTTCCAGGACTTTCTAACATCAGCTTGTTCATCATGTTTTAGAACAATAATATTCCATCACTTTAATGTAACACAATTTATTCAGCCATTCCCCAATTGATGAGCAGCCACTCATTTTCCAATTATTTGTTACCACAGAAATAGCTGCTGCTACACACGTTTTTGTACATGGGAGTCTTTTTCCCTCCTTTATGATTTTCGTGAGATATAGAACCAGTATTGGCATTCTTGGGTCAAAGATCCTGTACAGTTTGATAGCCTTTTGGAAGATTTGCTTTCCAAAATGGTTGGATCATTTCATAGCACCACCAACAATAAATTAGCATCCCAGTTTTCCCACATTCCCACTAACATTTATCTTTATCTTTTCCTGTCATCTTGGCCAATCTGAAAGGTTTGAAGTAGTACCTCAGAGTTGTTTTAATGGACATTTCTCAATAAACTTTAATTTAGAACATTTTTTCACATTTGTCTGTAGATGACTTTAATTTTGTCATCTAAAAATTGTTCATATTCTTTGACCATTTATGAAGTGGGGAATGACTTGTAGTCCTATAAATTTGATACAGTTCTTTATGTATTTTAGAAAGGAGATCTTTATTAATAACACTGGCTATAAAATTTCCCCACAGCTTTGTACTTCCCTTTTAATCTTGTTTCTCTTGGTTTTCTTTGTGTAAAATCTTTTTAATTTAATGTTGTCAAAATTGTCCACTTTGTTTTTCATAATGTTTTCTCATACTTCTTTGGTCATAAATTCTTCCTTTCTCCAAAGATCTGATAGGTAAATTATGCTGTGCTATCATAATTTGTTTATGGAGTCATCCTTTATGCCTAAATCATTTCCTCATTTTGTCCTTATTTTGATATGTGTGTGAGATGCAGGTCTTTGCTGATTTTCTCATATATTATTTTCCAGTTTTCCCAGAAGTTTTTTGTCAAATAAAGAGTTCTTATCCCAGAAACTTGAGTTTTGAGTTTTATCAAATACTAGATTACTATAGATGTTCCATGGGTAGCTAATCTATTCTAATGACCAAGCACTCTATTTTATAGCCAGTACCAAATGTTTTGATGAGTGATGCTTGATAATCTAATTTTACATTTGGTGCTGCTAAGCCACTGTCCTTTGTACTGTTTTTTTTTTTTTCATTAATTCCCTTGATATTATTAAATTTTTGTTCTTCCAGATGAATTTTGCTATTATTTTTTCTAATTCTATAAAATATCTTTGTAATTTTGTATGTTTTATTAAATTAGCTCAGATTTTCCCAACTGTTTAAACTGAACTTTTTATGAGAAATGTTTTGTAATTGTATCGATATAGTTTGTCTTGGCACATATTTATCCAAATATTTTATTTTGTCTACATTATTTTGAATGGAATTTCTCTTTTTATCAATTGCTGATAGGCTTTGTCAGTAACATATAGAAATGCTGATAATTTGTGTGGGCTTATTTTACATTCTACCATTTTGCTAAAGCTGTTAATAGTTTTTAGTAGATTTGGAATTAGATTATTTAATTTCCAATTTTTAAATCTATCCCTATCTCTTTATTGAAAATATTTTTTATTGCATAATGGTCTAAAAATGAAGTATTTACAATTTCTGCCTTTCTGCTTTTGATTATGAAGTTTTTAATGCCCCAATACCTTTTTCCACCCATTAATGTCTTTTTCTTTGACATCATTACATTAGAGTCCATCAACAACCATACTCTATGTCTATATGTTGTCCCCCCTCTCTTTGCCTCAGTGATAAATACAATTTTCAAGAGCTTCTAATGTCATTTTCTCATTTAGAGATGTATACAGGTCAAACTTTAAATAATATATATTTTCCCATGTACTTTTATATGTTGCTCTTGACTCTTGTGTTTGTGTTCAAATTTTTCTGTTTAGTTCTGTCATTTTTTTTCAGTAGAAATAATTGAAAATCTCTTACTTCTTTGAAGATCCATCACCTCCCCTGAAAAATGATGCTTAATCTTACTGGTTTGTTATTTCTTTGTTGTAACCTGACGTCCTTTACTTGCCAGAATAAGGTATTCCAGGTCCTTCATTCCTTTATTGTAGAACCTGCTAGATCCTGGGTAATCCTGATTGTTGCCCCTTGATACATGAACAGTCTTTGTCTGGCAGCTTGCAATATTGTAGTTTTGGCGTTTTGTAGCAATGTTCCTTGGGATTTTCCTTGTGGAATCTCTTTCTGAAGGTGATCAATGAATACCTTCAATAATTATTTCTCTGTTTCTAGGGCATCAGTGCAGTTTTCCTTGATGATGTCTTTAAGAATGCTATCCCAGTCTTTTTTTTGCTCATGGCCTTCAGGTAGAGCAAAATTTTTAAATTGTTTCTTCTAAATTAATTTTCCAGGTCAGCTGTTTTCCCGACGTGATAGTTCACATTTTCTTATTGTTTTCATTATTTTAAGTTTGATTATTCTTAATATCTTATAGAGTCATACCTTCCATTTGCCCTGGTCTAGTTTTTAATATGTGCTTTTCCTCAGTTTGTATCTCTTTATCCATTTTGTCAATTCTACTATGAATATATTGCCTTCTTCAGTGGACTCATTTATTTATTTATTTATTTTTGCATTTAGCTAATTGTATTTTTTAAGGAATTGCCTTCCTTTTCTTATCTGTTGATTCTCTCTGGTATATCTCATTTCTTTTCTCATTTTTTTTCTTCTATCTCTCTTATTTGCCTTTTAAAATTTTTTATGAGCTCTTCTAAGAAGCCTCTTTGTACTTGAGACTAATTTGCATCACTCTTTGAGATTTGCTCTTTGGACATTTTGTCCTCATCTAAGTCAGTGTTTTGATCTCCCCTGTCACCATAGTAGCCTTCTATGGCCAACTTTTTGTCATTGTTGTTGTTTTTTTCTTGATCATTTTCTTTTGGTATTTCTTCTTTTTTACTTTTATATTTAAGCTTTGCACCTGGGGTAAAGGTGGCACATTTTCAAGCTTCCTGTGCAGCTCTGAACCTTGGCTTTGAGCATAGAGGCCCTTTTTTTTTTTTTTTTTTTTTTTTTTTTTGGTAGGTGAAAAGCTTGATCTGCTTTTTTCAGGAAAGAACATGGTTCCCCAGAATTTGCATTCTGAGCTAGGACTGGAAGCTGCTTCTTTGAAATGCTCCTCTTCTGAGCCAGGACCAAAAGTCTCAGTCACTGATCTATTGTGATTAAGACCCTCTCACCAGCTTTCTCAGAGTCAGTCTGAGCTCAGCTGAACATCCTTTTCACTCCAGGGACACTGATGTTTCTTGAATTTTTTCACATCTATTTTGAAAGTGATTTCATTCTATCAGATTCCATTCAGAGGCTTGATTTTATGTATTTTTTCAAGAAAAACTGGGAGAGCTCAAGAAGCTTCCTGTTTTTACTCCAGCAACTTGCCTCTACTTCTGGAAGTAATCTATATATAGCATCTTTATCTCTCTCTCTCTTAATTTCTAAGACAACATTGAATATTATGATAAAGCAGAAGCAATAGCAATTAAACAAATCAGATTTTATTTCATAAGGAATTAAAATCAGAAATAGACCAGTGTTAAAGTATATGAAATTAATTGTCTATATTCAACCATCCAAAGCAAAAAAAAAAAAAAAAAAAAAAGGAAAAGAATTTGAAGTTTTAACGTAAAGAGCAAAATCAGGAATCCCAATGTCTCAGTCATTTGATGAAATGACCTCAATAACTGAATGTGACTTTATGAAAATAAATATGTCTTAAGCAATTAAATAACTGAATTGATAAAATCTTATGTATGTAATAGTAAATTTAGAAAAAGTAAAATTAGAAAAGGGTGAACATGACAGGATATATTCATGATGGTAAATTGACAAAAAAAAAATGCTGGAATTAGTTGCCAATGGAATACAATATAGATGACCTGGACAGAAAGAGAAAAAAAAAAAAAACTGATATATTTAGAGAGTTCAGCTCCTGGTAGAGAGCCATCATATATTAGTGTTGAAGAATTTCAATTTTCATTTGCATATGTTGACATTCCCTCCCACTTCTCTTTTTCCTTCCCTCCCTCTCCCTTTCTCTCTTCCTTTCCCTGTCTTTTCCTTCTTCCCTCCCTAATGTTCCCTAATGTCCCTTCCCTTCCCTAATGTTTCATTAAGTAGTGGGATGCTATAGAAGAGACAAATTGGTCCATGATAAGGGTTGCATTTTTCTAAATATTTGCTTTGAAAAAGTGAAGAGAATGAATGATTAATTCTTCCAATTATGATAGTGAATAGTTACAAAACAGGCTACTACTTGATAATTTCTTATCTTCCCATAATAGTGTAGAGCAAGAAATGGAAAATATCATTGCTTTCATTTTACAAATGAACAGTAAGGAAAACAGTACTGTATCCTTACAATAAAGAGACAAGTCTCATTCTATCTAAGGCCTCAATATAATCCCTTGACTCAAAACTCAGGACTGTTTTCCCTTATAAAATCCTGCCTCATTAAAAGATGATTTGATGATTGGACTTTAAGCCAAAAGACCTTTTCTCTCATTAAAAAGAAAGAATAGAAAAGAAAATGACCTGGGAGAGGTGTTATCCCCAGAGAGCTAAAAAGGGCAAGAATCATTTCTACTAACGAAGAGCTCAATGATTTCAGCCAAAATTTATATTTACAAAGAATCTTGGTCTATTTTACAGAATTTGTTGGTGGATTTGGTGCATTGTAATATTTAAGGGAGAAGAATCATAGGCTCATAAAAAGGGCATTGAACTTGTAGGCATGAAAACCTCAGGTTGAAATCTTCTCTTTAGCACTTTACAACTATGTAATTTTGAGCAAGGTCATTCATATGGAATCTCGGTTTCTTCAGTTTCTTCATCTGTAAAATCAGAATACTTGTGGTACCTATATTATACTGCTGGTACATTAATGTTCACAAAGTTTTGAAAGGATTTGAATGTACTTTATTATGTACTTATATTATTTCCCTTATCATTATTGAAAAAGCAAGGAGTTGAATAATATTTCATTCTATCTGAGAAAGGTAAGTTTGAACTCTTTTGCTACCTTGCCTTCAGTTTCTTTGATCTGAAAAGGATTATTATCTTTGATCTTTGTGATAATTTTGAATTTTATGAACATAATAAGCAATAGAGATTGAGCAAACAGATTATCCAAAGAACAAAGATTCAATTTTTAGAATATACGCTGAGCTTTATGCCTGGCAAGATGTATGTGGGAGATTTTTCATTCTTCACCAGTAATGAATAAAAAAAAATGTATCTAGCTATATCTACAATTCATATTTTTTCTATTGTAACATGTTTCCACAATGAATAATCCAAGGTAGCTGGAGAGGAAGTATATTGGGCACAGGTGTCAGTCTTCTTGGCACCTATCATTCTAAGAGAACTTACAACCCTCCATATACTATTTCATTACTACCATGTAATGCTTATGAATGGGCATATCTTAATTGATGATCATTTTTAAACATACAAAATATTATATTTTTCCAACTTATCTTATTTTTCCAGTGAAAAGATGTCAGATGAACATTGCAATGGGAATGAGCTAAAAAATATTACATTATTAAGTATGAAAGAAGAATAGAATTTGACAAATTAAAAGATACTAAAATGGACTAAAAACTGGTCATTATTTAATGAATCTCTAAATCTTGAATTTAAGGCATCAATTAACTGGGGAGGTATTTTAGATAAAACCTATAGCTGAAGATATGTGATAGAGGAAATGAAATCTACCTAACAAACTTTATTGAGCAGTTACTATGTGGAGACACAGTTCAAGAGATACAGAAGGGTATAAGACATGACTTGCAATTTAGATGCTTAGAACACAGTAGGAGACATAAAATATACATGTGGATAAGAACACTGCAGTTAAGCAGATGCCATTTGCTAATTGACCAGTGCTTGGTATAGATCCTGTAATATGATCATTCAAGAAAGCAAATGATTATAAAAGTTAATGATGGAGGGAAGACAGAAGAGTACAAGAAATAACCTGGCCTTTAAGAGTAAATGGATGTTACAGGCTAAAGAGATTGGGGAAAGCTTTGTAATGGGAAAATAATTATATGAGTAAAGATGGGCAGACTGATATGTTCAGCACAAGAAGGAATTCATTGTTGTAATGAGTTATGTTTTTCTTTCTTTTTTTTTTTTTTACTCTTTTATATCTAATACAAAAACTAAAATCCCTCCTGTTAGGAGATTGTCATTTTCTAAAAATAATATATATATATATATATACTATGATGTTGTATTTTTCTTGTTGATAATAGAATTAAGAATGGTTTTACAATTTTGCCAGATGTCTTTATCTGATTGTATATTTCCAACAAAATATGCAAGAAACACAGTCATAGCATTGATTAGGATTTTAGTAGACAAACAGTATTTATAATCACGAAGTAATTTTGTCCCCCAAATTTAAAAAGTTTTGAAAAATATAATATATAAAATATATCATATAAAACATACTAAACTTAATATATTGAATATCAGAGGAATATTTGTAGTCATAAGACCAAACCTTTTCTTCTCTGTTAAAAAGCATAAAAATAAAGTGATTTGCTGGTTCTCAATTCATTTTTTTTTTCCTTTAGGCAGCAAACCCAATGGCAAAGGAAAATCTCACAGTTGTGGAGGAATTCATTCTCCTGGGATTTTCTGATCTTCCCAACCTCCAAGGGTTTCTTTTTGGCATTTTCTCTGTCATCTACCTAAGTATATTGATAGGAAATGGCCTCCTCATTGTCATAACCAAGATTGATCCAAATCTCCAAACACCAATGTATTTTTTCTTGGGAAACTTTTCCTTCTTGGAAATCTGTTACACATCAGTCACTCTGCCCAGAATGCTGGCAGATCTCTGGACCCAGAAGAGAACTATTTCATTCCTACATTGTGCTGTACAAACATGTTTCCTTTATATTCTGGGAGCAGCGGAGTGTTTGCTCCTGGCAGTGATGGCATATGATCGTTATGTGGCCATTTGTAAACCTCTCTACTATCCTCTCATCATGAATCACCGAGTATGCATCCAAATGGTTGTGGTGTCCTGGGTTATTGGAGTCCCAGTATTGGTAGAGGAGACCTATCTGATTTTCTCTCTGAATTTTTGTGGCCCTAACAAACTTAATCATATATTCTGTGAAGCTCCACCATTATTAGAGTTGGCCTGTGGAGACACATATAAGATTGTAGTCTCTGTCCAAGTTATTGCATTGCTATTTGTCATAACTCCCTTTCTGTTGATACTCACATCCTATGTCAAAATCATAACTACCATTGTGAGATTGCCCTCAACCTCAGGGAGATCCAAAGCCTTTTCAACATGTTCCTCACATCTCATGGTTGTAGGCTTATTCTATGGGTCTGGAAGTATTGTGTATTTGCAGCCAAAATCTAGGCAATCAGCAGGATCAGGCAAAGTGCTTGCTCTTTTCTACACCACTGTGACCCCTGTATTCAATCCTTTGATATACAGTCTGAGAAATAAGGATGTCATTGCTGCACTGAGAAAACTGCTTCCTAAATGAATTAGGTCATGGGACCTTGAGTAAAATATATAAACTTTGTTTTTGTTTTATTCTATTTCACAATCTCTATTAAATAACACATTTGCTTGTTTTTACATTTCATTGAAGTGTACATAAATGGAGGCAATCAAGAAACTGTATTTGAAAATAAAGAAAATATCTGCTTAATGTTTCTACTTCCTTTTTTTTTAGATTGTGAAAGAGCTGAACCAGAAAATTGTTACGTCTTAAATAGTTTCAAATATCAACAAACACTTAGAATGCAATCATACCATGATTTTTACTTATGTCCAATATTATGTGAACTCACCTCTTTAAAAAAAATGTCAATTTAAATATGATTGAAAAGAGGGAGAGGAAGGAAAACAAAGAGAGAGAGAGAGAGAGAGATCTAAACAGATATGTAGACAGAGACAAAGAATGACAAGTAAATAAAGAAACCAAAATCAAAAAACTTATATAGAAAAAATGGATATAGAGGAAAAAATATATATACAATTAATTTGCTTTCAAGGATAAATTACATATCTTGAAGATTTTAAAATTTCATTTTCCTTTATGCTAGGAAAATTATATTTTGATTATTAGATGAATTTTGCATTTTAGAAAAAGCTGTGTATATTCATTTAAACCGCTGTCTTTCTGTATGTCTTTAAAAATTCTGAAATAATAGATAGGTTTTCTACTTCCAATTGCATTTAGGATCTCCTGGCAGTCTACCACATAGAGAAGACATAAATTTAATGAAGAATCTTCTTTTTATATAAATATCAAGAAATAAGTTTGTGACACTGTGGTTATGCTCAATAGTATGTCTATTTTTTTATTTTTATGATGCAAATTAATGGAATATTAAATTCATAATATACTTTGATTACAATTTTTACTGAAAAATAATTCTTTCACAAGAATTGAGGACAAGATTGTTTACAAAAGTTTTATTAAAACATATTCCCTTTGTCATTGCAGTAGAGTTCACAGTTCATTTTATTCCAAAGCAAAAGAAACCTCTTTTGGATATTCAATTTGTAATGAAACATTTTCTTTACATTGATTTTAAAATTGTCTCTTTGCAATTCTAAACTTTTCCTTATTCATTGTTCCCACATGTGTCAAGTGGAAAGTGTCTGATTCTACTCCCTCATAGCAAGACTTTCAATTCACTTTTCCTTTTAGTCTTCTCTATATTAGCCACTCCAGTTTATTGAATTGAAACTGATATTGTTTCTTGAAATACTGAATTATCCTTTTCACCTTCTTCTGAGTGTTTATTAGATTACTAAAGATTTTTCTCAAAAGTGGAATACAGAATGCAACATCAGTTTCCAGTAGTGGTCTCACAGAGTATATACTGAAAAATGAGTTCTCTAATTTTGTGTTCTCTGGCACATTTCATGCAGTCAAAATTTTTAGTAGTTTTTATTGCTATTATATTTCTTTACTGACACTGCTTTTGCAAACAACAATCCACTCAGCTGTGTTTATCTCTATTTCTTAAAGTAAGTTGATATCTAGTCACAGCTCGAAAAATCTTATCAATATTATACTTAAAAGAGATACTTGAATGAAAGTACAAGATTTAAATATAAACTTTAAATTGCTTTTATTATTGGCCTAAATTCTAGTTTGAATGTCATTTTTTTCTCTTTCAATCTGCTGATATAATCTTCTATATTTTGGCCTTTTGATTATTCACTCATTTTGAACTAGAAGGTGAGGTGATTGGTGTCCTTCAACATGTGAGATCTTCTGTATAGTTTTGTTTTATTTTGGCATATAATCAAAATAAAGTACACCTATGATTTTCATTTTGTCCTTAAGTGGTATGAAATAGTTTAGGAAAGATGAAAGATTATTTTATAAATTCATTTTGGTACAATACTCTCTCTTTCAATATGTCTCTAACTCTCTGCCTCACTATCCCTCTCTATCTCTCTTTTTCTCTGTCTTGTATGAGAATTTTTTTTTTTGCAAATTTAATAACAAAATTTTATATTACATTTGGAATGGTGGAGGCAATTCACATATTTAAAAATATATTTTCTCCATTGCCTTCTTGAGACTGCTACATTATTGTGATTTTTAAATTTACTTTTTTGTAAGCTTTTTGCATATTGAAATCTTAGTGCTTTTTTTTTCTTATTTTTGAGGGTTTTTTTTTCCTATCTATTGGTTGTTGAGTATGTGAATTTTATTTTGAGAATGACTTATAAGAATATTCATGTCTTTGTTTCCCTAATGTAAGGCAGGAGCTAATATCTAGTTTAATAATGCTTTTAAACATGTCATTTTGACTTTCATACAGTGTGTTCTTTTTGTACCAAGACTGGGGATATTTAATAGAATAATATAGTAACTCAGGAATTTCATTCTGGGACATAAATATTAGGAGAGATATCATACTATACTCTTTAACAATTTTTTAAAAAATTATCAAATATGTATTCTAGAATCTGATATAGTTAATTTCAAGCAATATATAACCAACTCAATTTCTATCAAAGACAAACAATTATGCATATAGTATCTCTGCAGTCCAACTTTACTCCCACCAGTCACTGCTTCCCAAGTCTATTTTCCCCAAACTTTGCCACTTATTGCTGATCTACTGTGCCTCACTGGATCTTCTTCAAATGTTCTCTCCATTAGATTTATTCATTTCCACTAACCCTCCATAGAAATCTTTTTTTTTCCCTAAACACTTTTTATCAAGTGACTATCTGCATTTTATAATTTTAAAACTTCTTATTCATTTAAAGAACATAAATTTTGTAATATATTTTCATATAATCACTAATCCATTACTCTTATTATTTATTATAGAATTATTCTATGTTCTATATTATTATTCTATAAGAAATGATGAGCAGATAAAAAAAATAAAAATCTTGTAAAGACTTATATTCACTGTTGTTGAGTGAAATGAGCAAAACCAAGGGGACATTGTGTGGAATGACAATGACATTATATGATCAATTTTGATTGACTAGCTCTTCTAAGCAAAAGACTGATCTGAGACAATTCCAAAAGACTTGTTATGAAAAATGTCATCGATATCCACAGAAAGAAATATGAAGTCTGAATGCAGATCCAAGAACACTATTTTCACATTTTTATTTTTTTTTATTAATCATTTTTTTTCTCATGTTCTGATTCTTGCTTCAGAACATTATGATTTGGAAATATGTTTAATATGATGATTATATATGTATCGCCTAATTTGGAACTCAAAATCTTACAAAAATCACTGTGGAATATGATTAGATATGGCTCTTTTCAACAATGAAGTGATTCAGGCCAATTCCAATAGATTGGTGATGAAGAAAGCCATCTGCATCCATAGAAAGGACTGGAGACAGTATGGATCACAACATAGTATTTTCACCTTTTTTGTTGTAATTTTTTTTTCCTTTTTGAACTGGTTTCTCTTGTGCAGCATCATAAATGTGGAAATATGTATAGAAGAATTGATTAACATATATTGGATTACTTGCTGTCTAAAGGAGTTGGTGAGGGAAAGGGAGAGGGAAATTTTTGAACACAAGGTTTTGAAAGGGTGAATATTGAAAATTATCTTTGCATATATTTTTATTGTAAATTCTTGGAAGCATTTTGAAAATAAAAGAGGTATTGTTAGAAAGTAAAATAAATTCATTATCTCTGCATTAAAGAAATCAATGTTGAAAATTGTCTTTTCATGTAATTGGGAAAAATACTATTAAATGTAAAAAAAAATCTTGAGATCTTGGCTAGACTCTGTCAATCATGTATCCTTTTACAACAGAATTAGTCCCAGTGTAAGATCAGAATAGATATATTCTGAGTCACTATACAAACTAAAATAAATTGTACATGGAATCCAGGTTTAGACCTGTGAGGAAATGGATAAATGAACAAATGAATGAAGAAATGAAGGGAAAATCATATAAGTACTGTGATATGTATTGGTCATATAAATAAAAAAGAGAGAGAGAGAATCCCTACTCTCTTACAGCTCACAGTATAATTGGAGAGAGAAACACACACACACACACACACACAGAGAGAGAGAGAGAGAGAGAGAGAGAGAGACAAAGAGAGAAAGAGACAGAGACAGAGAGACAAACACAGAGACTGAGACAGAGAGAGACACAGATAAAGAATGACAGAGAGAGACAAAGAAAGAGACAGAGACAGAGACAAACACAGAGACTGAGACAGAGAAACAGAGAGTGACTAACAAAAGTTTATTAACAAAATGTAATTTCCTCTCTTTTGTTTCTTTTCAATGAGTATGCTCCCTCTATGAATATCAGAAAGATTTGTCCTGCTAATATATACTGTTGAGCAAAACTTTTGAACTCATAGAATGTCCATGAGGCAGAGTCCAATTACTGTGGATTAAAGGAGGCCAGATTGAAAAAAAGATATTAATCAGCATGCTAAGGAATCTGTTCTTATTAAATACAAATTCAGGTACCTAGGAAACAAATTCCAATATTTACGACTTTTCAGGTCCATTATATACTTATAGCTCATCAAAAACTTTTTGTGATAAATAGAATAGTTCAAAACAATATGTGTTAATAGAAGAAAGGATAGAGAATAGGAAGAACAGTCAAAGAAGGAAAGTGTGAGTATTTGGATGCAAATGGTAGAGTTTATGAGTAAAATATTTAAAAGTTATTATAATTATAAAAGTAATCTTTTAAAATGCAACTGCAGAGCTTCTTCTATGAGTTTAAGGAGTTACTATAATAGATAAGACTATCTGCTTTAAGAGAAGACAGCTAGAAGGTTCAGTGGATAGATCATTCTTTTTGGATTTAGGAAAATTCATCTTCAGAAGTTGAAATTCATAACTGGACACTTACTAGCTATGTAATTCAAAAGTCACATAACCTGTTGATTCAGTTTCTCATCTATCAAATGAATTGGAAAAGGAAACAGCAAACTACTCCATGATCTCTGCCACCCCCAAAAAACAAAAACTAAATTGGGTCATGAAAAAAAGATATGATTGAAAAGAGCCAACAAGAACAACATCTGCTTTAATACTTCCTTGCAAAGGTGTTGGAAACTTGCTTGGGTGAGTGAGAGGTTCCTATATTCTTACTCCATCAAAAAGTAGTGAAATTATTTTGATCTTATTTTTCTTTCAGTAGTTTCTAATATTCTATTTCTATAAATTCATTTCTGACAACTATTTTTTTCAACAACCATTAGCATTTATTGTGTGTGTGTGTGTGTGTGTGTGTGTATTATATATATATATATATATATATATATATATATATATATATATATATATATATTTAATTTTAGTCACCATGAGTTGCTCCTTATCCTTAGATTATGTCACCTCAATGAGTGTGATCTTTTTTATCACATCCAGATTCTCTTAATCCAGCTCTTTTGATAGAACTAAGGTAAGGGACAATCTTACTTGCATTTACTGACATATACACTCACCTATGAAGACCCTGCTATAGTCCTTTTGATTTTTTTGTGTGTGTGTGTCTATAATTATTGCTTTATAGTGAAATGAGAAATAAAAGTCCTATGTATTTTACAGCGATTCATTAATATGAATTTATATAAATATGAAATCTATCCAAGGACATTCTCATACCCTAATCATCAGTTTTCCTGTCACAAATATTTTGACCCATTTCACTGAATTAATGTATTCATTAATACATCAATGTATAATATGTATATGGATATGTATTTCTTCTATTTGATTAGGGAATCTGAGGCCTATCTCTTTTCCAATAAGTATCCAATAGTTGGATACTTATAAATAAACAAAATATATATTCAATTGAATCCACTGAAATAATCTCAAATACTTCTACTCTTTGATAATAGTCTTTTAGCATTTGGGGGGATTTTTTTTTTGCATTTTATCTTTTATTTTATGTTTACATAATCTCTTATTTTATCTTAAAGTGTCAGTAGCCATATTATATCTAAAGCTATTTGCAGATGTTATTGTCCACTTTTTGGGAAATGCAATATGTGTTTAAGGGTAATTTTAATTATAAATAATTTTATTCTTCCATGGTCACTTTAGAATTTCATTTTCTCATCCACTGCTCAATCAATAGTGTCTCCATTTTAATGTGTTTTCTTCCCTAATTACCTAATTAGGGAATTCCCCTTGTCATTCAGGGGAAAAAAAATGTATGTCCAATTGACAAATGTATGTCAATAGCACTCTGGTTATATTGTTTTTAAATGTAGAATATTGAAAAAGAAACATCTATTAAAATACAGTTATCTGTAGAAATATTTTTTTAAAACATAAATTCAATTTTTTAGGTTAAGAATTTAAGACTGGATATAGCAGGCAGGCAGGATATCTAGATGATTAAGTAGATAGACAGCAGGGATGAGAGTCATGAAGACTACTCTTCCTGAATTCAAATCTACTCTCAGACATTTGCTAGTTACATAATACTGGGCAAGTCACTTAAAAATGTTTGCCTCAGTTTCTCATCTGATTTCAAAGATGAGCAAGCAGTGGGGGAGGAAATGAAAGAAGGAAGGATGGATGGAAATAAGAAAGGAAGGAAGGAAGAAAGAAAATAATTTATTAAGAATCTACTATTTACCAAATAAGGAAATGTGTATTAAGCATTCACTATGTTCCATATATCACTGTAAATTTTATTTCACTTAATCCTCACAACAACCTTGAAATGTATGGTCTATTATTGTAAGTTTTAACTGAGAAAAATGAGGTACACATAGCTTATGTGATTTGTTGAAAGTGGCAGAACTAATCAGGTCTGTAGTCACATTTGATTTCAGGGCTTTCTTGACTCTAAGCTGTGTTCTAAAATTATAGCACCAAACTTCGTGGGGAAAAAAAAAATGACTGAACTTATTTCACAATTTTTACTGATAAAGACAGAAGGACAATTTAATTTTTTAATGAGTTATTTTGTTCTATGTTTATTCTATTCTATTATTTCCTTTAAACACATACATGTTTACTACATACTCACTGGTAAAGAAATAGGAGATTTGAGCTAGAACTGAATATTAAATTTACAATGGCAAGAATGGCATTGATATATTTGGTGGTTGAGGCTCAGTTCTAAACATGGAAGGAAACTCATAATCATCTCACTTGACATATGAGGGAAATGAGGGACAGAGAAGGTAAATGGCATTCTAATGAAAATTTTGAGGAGAAGGTTCAGTGATGGAATTAGAAGATGTCATCTGCAACCAAGATCAAGATGGCTAGAATGTCTGTAGAATTCAACACATTGTTTAAAAAATAAAAGCTAGGGGGTTGAGCCAAATGACTACCATTTTTTCTGACCTCTTCCTACAATCCTCAGAGTAATTAGCAAATCCAGCCTCTAAATTAGTTTTGGAGGTACAGAACCCATGAATATTGGAAATATAATAAATTACCAACAGAAGGTAATTTTGAAGATTACCAAGAAAGGTCTGTTTCAATGGGGCATGAATGGAGGTGGGTCAAGCACAAGCAGGCCCAGCACAGATGTCAAATGCAGGCAGCAAATAGTCCTGAGGTTGTTTTGGGCTTGGCATGCTGGAAAATCTATAGGGAGGAATCTACAATGGTGTTGGCTCCTCTGCCCTGTCTGTAAGCCAACACATCAGCAAAGAAGTCATAAAACATCCAAACATGAATAGGTGAAACAGCAAATTATAGACACAATCAATAATTTCATCCAAGAGAATGATAATAATAAGACAACATACCAAAATTTATATGATGTAGCCAAAGCAGTAATAGGGGGAAATTTTATCTCTAGATGCTTACTTGCTTAAAACAGAGAAAGAAAAGATCAATGAATGGGGCTTGCAACTAAAAAAGGTAGAAAGAGAACAAATTAAAAAAACCCAATCAAATACCAAATGTGAAATTCTAAAAATAAAAAGGGTGATAATAAAATTGAAAGTAAAAAGGCTATTGAACTAATAAATAAAACTAGGAGTTGGCTTTATGAAAAAAATACAAAATTGATAAAACTTTAGTTAATTTGATTAGAAAAAGGAAAGAGGATAATCAAATTGTTAGTCTAAAAATGAAAAGGAAGATCTTTCAAACAGTGAAGAAGAAACTAAATCAATAATTAGGAATTATTTTGCCTTTATGCCAATAAATTTGATAACCTAAGTGAAATGGAGGAATATATACAAAAATATAGATTGTCAGATTAACAGAAAAGGAAATAAATTATCTAAATAGTATCATTTTGGAAGAAGAAATAAAACAAGTTATTAATCAACTCCCTAAGAAAAAATCCCCAGGACCAAATGGATTTACATGTAAACTCTACCAAATATTTAAAGAACAATTAGCTCCAATACTATACAAAATATTTGAAAAGATAGTGAAAGGACTCCTATCAAATCCTTTTATGACACAGAAATGAAACTGATACCTAAATCAGGTAGGAGGATAACAAAGAAAATTATAGACCAATCTCCCTAATGAATATTGATGCAAAAATCTTAAATAAAATATTATCAAAGAGATTACAGAAAGTCACCCCCAGGATAATACATCTAGTAGGATTAATACCAGGAATGTAGGGCTGGTTCAATATTAGGAAAACTATTAACATAATTGACTATATCAATAACCAAATTAACAAAAACCATATGATTATCTCAATAGATGCAGAAAAAATATTTAATAAAATGCAACACCAATTCCTATCAAAGACATTAGAGACCAAAGGAATAAATGGATTTTTGCTTACAATAATCAGTAACATCTATTTAAAATCAAATGTTTGTGGTAGTCCTTGTTGTTGTGACAAGAAACTGGAAACTCAATGGATGCCCATCAATTGGAGAATGGCTGAAAAAGTTAGGGTATATGAATGTATGGAATATTATTGTTCTGTAAGAAATGACCAGCAGGATGATTTCAGAGAGGCCTGGAGAGAATTACATGAACTGGTGCTAAGTGAAATGAGGAGAACCAGGTGATCATTGTACATGGCAACACGAAGATTACAAAATATATCATAATGTTATATGTGTGTGTGTATGTATATATATATATATATATATAAATTTTATATAGTCAACCATCATAATCTTGCTATTATTGTGTACGGTGTTTCTTGGTTCTGCTCACTTCACTCAGTATTAGTTACAGCACATCTTTCCAGGCTTTTCTAAAATTATCCTCCATTTCATTTGTATGGAATAATAATATGCCATTATGTTCATATACCATAATAGAATTCTCCAGTTGCAGTGTGGGCTCAAAGAACATGCACAATTTTATATCCCTTTGGGCATATTTTTAAATTGCTGTCCCAAATGGCTGGATCAATGAAATCAGATTTTTATTAGAACTACATTACATATTTTTCCACTGGGTAGTTTTTAATTAAAATGTGAATAAATCGTTTTGTGTAAATTTATTTATTTAATATTATAAAATTTATTTTGTTTGTTTTTTTATCATTGTTTACACACAGACAGGAATGTTATTCTTGTTGAAAAACTGTGTCCAACATATTTAACATGTTTGCCATCTGGGGGAGGGGGTGGAGGGAGAGAGGGGAAAAATCGGAACAGAAGTGAGTGCAAGGGATAATGTTGTAAAAAATTACCCTGGCATGGGTTCTGTCAATAAAAAAGTTATAATTATTTAAAAAAAAAAAGAAAAACTATGTCCAATTGTTAGAAAATATGTGAATCTGTATATATCAATTAACATTTTATTCTACTATAAATTAAATTATGATTTATATTAATTATTACTATATATACTATCATTATATTATAATTAATAAAAACTGCACCGTTGATTTATTAATAATTTACTTGTTATATTTATTCTATAATATGTTATATTTTATATCACATGTTTATATTATATCACAATTATTACTTATATTATATTACATTACTTAGAATATGTATTACATCAGTACATTCCATGATTTATTAACAGAAGAAGAATTTTGTGAATAAAAAGCTATGATATGTAACTGTTTTACAGATCTTAAGGAACTTTGAAAATGTTAACTATTACCAAGATCTCTTCTATGCCAATAAATATGAACTCCTCTTGTTCCTTTCTTCCTTCAATCCTCTCAATCCGTCAACTTCCCAAAACTGACCTCTTAACTTTTACTAGTGTGTTGATTTGTTCAATGTTTCTATATGAACAAAAAATTTCGATTATAAGGTATTTGAAGTTCCTGGAAAATAAGAAATTGATCAAAAGATGATAGAGCTTTAAGTGTTGCTATAAGTTTTTTGGAGACAATAAATTAAAATTTTCAGGTTACAGAAGAATGGGAGAAAATAAGGTAGTCTTTAAAAGACTTGTCAGATTTTAATAAGCAAAGAACATTGGAAGAATAATTTTTAAAAATATCATGGGCCAAAAAGGGTTGTCTGAAAAGTATAAAGCAATAAAGGATATACAGTTGGGACAATGTAGAGTGTCTATATACGTGTGTGTGTGAGTGTGTGTGTGTGTGTGTGTGTGTGTGTTATAAGGTTATAGTTCCCATTATCTGGAGATTACCATCTTATAAAACAGAATTAGTGCAATGTTGAATGGTGTTCCTTTTGCCATTGATGTGAATGAAAATGATTTTCATAATTTTTGCTAGATGACATTATCTAGTTCCATGTTTTCATATAAATCCTGAAGAAAAATAATCACAGCACACTTTAGCATCATTCTTGGCAAATTGGAAATACTTCATATTTACTACCTGATTGATTCTATTCTTTTCCAAAGAATACAGAATGTCTTCATATAGCAAAGAATGTTGGGGAGGGAGATTATAACATAATATATTAAGCAGAGGAGGAATTAATCCTACCTTCCCTTCTTTGCTGAGGGGGAAAAAAGAGGACCCAAGAAGGAAAATGGTTATCTCACTTTGGATTGATTATTATTAGCAGCAAAATAAAGAAGTAATGACAGGGTGCAATATCAGTTCTGGTTGAATTCATTCTACTGGGATTTTCTGATTTACTAACCTCCATTTGTTTTGAGATTTTCTTAGTCAAGTACCAAAGTATACTAATAAGAAATGTCTTCTCATTTTCATAATCAAGACTGACCTACATTTCCAAACTAATAGGTAATTTTCCTTTGGACTTTTCCTTCTTGAAAATTTATTACATGTCAATCACTCTCCCCAGAATACTGACAGATTATTGGTCCCAGCAGAGAACTATTTCATTTTTGACTGTTCTGTATAAACTAGCTTTCCTCAAATTTTCAGTAGTGAAGCATACTTGCTCTTGGCTGTGATGGATTATGACCATTATGTTGTGATCTCTAAACTTCTGATCATGAATCACAAGATATGTATGAATTAGTTGTGGTTTCCTGGGTAATTGGAATCCTAGTACTGACAGAAGAGACATACCAGATTTTCTGTCTGAATAGCACAATTCCCATTTTGTGACAGAAAAACTCAGGGATTATGCAATAGTTAAGCACGTAAGAAGCTCAGAATGGAAGATGACATATGGTCTTATGGCTCAGAATCTCAGATTTTTCTCTTATGTAATATTTCCTCATTAAGACATGTCCAGGTTATTGGACTTTGAGCCAGAATACCTTCCTTCTCATTAAAATATGAAAAGTAGCATGGGAGAGGTGATGTCCCAATAGTGCTAAGAGAGGCAGGAACCATTTCTACTTATATAAAGTGACTTTGATGAAAAGATCATTTTGAGTAGAGAAGTTATCATTTTTCCAAGCTATGGCTTCAATTTGTCATAGCAATAATGACAAGAATGAATTCAAATCCTTACCCTAAAAAAATGCAGAACTTTGGATAAATCATTCAAATTGTTTGAATTTCAATCTCTTACCCTGCACAATGGAAACACTAGTAGTACTTCCATTGAATGTGGATGTGAGGTTTAGATAAAATAATTCATGTTAACATCTTTGTTATCATTTAAAAAATCAATATTGCCACTTAAATAACCATATCATTTTAATATATTCATTAGGGAAATTATCATCTAGATATGATCAATTCTATCTGAAAAAGGTAAGTGTGGTCTTTTTGCAGCCTCTCGTCAAGTTTCTTTTACTTAAAAATAATTTTTGCTTGGATTCTCAAAGATCCAAGATTTCTCTTACAGTTCTGATTTCTCTTATAGTGGGGTTTTTTATGACCCCACTAAAGGATAGAGACTAAAAGGATGTCCAAGGAGTGGAAGATTTTTTTATATAGAATATCCTCTTCTACCTTCCTATCCAAAATATAGGAAGGGAATCTTTACTACTAGACACAAAAGTAGACAAATGAATAAATCCCTGATTCTTATTTATAAATACTTTTATATTTCCAGGGGGTGTAAAAAATCACAGTTAATTTCCATAATATCCCATCCATTTAATTACTTTCTTTTAAGATTTAAAAAAAGACAAGTATTGGATCAACCATATATTATCACTTATCCAGTATTCCAGAACTCTATTTCTTCCAGATTCCATTGCTAAAAGCAGGAAAGCAGGCTTTGTCATCTGTTCTCCAAGAAAAATGTTTTTTTTTCCTAATAATTAGTCTCAGCTGAGCTTCCTCTTGTGCAGTCAATTTAAACTATTTGAGCATAATTTGACTTTTTTTCTTTTCAATTCATAAAATGTCTTCAAATATCATTTTTTTCTGAAATTATTTTTTAACAAAACCACTAAAATCCTATATCAATATGTGTCCAATAATTCATTGATGAATACCCATTTTTATTCCAGGTTGTGAATTGTTTTGTGCTTCCAAAAACAATGCTATGAATATTTTGATATCTGTGGGGTGTTTCTTTCTTATTGATTTCCTTCCAGTATATGTGACAGTAATCAAACTGCTGATCCAAAGGGAATAAATAGATTAGTGATTTTTCTAGTAAAATGTCAAATGGATTTTCCAAAATGTTGGATCAATTAATACCTTCAATCCAAGGATAACATAATTCTTGTTTCTTAATGGAACCCAAAACATGATTATGCCTGTTTTGTTCTTGTTTAATTTTCTTTTTTTTTCTTTTCTTCTTCTTTTTTTTTAATTTAACCAATTTATTGGATATGGTATCAAAAGTTATGTTGATTTTCATTTTGTGGCAGAGAACAATTTAAATAAAAACTGCATTGATATCAATTTGCCCATTAATTATTGGGACTAAATATAATGCCTAAGGGTACTTAGGGAGCATAATGGATAAAACATTGTGCTTGGAGTCAGGAAAACTGATTTCTAATTTGACCTCAGAAACCATTATCAAAGAAAAAAAGAAAAATAAACTATAATCTGTGTGACTGAGTTGATCAAAGAATTTCTGTTTGCTTCTGTTCCTTCAGCTAGAAAAATGGACAAAGTAATAGTACCTACATTTCAGGTTTCTTGTGAGGTACAAGTGAGACAAATTTTTTTAAAGCATATAACATAGTGCCTGGCAAATAATAGATGTTATAAAATGCAAGAAGCTTTTAAATTATTACCATTATAATTACTAATATTCTATTTCTAAATCACATGTAGTTTATGTATATAAATATGCATACAAGCATAAATATGTATATGTGTATGTGCACATATATGTATATGTTAGAAATAGAACTTTTATCAAAAACTTTTTAGACATTTTCCCCAAATGGACATTTTTTTCCATTGCATTAAAATTACTTATACCCTAACTACATAAAACTGAAATTGTTTAATGTTTATGATCATTTCTGTTTTTTACTTGAGATGTTATCTTGTCAAGAATGCTAATCTTAAAATCACTTTGAACCTGTGTTCAAAAACTGCTTCTAAAATTTATTATCATGACACTTGCTAACTCACTTAAATTTTGACTACCTCAGTTTTCTAATTAATGTTAAATCATATTCGACTCTATGTGATTTCTTTTGGGTTTTTCTTTAAAAAATATTCTTGAATGATTTGACATTTCCTTCTGGGGCTCATTTTACAAATGAAAAACTGAGGTAAATAGACTAAAGTGACTTGTCTGGGGACACATAGCCAATAAGTGTGTGAGGCCAGATTTGAATTCAGAAAGATAAGGATTTCAGGCATAATAGTCTTTTAAAAAAAAACTGCCTCCAGTCACTGCTGGTTCATTTTATTCTAATATAAAATAGAAAACTATTTGGCATGCCCTCATTTATTATGTGTTATATTCTCCATGGAAGTCAAAAATTGGGGAAACTCTAATAGATTCCAAGATTTTTTGGTAATACCCCTTTCTTTGGTCAAATAGAACTTGATCGAAAAATGTTCTCATTCATTGAAAAATAGTGATACCTTTATCACTGTAACACATTACATATAATATTAGTATGTAAGTAATTGCATTCATATTTATTATATTATTTTGTGAAATATGAAAAGATGAATAGAAAATTTAAAAAATAATAATTATGAGGATTAAATGAATTCACAATATGATTCTGTAGTATTTCACAGGTCTTAAAATCACTATATAAAAATTCTAATAACTCTTATTAGTTATTAATTATTTGTTACTATTATTAGCTTTCCATGTTATGTGCAATTCTTCTAAACATGTTTCCACATTTATCAAGCTACACAAGAAAATTCATATGAAAATTAGAAAAAAAGCAAGCAAACAACAACAAAGAAAGTGAAAATACTATGTTATGTTCTATATTCAGTCCCCACATTCCTTTTTCTAAAGGCAGATGGCTCTCTCTATCACAGGTCTATTGGAATTAGCCTGAATTACTTCATTGTTAAAAAAAGCCACATCTATCTCAGTAGATCATCACATAATGCTGTTGTTGCTGTGTACAATGTTCTCTTGCTTCTACTCACTTCACTCAGCAACAGTTTATGTAAGTCTTTCCAGTTCTTTCTGAAATCATCCTGCTTATATTTCTTTACAGAACAATAATATTCCATTATATTAATATACCATAACTTCTTCAGCTATTCCCCAACTGATGGGCATTCACGATGTTTTCAGTTGCTTGCCACTACAAAAGGGATTACTGCAAACATTTTTTGCACTCATGGGTTCTTTTCCCTTTTTAAATAATCTCTTTGGAATATAGACCTAGTAGAGACACTGCTGGATCAAAGGATATGTACAGCTTGTTAATTTTTGTTCATCTACTATAAAATATTGAATAATACTTTTGATCTGATAGTGTACCCTTAAGGGAAGGACCAGTTATTTCATATCAAAGGTACAAGTCCAGTTTGAAAAGAAATACATTAATTGGCATGTTCAAAAATCTGTTTTTATTAATATCAAATTCAGATGTTTTGGTTACTGATTTCATGTGTGGTATGACCTTACAGGACCCTTTAGAGTGCACAGCTGAAAAACATGTTTTTGTGTCAAATTAGAATAAATAAATAAAGCATTTCCCAGAAGATGGAGGAGTAGAGAAAAGGACAATCAATCTTTTGAAGACAAGTAACATTACTTATGAAAGTAGGAAAATATATTGTTGATACATACTAAATTGTTACATTAGTCTATTTAATACTGGTCCTAATTTCTGATTTGATCTTATAGTGGGATGAGGTCACATTGATGAGTGTGCTTCAAGGATCATTAGGCCAACAAAAAGTCAGAAGGAGACATTTTTCTGTCCTAATCCTACTTAAAAGGTCCAAAGGAGAAGTCTATAATACTTGGATTAGCACAAACTTGGAGCACCAATACTGGGTCTTGGAATCAAGCACTCAATAGCAGTAGCAGCAGCAGCAGTAGCAGCAGCTTCAGGAGCTTTCAGCCTAGAGATGGTAAGTAGACCAGATGGATAGAATGGAATCATGGGATATTTTGTTGTTGTTGTTGTTGGCATTGGGTGCAAATGGTGTTGTTATGCAAATTTATTGTCCATTAAAAGTAGGGAAGAGAGGAATGCTAGTGTCTTTCACAAATGATCAGGTTAGTTGATGGTACTTTCAAGTCCAAGAGGAACATTTAGACAAGATCATAGCATAGAAAAGGAGAATAAAGACAATGGCTCCTTTAGAATCATACGACCTTGGAAATACCAAAAAATTTGTTTTTTTGACAAATAGAGGCTCTGAAAACAGTTACACAAAAGATCCTGAAACATGGAACAATGCCTTGCCAAACATCAGAAGAGAAAAAAATAAACTTTAACATAAAGAGCAATGTCCAAAAATAATTTAGAAAAAAAGTGAGGAACCAACAAAATAATAATTGAATATAAAATGCTTTCCCTCCTTGAAAGGAGGAAAAACCAAGATACAAACTCAGAAGTCAGTAATATGAAAAAAAAAACTACAAGCAAAGCTGAAAAGAAAATTTTGAAACTATGACCAGAAAGCAATCTCAGAATCAAAGAAATAAGGAGTTAAAGTATAAAGAAAACATTCAAAATCAATTCAAGAAAATTTTATAAAAGATCATTACCAAGTTGGGAATGAGGCACAAAAAAAAAAAAAAAAAAAAAAAACTGAAGGAAATATGCATTATAAAAAAGCAAAATTGATCAAATAGGGAAAAAAGGAAAATTTCATGAAGAAAAAAAATTACAAATGGGAATGTGGAAGGTGATAACTCTATGAGTCTTTTAAGTCCTAGTAAAATAAATCTAAAGAAAGAAAAAGAAATATGAAATATCTCCTCACAAAAAAACTTCTTGGAAAATATTTTCATGGAATATAACTTAAGAATTATTGGGCTAACTGAAAGCCTTAATAAAAAAATGAGAGCCTACATCTCATTCAACAAGAAAGTGTAAAGGAAAACTGATGTCTTAAATGTAAAGGGTATAACAGAAATGGAAAGAATCCTCCAGGCACCTCCTGAAAGTTATCCCAAAATTAAAATTCTCAAGAATAGTATAGTTAAATTTCAGAGTTCCAAGATCAAGAAGACAATATTACAAGTTGATATAAAGACACAATTTAAATATTGTGGAATAATAGTTAGCATCATACAGGACTTAGAAGCTCCCAATATAAAGGAGTGGAAGATTTGGAATATGATATTCCTGAAAGGAAAGAAGCTTAAACTATAAGCAAACATAAAGTACTAGGCAAAACTGAGTCTTTTAAGAGTAAATTGGAATTTAGCAAAATAGTAGACATTCCTTTATGAGATGATAACTGTAACTCAAAAAAGCTTCATAATTATTGCCATTTAGAAGGTATCTACATAGGCAGAAGACACATGTGTGAATCGTAATGTTTGTTTCTCTTCAAGAAGAGAATGTGAGAATGAGAAAGCAGGATGCAATGAAATAATGGGGGAGAGAGAAAAAAGAAAGAATTTTTTTTCATAAAGACCTATGCAAGGAAGACTTATTAGAGTAAAGGCAGAAATCAGGACAAAAAAGGCAATGTTTGAACCTTACTCTCACGTTTGGGATAAAAATATACCTAAAGAGTTGAAATGAAAGGCTGAAGAAGTGTCTATGGTACTTCAGCTGAAGAAAAGAGGCCAGGGAGACAGTCATGATGTCAAACAAAGAAAAAGGAGCAATAGAATGAATTAAAAGAGATAATCAAGGAAATTACATTTCTTTAAAAGGTAATAGAGACAATGGAATAATATCAAAAACTGCATGGCATGTTTTTTCTGTTAAGGGTATCATTTCTCAAATATTATCAAATTGAGATAAATGTGTAAAAATAAGAGCTATTCTACAACTGATATGTGTAATATTCTCTCTAAAATGTAATATTCTCTTGTTGGGGTTTTCTTGGAGTCTCTGGAGGCAGCCATTCTTTCAGTACAGGAATCACCACAAGTGCAGCCTGAGATTAAAGTCCAAATCCTTTATTGTCTCCTTCAAAGTCTTGTCTCCTTCACTTGGGGCTCAGCTAGTTTTTCTGGAAGCCTTCTGGGATCTTGGTTTCAGTGGAGAAGCGAAGGAAGATAGCTTGCCACCATTTAGTTCTCTGGTCTTCCCTCTTTCTGATTCTGACTCAGTTTTTCTGAGTATATACAGTCTCTTATCAAAGGTGTAAATCTTGTAAAATTATAGTAAGTACTAAGTACTTGTACTGAACTAGACAACTGTTAAGCACCATGCTAAATAATCATCATTTCTATCAATTCCCCTGACTTAGCACCTTGTTTCAAGTTCTGGCCCATAATAGATATGTGGTATAGTTAGCGAGACAGACAAATAAATTACATACATATATAGTTTTCAGAAGAAATAAAAAACATCTATAGTCATATAAAAAATTGATAAAACCTTGTTGATTAGAGAAAGGCAATTTAAAACAACTCTGAGGTACTTCCCCATGCTTTTCAGAAATGATGAATGCCAGGGGAGATGAAGGAAAATATTAATAAATTAATAAAATTGAAAATTAATAAACTAATAAAATATTAATAAAAACTAATTAATAGAAGAGTGACATAGTCCAAACATTCTGCATAACAATCTAAAACTATACCTTAATTATAACTAAACTTTAGCTTAATGGGCTAAAAAAATAGGAATATTCTTCAATCTAGCAGTATGTATCACAAAGTAATCAAAGGAAAAGGAAAACATACCTATATGTACAAAAATATTTATAACAGTTTTTTTTTTCTGGTGACAAAGTATTAGAAATCTAGACTTCATTAGTTATGAAATGGCAGAATAAGTTGTATCACATGACTGAGATAGAATAATATTGTGCTATAAGAAATACAAGAAAGATACAGAGGTAGAGACAGAGACAAAAAGGAGGTAAGGAAGGTGCTGACAAATTTGTGCTCTAGGAACAGTTCTGTTTATGAAAAGAAACTTGTAGTCTTTCCTTTCATATTATAAATGAGGAAAATAAGGCACAGAGATAGTAATTGACTTTCTCAGGCAAACATACATATTTAGGTTCAGTTATGGAATTTGAACTCATCTACATCCAGAGTCACTAATTTTTCCATTGCACCAAGCTAACACACTGAACAATGCAAAATGGCTACAAGGGCAATGAGTTGGATTTGAGACTATTCTTTAAAAAAGATAAGAAAAAAAAATGTTTTGGTTCACTTTACTGCTCTCAATAATCCATCAGCAATATCAATTCTCCTGGCATCTACAATCCTTATCCATAACAAAAACAAATAAACCAACAAATTAACAAACAAAAACATTCTCCTACTTCCTGATATCTCCTATCTCTCAAGTACAACAGGTCAAGTAGAGTTCTATTCCATTTCATGCTCAAATTTAACTCTCTGATTGATTATAATTTACCTATATGTTTGTCTCATTCTTCCAGTGGATGATTCTCAAATATTTTGCTTTGGGAATGATCAACTCTAAAGTTTGAAAAGGAGAAAATGGCTTGATGAATGAAAAGGAATTAAAAGTGAAATAACTTGCTACTACAATTGCTGATTTTTTTTTAGTTTTGAATTTTTGCTTCAGTTAGCAGAAATATTTTTTGGTGTTGTACTTATTTCTGAATTCATATCATAAGAGCTATCTACTATACATAAACTTTTAAATATTTATATCCAGTTTTCAGTTTAAATAGATAAAATTACAAAATGCATATTTATTAACTTTAAGATGTTAAGAACCTAATACCAAGTTATCAATAATCAGTATTTTGTGAAGATTCAGAGTTCTCCTAAATGCCATATTTTAAAAGTTCAGTTTTTCTTCAGAAGGATATTACTGATATTTAAATTACATAGACTCTCCTTCATTTGGGTCAGAACTCACCCAATTATGAAATGAGTTTTATGTAAGGTAAGGAATCCTATAGTATCTGAGTCAAGCTTGTTTGGAGACAGATCTTTTTGTCTAGACAACCCAAGACAGGGAGTGGTCTTATATGGAGATATTTTCTATATCTAGAGATAAGATAATATGAGGATGGTATGACTTCAACCACTTTTGGAAGGATATGTAAACTATGGGTCTGTCACCATGATTACCTTTGATATAAGAGAGATTGTCAAATGATCATATTTTATTAATAACCTGTTGACATAAATGATTAAATTAATTAGAAACCATGTCTCTTAAAAATATTTTAATGTCTTACAAGCATAGTATATACATATGGAAAAGATAATGAAGGTTAAATAATATGTGTTTGCTACCTGACAACTATCTGGTACAAATCTTATGATATAGTAATTAAAGAAAGAGAAATTAATTATTGCCTAAAGATTATAAAACAAGACTACACAGTGGAATGAAGACAAATAACACTGGTATTGAAAAATGGCAGAATTATAATAATTTTATTTTCTAGGCAATATTTTATATGAAGAACATGGCTGCTGTCATTAGGCAAACAGCATGAAATAAAATAGAAAATTTAGTGTATTGCAAAATTTTATTCCTATTGAAACAGGATTTTGAGGAATTTTTTTTCCTAAGAATGATGATTATAGAACTTTCTAAGTGCATAGTGTAGATTAAAGACCAAAATCACTTATTGTTTTATTTAGCTCATTTCCCCCAATTATATAGAATGTTGGAATTCCATCAGGAATTGAAAAAAATGTAACACTGAAGGTTGGAGTTGATGATGGAAACATGAAATTACATCTAGGAGAAATATAATAAATCTTCAAATCCAACTTTTGCTATTTGGAAGAGTGAAACTGAAGACCAGAAAACAAGAGTGATCTTTATTCTGAATTCATCATTTTGACAGGCGGAAGAAAGACCTAATGGTAGGAAAAAATTTCACAACTGTGATGGAATTCATTCTCCTGGGATTTTCTGACCTTCCCAACCTACAAGGATTTCTCTTTGGAATATTCTCTGTCATCTACCTAAGTATACTGATAGGGAATGGCCTCCTCATTGTTATAACCAAGATTGATTCAACTCTTCAAACTCCTATGTATTTTTTTCTGGGACAGTTTTCTTTTTTGGAAATCTGTTACACATCTGTCACTCTCCCCAGGATGCTGGTAGATCTCTACTCCCAGAAGAGAACTATTTCATTACTAGCTTGTGCTGTACAAACTTGTTTCCTT
The DNA here is from genome assembly GCF_016432865.1 of Antechinus flavipes. Taxonomy (NCBI): domain Eukaryota; kingdom Metazoa; phylum Chordata; class Mammalia; order Dasyuromorphia; family Dasyuridae; genus Antechinus; species Antechinus flavipes. The sequence goes on from NC_067403.1 coordinate 245,397,113, forward strand.
TATATTCTGGGAGGGGCAGAATGCTTGCTCCTGACTGTGATGGCTTATGACCGTTATGTGGCCATTTGTAAGCCTCTCTACTATCCTATTATCATGAATCACAAAGTGTGTGTTCAACTGGTTATGGCTTCCTGGATGACTGGGGTTCCATTATTAATAGAGGAGACATACCAAATTTTTTCTCTGAACTTTTGTGGTCCCAACAAAATCAATCACATTTTCTGTGATGCCCCACCTTTATTTCAGTTGGCCTGTGGAGAAACATATAAGATAGAGGTTTCTGTCCATGTTATTGCTCTATTATTTGGCATAATTCCTTTTCTATTGATACTTACTTCTTATGTCAAAATCATAACTACTATCTTGAAACTGCCTTCAACCTCAAAAAGATCAAAAGCCTTCTCTACTTGTTCATCTCACCTTATAGTTGTTGCCTTATTCTATGGGTCAGCATGTATTGTGTATTTGCAGCCAAAATCCACACAATCAGCGGGATCAGGAAAATTGCTTGCTCTTTTCTACACCACTGTAACACCAATGTTTAATCCCCTTATATACAGTCTGAGAAATAAGGATGTCATTGCTGCACTGAGAAAACTACTTCCTAAATAAATCAAGTTGTGGAGCAATTAGTCAAATTTATAACCATTAGTTTTCTTTTCTTCCACATTTCCTAATATATATGACAGAGACAGAGACAGACAGAGACACAGAGATAGACACACACAGATATAGAATAGATTTAACACATTTGATGAAACTAAATATCCACCTAACTTTTATTGTTTTTCATGGAATTTGCAGTCAACTAAACAATTCAGTTTCTCTTCCTCTCTTTCTTTCTCCCTCTTTTATCTATATATGTGTATAAATACATTCATACATGTAAACATACACTTCTATACAATGTATATGTGAGTATATATATGCAAACAAACATATATACATAATCATATAATCACAATATGTGTGTATAGATAACATTAATATGTTTATAGTATCTATACCAAATACATAAATATATTTATAAATACATACATGTATAGATACACATATGTGACATACAGTATACCTATATATTTAGATGGGCATATTTATTGAGTAGAAACACATATAGCTAAACTAACTATATAGATCCATATATACATGTATTTTATATATCTCTATATACATATATAGATATCAATATAGATAGCATGCACTATGCAGAATATACTATGAAAATACAAAAATAAACCTAATTATTTTTGTGTGAGTAGCTAAGAGTTATAGTAGATAGAACACTGGACTTGAAGTTAGGAAGATCTGAATTCAAATCCAGCTTCAGACACTAGCTATGTGATCCTGGACAAGTCAATTAGCCTCTATTTGCCTAACTTCCCCATCTGTAAAATGGGGCCAAATGGAGAAGGAAATAACAAATCACCCTGGAATCTTTCCCCAAAAAACTCCAGGGACAAAATCTATGAGATCAATTAGAGTCAAGCACAGGACTGAACAAAAATAATATCATAGCACCACATTATACCTACCTGAGTATATAATTATTATATTCCATGTACACTATAGCAATTATAGGGTAATATCCATCTATCTATCAAGCTATCATAATATATAGTTTATATACATATATAAATATTAATTTATACATATGTAGCAAAATCTAGATATGAAGACATGTGCATATATCCATGCATGTTTATTTGTACTACATTATAGCATGTTCCACATATAATTAATGTGCTAAATGTAGTATATATATATATATATATATATATATATATATACTACATATTGTAAAGTATAAATTGAGTTATGCATGCATATATCTTATATACATAGAGAAGGGAGGAACCAACTCCAGGTCTCCCTGCCCTGCAGGTACTTCCCTTCCTTTCTCTCTCCTCATCCCTTCCTTATCCTCTTTCTCCTGACAAACAAATCATGAGGCTCCTGATTTTAAAAATGAACACAAATTATTGATTCATTTGGGGGAAAGCATGCAATATATAAAACCTGCGGACCTTTACCTGTTGAATGGGATAGGATTATTTAAATCTTCCTTGCATCCATTTCCTGATGTCATCTTTAAGAATGAAGGGCAAGGGGAATGGCCAAGATGGTGGAGAGTAGACAGGTCTTTATCTGAATTCTTCCTGGAGTTCCTCAGATTAAGCCTCTGAACTGGTTTTGAAGTGACAGAATACAAGAATATTTGCAGTGTAACAAATTTCCAGCAAAAGATATTTGGGAAGAATTTCAGAAAAGGTCTGTTTCAATCAGGCACAGGAGGATTGAACAAGCACAGGTGTAGTGCAGGGACCCAGAGTTGTGTGGCTTCTATTCACAACGGGCTTCTACTGAGAGTCTCTTAGCCAAAATGGAGCCGAATTGGCTAATCTGTCCTGGTTAAGAAGACAGGATCAGCAGATTAGCTGTGAGATATCCCACACAACTACAAAAGGCAAATAATGAGTCCCGGAACCTACAGAATAACTTGGAACTTGACCACAACATCCTGCACAGGAAGGAAGCCAGGAGCACTAGCTCCAGGATAACATAAAGGTATGGAGGAAGTTTAGGACAATTTTTCCTTTGCCCTAAGAGTCAACATCAACCTTAAAAATGAGCAAAAAAGCAAAAAGAACTTTGACCATAAATAGCTTTTATGGAGACAGAGAAGAATAGACCTGAAATCCTGAGGACACTAAATACTTCAAAAAGAATGCCCAAATTTTCTCCAAAAGAATCCCCAAATTGTGATATAAGTTGGTCTCCATCTCACAAGGCTCTTAGACAAATTCAAAAAAGATTTTAATAAGAATTCGATGAAAAATGGGGAAAGCAAATGAAAACTTGACAGGACAATATAGAAAAGGAAACACAGAAATTATCTGAAGAAAACTCCATTAAAAATAGATTTAGAGAAATGGAAAAAGCATATAACTCCTTATAAAATATATCTAATAAAATGGAAAAATAAAATAACTCATTGAAAAACATAATTTGTGAAATGGAAAAAAAAATAAACAAAACAATTCATTTAAAAGCTCAATTGGCCAGATGCAAAAGGAGATAAAAAATCTAAGTGAAGACAATATTTCACTAAGAATTAGAATTGAATAAATGGAAGTGAATGGCACAAGAATCTGTCAAACAAAACAAAACAAAAATGAGTGTGTGTGTGTGTGTGTGTGTGTGTGTGTGTAAAATACCTTATTGGAAAAACAACTGATCTGGAAAATAGATCAAAGAGAGACAATCTAAGGAATATTGGACTTCCTGAAGGCCATGATGAAAAAAAGAGTCTAGACAACATCTTTCAGGAAATCTTCATGGAAAATTGCCCTGATGCCCTAGAACCAGAAGGACCTGAGGGTAAAATAGCCATTGAAAGATTTCATCAATTACCTCCTGAAAGAGACAACAAAATAAAAACTCCAAGGAATATTGTAGCTGAATTTCAGAATTATCAGATCAAGGAAAAAATATTATAAGCAGCCAGAGAGAAACAATTCAAATATTGAGGAGTCACAATCAGGATAACCCAGTACCTAGCAGCTTCCTCTTTAAAGTACAGAAGTGCCTGGAATATGATATTCCAAAGGGCAAAGGAACTTGGATTGCAAACTAGAATCTACCATCCAGGAATTAAGCATCATATTTCAGAGAAAAAAAAAAAAAGACATTCAAAGAAACAGGTGAATTTCATTTATTTCTGATAAGAAGACCAGAGCTGAACAGAAAATTTTATCTTCAAACACAAAGGTCAAAGAAATATAAAAAGTTAAAAATGAAAGAAAAAAATATTTCTTTTAAAAGTTACAAAATTCATATCCCTATATGGGAAGATGATATGTTTAATAATGGATTCTTTCCTAAAATGATCCGTAGCATCTATGTAAAACCATCAGCAAACATCATATATAATGGGCTTAAACTAGATGCATTCCCAATAAGATCAGGTGTTAAACAAGGTTGCCAGTTATCACAATTACTATTCAATATTCTACTATAAATGTTAGTTTTAGTAATAAGAGAGGGAAAAAAAATTAAACAAATTGGAGTAGATGAGGACAAAACCAAATTATCATTCTTTGTAGATAATGTGATGGTATATTTAAGAGAATCCTAGAGAATTAAATAAAAATAACTGTTAGAACCAATTCACAATCTTAGCAAAGTGGAGAATGCATAATAATTACATATAAATCATGAGCATTTGTATATGTTATCAACAAAGTCCAGCAGCAAGAGATACAAAGAGAAACCCCATTCAAAATAATTGTAGATGATATAAAGTATTTGAGAGTCTACCCACCAAGGCAATGTCAGTAACTATATGAACACCATTGCAAGGCACTTTTCATACAAATAAAATCTAATGTAACCAATTGGAAAAACATCAAATGCTCATGGGGTGGCCAAGCTAATATAACAAAAAATGACAATACTCCCAAATTAATCTACTTATTCACTGCCATACCAATCAAACTCCCAAGTAATTATTTTACAGAGCTAAAAAAAAAAAATTAACAACATTCATCTGCAAAAATAAAAGATCAAGCATTTCAAGGGGATTAATGAAAAAAGAAATGCAAATGAAGGCGGACTAGCTGTACCAGACCTAAAACTATATTATAAAGAAGCAGTCATCAAAACCATTTGGTAATGGCTAAGAAGTAGAGTTATTAGATTAGATCAGTGAAATAGGTTAGATTCACAAAAGACAGTAGTCAGTGATTATACTATCTAGTGTTTGATAAACCCAAAAAGATTCCAGCTTCTGAGATAAGAACTCATTATTTGATGGAAATTGTTGGGAAAATTGGAAATTGGTACAAAAGAAACTAGGCATTGACCTACATCTAACACCATGTAGTAAGATAAAATTGAAATGGATTTGTGATTTAGATACAAAGAGTAATACAATAAGCAATGAGAAGAATAAAGGATGATCTATCTCTCAAATCTGTGGGTAAGGAAGGAATTTGTGGCCAAAGGAGAACTAGAATACATTATGGAATGCAAAGTAGATAATTTTGATTATATTGAATTATGTCAAAAAAGTTTTTATACAAACAAAACCAATATAGACTAGACTAGAAGAGAAATAATGAGCTGGGGCAAAATATATATCCAAGGCTTCCAATAAAGGATTCATTTCTAAAATGTGTAAAGAATTGACTCAAATTTATAGAAATTCAATCATTCTCCAATTGATAAATGACCAAAGGCTATGAAACAACAATTTTCAGATAATGAAATTAAAACAATTTCTAGTCATATGAAAAGGTGTTCTAAATCATTATTGAACATAAAAAATGTAAATTAAGACAATTCTGAGGTACCACTACACACTTCTCAGATTGAGTAAGATGACAGGAAAAGATATTCATGAATATTGGAGGAGATGTGGAAAAACTGGGATACTAATATATTGTTGGTGGAATTGTGAATTAATTTAACCATTCTGGAAAGCAATTTGGAAATATGCCCAATGGGCTATCAAACAGTGCATACCCTTTAATTCAACAATGTTCCTACTGGGTCTGTATCTCAGAGATCATGAAAAAGGGTAAATGACCTATGTGTACAAGGATGTTGTAGTAGATTTTTTTGTAGTTGCAAAAACTGGAAGTTGAGTGGAAACCCATTAGTTGGAGAATGGCTGAATGAGTTATGGTAGATGAATGTTATGGAATATTATTGTTTTAAAAGAATCAATCAGCAGGATGATTTCAGAGAGACCTGGAGAGATATATATGAACTCATGTAAGTAAAATGAGTAGAACAGATCAATTTACATAGCAACAATAAGATTGCACGATGACCAATTCTGATGGATATGGCTCTTTTCAATAGAGAGGTTAATTAGGCCAGTTCTAATGGTCTTTTGATGAAGTGAGCCATCTTCATCCAGAAAGAGGAACTGTGTGGGATCTGAGTGTGGATCACAATGTGATATTTTCACTTTTTGTTGTTGTCTGCTTGCATTTTGTTTTCTTTCCTATTTTTTTTTTCTTTTTGATCTAATTTTTCTCATGCAACATGATAATTGTGGAAGTATGTGTAAAGAAATTGTATTTATTTAAGACAAATTCCATTGCTTGTCATTTGAGCGAGAGGGCAGAAAGAAGGGAAGGGAAAATTTGAAGCATTAGGTTTTGCAGGAGTGTATGTTGAACATTGTCTATTTATATGTTTTGAAAATAAAAAGCTTTAATTAAAAAAAAAATGAAAAGCAAACAACAACCTCTGTCTTAATCCTTGAATGTGTGTTGTCTCAGTGAAATTGACAATTGTTAGAGAAAGATCGTAGCTTAAAAGGGCTAAAGTCTCCCACTATATCCAAAGACATCTCCACATCTATATCTTGCCATTGGATGCAAATAGCACTGGAAGACAAAGTAAGAATGGTAACTTTGAACCTCATTCATACTGAAATCCAACTTACTTGCAATTCATGGTATCACTAAACGTATCTGTAACTCAGATTTTTTTCTCCATTTACCAACATGTACATATCCTGTCATGTTTATACTTAAGTATCCTACATTTCCTAATAAACATATAATATTTTTATCAGTTCTATTTCTTTTTTTTAAGCATACCTTTTTTACAAAGCCACTTTCAATTATGGGCTTCATTTCACTAAATATGTGAAATACTAAGAGACCCATTTTAGTTTTTGCATAGGATTCATTTTATGAGTGAAATATGAAGTAATGTTATGTTCTAGACCACAAGTCAGTCAGTGCAAAGGAACTAAGATAATGGATCACATGGTATATGTGAGAGACAACAAAAAGCCAGTTACTCCTGACCATAAAATGTGAGAAAGGGTGAAGTATAAGAGACTAGTCAGATAGCAGCAAGTTTATAAAGAACTCTAAAGATTAAAAAAGTGATATTTTATCCAGATTGTATTAAGTAAAAGAGTGACATGATTAGATTTATGGTTAAAAAATAAAAATACTTTTCAAATTTAGTAGAAGGTGAATTGGTAATGGAAATGGACTTGAAAGAGGAACACCAATTAGGAATTCATTGTAATAGTCAAGGTAAGAACTAACAAGTGACTGAATTAATGTAAAAGTTATGTGAACATTAGGTAGGCTATTAATTTGTTTTGTGAAAGTGAAGATGCATTCCATCATTGTTCAGGAATTCAAAATTGATCAATTCATGTACAATGTTGTCATATAAATTTTAATTCAATTATATCACATATAATAATTATAAAATTTTATAAGGATCCAGAAGACATCTAATCCAACTCTTTTAAAACACCTTTTAAATCTCAATGGATATATGTGTCAAGATGAAACAGAGAATTACAAAGTAGTAACAACAAAAGGCTTTAATTAAAATAAGGGGATTTCATTTCAGGACAACACAGAGCGCCAAATTATGGAGTGCTAGATAGAGGCAAAAGGGACAAATTTAAACTCTTTTAAATACATCTCAATAAGGCAAGTTTTTGGAAGGCATAACCTTCCAAATCTTTTACATAAGTTGTTTTGCCACGTAGCCAAAAGTCCATAGCAAAGGCTGGGGAAGCTAAGGGAGTGGTGACATCTGGTCAGAACAGCTGGCTCCAGGTGCAACAACAAGGAATTTCTAGAGAAGCCATAGAACTGGCTCTAACTGGTTCAATACTGCTCTGAACATGGACTCAGGATCAGACAGCCTCTCTGTTGTCTGCATTCAAATATTGTCTCTCCAATCTATATTTGAAGACTTCCAGTGATCATATGTTGATATGTTGGGGAACACTGGCTCATCAGCCATTTAAATTATGTTACCTTTTTCATTTCAACTTTGTGGAAGAGGACATCTCTTTTTTTATTTGTTTTAAACTTTTTTTTTTTATAGAGTTTGGTGAGGAAGAAAGAAGATAAAGGAAAATATACAATATATGCCTATCAAGAAAAAGGCTAACAAGGATATTTAACTCCTAAAGATTTTCAGGCAAAAATATTTCAATGGTCAGAGAGGCTACTACTGAAGAAAGCTCCTATGAGTAAAAAAAAAAAAAAAAAATAGAGAGACAGAGGAAGATATGGATCTTCCCATAAGTGCTATTTTCAGGGATAAAGAAAGCTTAAAGAGACCATACCCATCCTACTTGCTACAAGAGAAGTGGACTCAGAACCCTTGTGAGTAACTTACCATATGAAGATTAGGATGCAGAAACTCTAAGAAAAGATTTTTAGGCAAATGGGCAAATAATGAACAAGTATTAGACAAAAGTCAAAAAGGAACTGTAAAATAAGTGATATAGGAAAAATCCTATTATGGCTCATTAACTATTCTACAACTTAAACAAATGAATATATTTTTTTTAAAGAGTAAGGTGTACATCATCAAAAATGATTTACGAGACAAAATCCATGAGGTAATAGCAGCAATAAAAATTATTTAAAAGGGAAAACAAAAATAAAAAAGAATTCTATAAAAATAAAGACAAATTAAAAAAGCAATTGATAAAAGACTAGAATATAGAGAAAAGGAAGATAAGCAATCAAGAGTATAAAAAACATTTTTTCCCTAGAAAGAGGTTCAGAAATGAAAATTTGAGCTTTATGAACAAAAGAAATGCAAGAGAAAGAGAAGAATGAGTCTACTGCAGAATTTAAATGAAGAAAAAAAAATCAAACATTAGAAACCAATATAAAAGCAAGCAAGAACAATGAAAAAGTAGAAATTTTAAAAGCTCCAAAACCAATGTAAGAATTTAAGCAATAAGACTCATAGAGCTGGAATGAGAGTAAGGGGATGAGATTTTTTTTTTTTTTTTTTTTTTTTATGTTTCTACCTTCCTCTGACAAAATCTTTGAAGTTTTGATGCTTCTCTGAGGCACAGTTTAAGGTGCTTCAGAATTTTTAAGATTATTTTTCTATGGCTTAAACTTTCTTCAACAACAAAAACAATAACAACTAACATTTGTGAAAGCAATTTAAGTTTTGCAAATTATTTAAATATTATCTCATTTGATCTCCCCAAAATACTGGAATGTGAGTGCTATTAACAAACCAATTTTACAGAAGAAACGGAGATAGAGTTTAAATAACTTGCACAGAGTTATACAGCTAGTAGGTGATCTAAGCTAATATTAAACATAGATATTATTTATTTTAATTCAGGTATTCTATTCATACTACCATAAAATTGCCAGCTATTCTGGTTTCTAAGTCTTCTCATCTTGTCTTAACATGGTGCCTCTGTTTCACTGTCTCATACCTTAATCTAAAATTGTTGCTTTTAGCTAATCCCACCTACATACATTTTTTCTCTAATAAAGTGTTCTGAATATCAGCATTTCAATTGAAGAAGCAGAGAATTTAATTAAGAGATTCAACTAATTAATTTCTCTGCTTTTTGAATTAAAGTATTAATATTCAGAATACTTTATTAATGAAAAAAAGTGGATTTCCCCTTATTTGTCAACTATGAGATCTTTAATTATTTAATCCAATTCTTGATATGTAAGATGAAAGAGTTTGAAATATCTTAATGCTAAGGCCTAGTTTCATTCTCACCTCACTTATAAATTCTAAAGTTTCTACCCCCATGTGTGGGAACAAAAATACAAGTTATCTTTATTTATATTGTGGAGTGAAACAAATAAAAACACCTAAAATATTGCCATTGATTATCCATGAAGAAGGATTCTTGACATACATACATTCATAGATACAAATACATGTATGCATGCATATTAGAAAAATATACATATACATGCACATCTATGTTGAAATATATGTTTTAGACAAAAATTGACATTCTTTCAAAGACTTTTAAACTGCTTTGCTTCATCTATGTGTTTCTCACACAAATGTTTTGCATTTCTTCAAGAAGATAAGAACCCTGAGAATGGCCCAAGTCACCTTCTAGACTTGCAATTGCAAAGCCAATTTTACAATGAGACATTGATTTCCTAATAAGAGCTCCTTATCCATTACAATCCCAGAATTTAGAAGCCAATTACATGAAGACTTTTTATTTTTACTCAAGTCAAGATCAATGCAGGTCTCCCCGCCTGTTACCTATCTTCTTCCCTTTTCCATATATCCTCTCCCATAAACTTGGAAGTGCCTCTGCCTGATATTGCCTAAATGATAGAGATGTGTTACCTATGATTTTGTTGTCACCCAAAGTCCCCAAAAGAGAGTTTTAATGATATATTTTTTGTTGTTTATTTCAGCCTTGACTGAGCTCCAGGGAATCTGTCCCCTAGTACCTGCACAATATAAACAGGTCTCTTGTGTAACAAATCATAGAGGTGAGAATTGTTTTCTACCTCTCTTTCTAACAATTTATCAAAGCTGTTTTGTGAGTTTTTATGACTATAAGAAACCCAGATTATCTTTTGATTCAACCACCTAGAGTTCACTTCAGTTTAATGTATGTCTAAAATACACAATGATGGAACCATTTAAGCATATTCTTTTTGATATGTATGTGTGTATTTGTGTGTGCAGGAACACAAAATTATAAAAGTTAACAGGGCAGTTTGAATAAGCTGAAATTTCAAACAATCTGTTTGGTAAGTGAAATGCATTTCATGTAATTTCTTGTATTTCTTTAAATTTTTATGAATTTCTTCATATTCTAAATGTAATAAAAAAATATAATAACAGTGGAAAGGGAGGATGTATTTGGATGTTCATGGATTATGTATTATATTGGGTGTCTGGTTTTAAATGTTTCACTTGTAGCAAATTAAAAATTACCTGTGTGGGCCTCAATTTCCTTACCAGCAAAATAGAATTATTCATGTTTCTAATAATTAACTTCTAGAGTTCCTATGTTGATCATATGTGATACTGTGTGCAGTTTCTTTGTTCCTTAAGAGGTTATATAAAAGCTGTTGTTTTTGATGAGGATCATGATAGATGATGATGATGATGATAAGGGTAAACAACTTCAATTGTTGAGCTATACCCTGCGGAACAAATGGGATTTTAAGTGGAGATAAGATTAAAAACATTGAGAAAAGCATAAAAGATGACTCAGATGTTTAAAAAATAGTTTTATAAAATGGTCACGATGTCTTTTTGACTTGATCACAAAAGTCCACAAAAGTTCATATGTTGTGTTTCATATATCTAAACAGTCATACTAGGATAAACAGTGAAATATTGGAAGGGAAATCAAGACAAAAATTAAAACCTGATTTTCAATAGATTCATTTATAAAATTAAAGTAATTGACTGATTAATTAGTCTTGTCTTGATATGGGGAATGGAGTACTCAAAGATCTATTATTGGCCATATGCTTGATATTGTTAGCAACATGTTTTTCAACATATAAAAAGCCTATTTATCACATTTTTAGATGACAGAAACCTGTATTGAGTAGAGAATTTACTGATAAAATTGGGATTCAGTCAGCATCAGAAAAAAGACTTTATAAGCTAATATATCAAATTGATTCTAAATTAAAGTCAATAGTAGTAAACATAAAATATTTTGAATCAATATATAAATTTCAAAAGGAAACGATAGAGTGAATACAGCCAGAGTTAAGATTCTCTGGATAAAGGTTAAAATCAGAAGAATGACAAAATTAATGTGTCAAAATCAACAAGTTAAAACATAGTCAATGAAAGAAGATGTTTCCAAATCTTATTTATTGCATTGACTGAATGAATAGTCGTTTTATCTGGTAAAAAGATGATACAACTTTATAAGGATGCTGGAACTTGGTGATCCATTCTTTTCATCATATTTTAGAAATGGCCCTGATAAAGCTTGAGTTCATTCTGAGAAACTTGACTAAAGGGATCAAGGAACTATGGCTTATTTCTTCTAAAATATAAATGAAAAAACTGAAGCTAGGTTTCTAGATTTTTTAAAAATGATATTTATATAGCAGCTCTTTCAAGCACTTAAAAAAATTGTCCTATAAAAGAAATATCAGACATCCTCTACTTGAACTTCAATGTGACTAAAATAAAATTGGTAGGAATTGGAGAGAGAGAGCTAAGGGGAGAGGTACAGAAGACATTCCTAATAAGTAGAGTTATTCAGTCTTGGAATGAATTGCTTGAGGATATAATACATATGCTCTTACTTGTGTTTTACTATTCCAAATGTAAACATCTGCTTAGCACCCATATTATAGAAATTATCAGAGAAATCTGATATGACTGGAAATATATTTTTTAAACATCTTGAAATCGTGTTAATTGTGATTCTTCAATTATTTCTTTTCCTGTGGATTCAAAGGATAAATAGCCCCAGCATTAAGAGGAGAACCTATAAAATAATTTCCTTAGACTAAAAATGTGTTTAATTGCAAGAGCAAGAGCTCATAAATCCCAATGGATATTACACATTAGAATTAAAATGGAGGTTGGAAGTAATATAGGAAAACCACCTCACTGTACACATAAGAAATTTATTTCTCAGAGTTATTCAGTCCTCAGGGGAAAAAAAATGAGACTAGAACTCTAGCTCTATTATCCTACCTTCAATTTTATTTCCTCCTTAGTTTTCATTTCAAACCAAATTAAATAATAATATTGAAAACAACAGTAAAAAATAATATAAATTTTAAATAAATAAGTAAATGCTAGATGAATTAAAAAATCTCTCTCTCTCTCTCTCTCTCTCTCTCTCTCTCTCTCTCTCTCTCTCTCTCTCTCTCTCTCTTTTTCCACTCCTTATTCTCAACCCACCCATATCTATTATTTTTCCTACCTAAATGATATAGAGTAAAAAATCACAGGAGAGGGTAATAAAGGTACTGGAATTAACTTCAATTTTTCACTATGTTTTTTGAGCAAGTAATTTCTTCTCTCTGGACTTCACTTTATTCACCTATAAGATCAGTAGACTTAACTATATGATGTCTAAACTCTTTGCCAACTTGGACTTTCTATGGTCTAACTTCTAATGCCTATAGTCTTTTTCTCCCTAGCTCTTATATTCAATGTGCTAAGCACTTCCCAGCTGCAATGTCTTATTTTCAAATCAATTTGCATGATGAGGATCCTTCCAGTTCTGATGTTCTAATATGCTGACAGGTGAGAACTTGATCATTCCTTAAAGAATGTAACAAGCAGAAGAAATTTCAATAGATATTCCCTTTACAGAAGCACAGATACGTTAACCAATAGGTAAAGTAATGATGAAAGACTTAGAAGCACTCAAAGCTTTTCTATAAAAGTAAATTGAAAAATTAGATCCTTAATGGAATTGAAAATTCAAACAATAAGGTGCATACAGAACATCTGATCAGAAAACACACAACAAAAGACACTGACAGTCTTCTCCCATTAGGAAGATCTGCATTTACATCTGTTTTCAGACAGGATCTTTAGCTAGTCATTTAGCCTCTTTCTGGCTAATAATAATAAATAATAATAAAATGGGGGTCAAGAAAATCTTTCTCTTAGGGTTTTTGTGAGAGGAAATATTAGAATGATATCTATAAAGTACTTTTCAAACGATAGACATGTATATATAGCTAGATAGATATAGATAGGTAAAAATAGATACATACATGCATATGTGTGGATGGATGGGATATGTGTATTATATATTTTATACATGATTTAAAAGTTAGTATAAACACATACACAAATAAACACAAAATAAAATAAACTAGTGTGTGATATGTCACATATTAGTTTATTTTATTTTTATCATACAATTTTGGAATTTAAATGCATATTTAGAAATTAATTTAACTTTTCCCTGAGCTGGAATCACCTCTGAACATACTTGGAAATGGTCATCTATTTTTTTTTTCCCAGGGAAAAAACCCACTGAATTAGAGCCCACTACTTTTAAAAAATATCCAGGTATACTTTTATATCATTCTGTTGAGAAATTTTACTTTGAATGAAAATTAATTGACCTTTTTAGAATCTCTGGGATCATATTTCTGTATTGCTACTTATAGTTTGTGTAATTGAACAAATTGGTTCTATTTTACAAAATTGAGGCATTTGATAAGGGATTTGCAGCTCTAAGATTTTATACTTATATGACAAGGTCCAATTTAGTGGAATATTCCCATTATCCATATAATTTTCTCTTTTCAGAGGCAATATCAAAAGATCTAGCAGAAGGACAAAGATGAATTTCAGATTTTCCATTTATACCATATTTCCTTTCAGCAAGTCAAAGAATCACAAAATATAAATTTAGATGACTTTATAGAGATTATTTAGTCCAATAACCTCAATATACTTCAGTATCTCCTATTTGGTTGTAAATTTTGCCATCTATAATATGACTATTCTGTACTACAAGGAATCTATTCTGGGAGAGGTCAGGGAAATAAAGACAGTAGAAAGATAACTGTCTCTGAAATGAGAGAACAGGGGTTCAAAAACATCTTGGGTTCTTTCCCCCAAATTACTCTATTTCACTAGACATCACCTTCTTCCGTGACAAAATGAAGACTGATTGGCTTCTGAGATCTCTTCCATATCCATGATACTAAGATCTAAGATACTCTCCTGGTCTAAAGTCTATGCAATTTTTCAGTGAAAAAACATTTTATCTTGAGGAGTTGTAATTATTGTTCACAGACTTTTTTTTTTTCTAATTAATTCTATTTATTTTTGTTTTTCCTTCCCCACAGTCATTGTCATGACAAATCAAGTGGATGGCCAAGGAAAATTTCACAGTGGTCACAGAGTTCCTCCTTTTAGGACTGACAGATCATGCAGAATTGAAAGTGTTTCTCTTTATGCTTTTCTTGGTTATATATGTCATTTCATTGATTGGGAATCTTGGAATGATTGTATTAATTCAAATCACTCCCAAGCTTCACACTCCTATGTACTTTTTCCTCAGTTGCCTGTCCTTTGTTGATGCTTGCTATTGTTCTGTTTTTGGACCAAAAATGCTTGTCAATTTCTTTGAAGAGAAGGCAACCATATCATTCACTGCTTGTATTGTGCAATATTTTCTATTTGTGGTTCTTCTTACCACTGAAGGATTTTTCCTAGCAGTGATGGCATATGACCGATATGTGGCAATTGCTAATCCATTGCTTTACATGGTGGTCATGACTAGGAGAGTGTGTGCCATCCTGGTCATTGGGTCATGTATAGGGGGAATGATTAATTCCCTGACACACACAATTGGTTTAGTCAGATTATCCTTCTGTGGGCCAAATATCATTAGCCATTTTTTCTGTGATTTGCCCCCACTGCTGAAGCTTTCCTGCTCTGATACTTCCAGAAATGAATTGCTGCTCCTGATATTCTCAGGAGTCATTGCCATAATCACTTTCTTGACTGTAATCATCTCTTATATCTTTATTGTTATTGCCATTCTCAGGATCCACTCAGCAGCTGGGAGATACAAAGCCTTTTCCACCTGTGCTTCCCACCTGACAGCTGTGACATTGTTCTATGGCTCCATAAGTTTTAGCTACATTCAACCAAGCTCCCAATATTCACTTGAACAAGAAAAAGTGGTTTCTGTGTTTTATACAATGGTAATCCCAATGCTTAATCCATTGATTTATAGCTTAAGAAATAAGGAAGTTAAAGATGCTATGAAAAGGGCAGTAGAATTGAAACCATCTTTCTGTTAATGTTAGAGGTCCTTTTTTGTCCAAAAATGGCATAACATCTATTAGAGTTCTACAAGTCAAATATTGGAAGCAATGACATTTTAGAGCTGGTAGATACATTATAAAAAATGGAATCTAGAACACAAGACCTGGTATTTTGTCAAAACTCAACAAGTAGAAGTCCCTGCAATTTTTTTTTTTTAATTTTCAGAACAGAAAAGGGAGATATAGAAGAGAAAGTGATCCATCTGTGGTCACATAGCCAGTTGTAGAGTAAAAATTAGAACTATCTAATCCCTAATGGCTAATACCTTATCTTTTCCCTTAAAAGTTGAATTCTAGGCACTTGCAGCTCTAATATTTTATAATTTGTTCTTCATTATTTTATCCCAATATCTATGTGAAGTAATAAAATTTGGGGTTAGGAGCATCCATATAGGACAATATAATATTTTTTTAGAAATATAATAAATTATCTGACTTTGAAGGGATCTTTGAAAACAGAAAACAGAATTTTTGGGACTTCGCTGTATCCCAAAGGTTATCAACTGCAATCCTTTCTTTTTGCTATTAGTTAAATGACTTTTCCAAGTTGGCATGATCAAAATAATTGTGATAGACCAAGATAGTCTTAAATTTTGGCCAATAACTCTTAGATTATATTTTATACTGACCACTGATTTATACACAAACTTTTCAATTTGGAACTGCATATACAAGAACTTTGATTCTGAATTGACCTGTCTAATCTAAATGCTTATACCAATTTACAAAAATAAAAGGTTTTATAGAATATTAAATGGAGAAAGAATGTTTTATTTTATAGTACAATTTCCCAATGATATTAATATAGTTATTTTCATATTAGAAAAAAAATTATAAAATAATATAGAGACCCCAATCTGAATAGGATTTCAGAGTAAGTTTTAAAAGAATAAGAAGGATAACAGACATTAGAATCATCAATATAGCCTTTTTATAAAAGAGGAAAAATAAACTGAGAAAGGGAAAACTACTTAACCAAAATCATACAGTTACTATAAAAGCTACCAATCAATTTCCCAGATAATCTAATCTAAATCCAGTATTCTATTCAGTATGCTAAAGTTTTTTTTTTTTTTTATCTTGGAGTCCTTTGACAATTTGGTAAAATCTATGAATAACTTATCAGAAAAAATTGTTTTTAAATAATTGAAGGAAATGCTAAATTTCAATTAAAAGTTAGTAAAAGCAAAGATGTATTTTTTCTTCCTCCATCAAATCTGTAGACACCATTGACACTTTCCCTTTAGTATGCTGAATATTTTTATTGTTTTTAATAATCAATTAATCATCCAAGAAAGTAGATTGTGAGGTTTTTATAATACATATAATATCAGGAGTCTATAGTTCATTCAATTCCTTCCTGTTCTTTGCCCCCTACCATTCATCTCTGTCTCTTCTGTCTCTTCAAATGATACATAATCAGTGATATGCTATAACTAATATAAATATAAAATTAATACAAATTACAAAACAGAAATTTTGTTGTTGTTGTTATTAACATGTATATTTGTTTTTAACCTATTCTTTAATTCCCCAATCTATTCAAATCTCCTAGATGGAGCTTGCCATGACAATTACGGCTGTCACTACTATTACACTCCTCAAAGTTTCTTTGACCCTTTATATATGACATCATCCATTTAGAAAATAATCAATACTGCTTTACATTGCTAGATATTTGCTATAATTATAAGATAGCCTTCTTTTATAGATTACAAGCTTCTTTCAAAAGAGGACTATTCCTTGTATTTGCTATCTTTCCTATAATAATTCTTTCCCAATCAAGTTTTTCAAGATCCAAAAAAAAAGTGTTTTGTCAATACTTGTTAGAAAATTTTATGATCATACAGTTAATATTGCTGGGAAGACTAAAGATGATTTGATACAGCACTCTAATTTTATACAATAAAGAAAACAAGGAACAAAACGTTCAAGTGACTCACTTAAAGTGAAATAGAAAATAACTCAAGTCAGGTTCTGCAACTGCAATTCCAATTTTCTTTTTTACATGTTACTAATTTCCTTGCATTTGGATATATGTGGATAGATATTGGATGTATATTTGGATATATGGAATACTGAATATATAAAAGATAATGAATGAGTGGATGGAGTGATTATAGTATGATGTAGTAGAAGACAAACCAGATTTGCAATCTTATGTAACACATAAGAGTACTGGCTTCTTCTTAAACTGGTGAAGTGATTATAATTATGACATCTAAATATGCTTATAGTCCAATACAATCAAATAAACATTTCTTAATTAAATACTATGTACAAGACACTATGTTAAACTCTATGAATATAATTAATAAAAATAAATGTAATCTTCACTCACAAAATTACATTAACATTTTCCTGCCCTCAAGGAGTTTATAGTCTAAAGGCAACATTATGCTGTTAAGAAAAGGAAATAAGCAATAAATAGTCCCAAACTGATTTTTTCATATTATGTATTCTACCTAACATCAGAGTGTACAGGAGTTTTATTGTCAGGTTCTTAATAACTCTCAGCTGAATCTTCTATTCCCCAGTTTTGCTTCTGTGACTTACAATGATTCATCTTGTTATGCCATTTGTAATCTCCATTGGATCTACCAACCACTGAAAAGCACCTTCTATGATACAGAGTATAAAGTATGATCTATTTAATCAAGTAGAGGAGTTAGACACAAAAAGTATTTCATAATAAAATACAGAAGTATAGTCATTCTATATTACAATAGCATGGAGTCTTGAGGAAACATCATTGGAGTCTCATTTTCCAAATCAAGAAATTCAAGAAACTCAATTTGGTATCTCAAGAGTTCCTTCTAGGCATAAACTTTATGATTTCTTCAGTTCTACTGTTATACTGGGTATTGATTTATTTGAAATAAATTGTTCAATTCAATAAATAGCTATTAAATATGTGCCAAATACAAAATAATGTTAAGCAGGAGACCTTTAAATAATACCCAGACACCACATTCACAAATATTATGGACAATAGACATTAATAAATACATTTAAATTTTTGTAGTACACATAAAATGAATAAAAGAGTTTCAAAGGTGGAAGATGAAAGAACTCTGAAGGTAAAAAACTGAAAAACTGAAAAGGTAAGAAAGTGTGAAGAGAAACTGGAGACAAGTAACATCATGGAATGGAAATACTGATGAATCAAGGGAGAAACCTCAAATAAGCAAAATTAATAAAGA
Organism: Antechinus flavipes; assembly: GCF_016432865.1. NCBI lineage: Eukaryota > Metazoa > Chordata > Mammalia > Dasyuromorphia > Dasyuridae > Antechinus > Antechinus flavipes. Next base: position 245,415,909 of record NC_067403.1, read on the forward strand.
GGTAAACTAAAAAAACAGGTTCAAATATATTAATTGGAAAAAAAAAGAATTAATTCTTCCCGCATAAAAAACTATGAAAAATATAATACCATGAAAGACAAGTATTTTATTTAAAATTACACTTCAAAAGGAATTAATAAATTTAAGAATAAATATTAAGGATTAAATCAGTTCATAAAGCAGAGAATCTAAAAGTGAAATAATGAAAACAATGAAAGATTTTAGAATATAACAGATGAAATAGAAATTCTCTCCAAAGAAGTAGAGTCTTTTAAGTACAATTAAAACAATTTAGTACTTCTTAAAAAAAAAAAAAAAACTCAATCTATGGCATAGGTTAAGGACACAAAATATAGAAAGAAAATAAAGTAACTTAGTGGTAAATAAATTCAAAGAGGTCAAATATGCATTTGCATACACACATATATAATTTTGCATATATATACACACATAGATGTGCAAATCATGCATGTATTTATACATATGCCTATACTTCTTTGAATCACATCAGCTATGTATAAATATGAACACACACACACTATATATACACACACACACACGTGTGTGTGTGCATTTGCATGCATGTATATTTATATGAATATATCCTTTGTTAATGGGCAATATTGGGGATTTTATTTCTTGAATATATGTATTTGTTAAAATAGCTTGGTTTGGATTTTCAAAGAGGGACTATTTGTATGAGGGAGTATTTTTGTTAATTAAAAATATCAATAAAATTAAATTTAAATCAAAGAAATAGAGACTGAAAAATAATATGATAGATTTAGGAGTCAAAAACTCAATGGACTGCAAAAATGCAGATATAAATTTTGAAGAAGAGAAAAAAAAGTTTTTAAAATTATATTAAAAGAACATCCTGCATTCTACAACAGACTAAAAATTGATCTTGCTGATTTAATTCATAGAAGCCTAAAATTAATGGTTTTGAGATAAGAACAATGGCATGTATATTGAACTTCAGACATTTAATAGTTTGGACATAGTGAGGACATAGGAAAGACACAAAAATCTCCAAACCTCAATTTTTTTTTATTCTGGAATATTATAAGGATTCTTATACAACTGACTTCATAGGTTTATAGAAGGGAGAGCTTTACAAATATTAAAAACAAAAACAAAAACAAAACAAAACAAAACAAAACAAAAAAAAAAAAAAACCTTTCAACATATAATATCTTTTTGTGGGAGTAAACAGCTAGAGAAGTGTATTGAACAATCATTTCAGTCATGTCTGACTCTAGTGGTACAGTAATATTTGAGTTCCATAGGAAAATATTATCACAAATAATATAGAGAAGGAAGAATATATTTATATTACCAAAGCTAAAAAAATAAATAAATAAATAAATAAGGGAAATAATATACATGATGACTACAGCAATGTAATATACATGATAACTACAGCCTAATTTGAATATCATGAATTTTAATGACCCAGGTTTTGGGTTTAGCTTTGAATGAAAAAAAAAAAGGTGGGGAGGAGGATTTATTTCCCTCTAGTTTTTGCAGAAGTGGAAGACTATAGGAATGAAACACTGAATAATGTCAAACTTCACTGATATGATGATTAGTTGGCATATTCATTCAATTTGTATTTACTAGTTCATTTAACTATAAATTTACTTATTGTTATAAGTGATATCTCACTGGGTGACTATTGGAAGTTACACTGATTCAGCTACATATTGAATAATCTTCTGGTAAAGGAGATACTAAGTTTTCAATTTTCAGTCTCACTGGCTGTATATCATATTCTTATGCCAACAAATTGTTATATTCTTCCTACTTTTGGGAGGAACTGAGATTCAATGTTCCAACCCCTTTTGCTAAGGTATCTATATAGATTGTCTTAAAGTTACCTATAAAAGCCGTACCTACTTTGAAGACATTGCTAATCTTTAGTGAACAGATGGTCAATGTTATTGTTACCTGACATGCTTATAATAAATTTCTTTTAATTCTTTTTGTGATGAACTTTGTCTCATTAACCAGGGGAAAAGCCCAAATTTCTGATTTTCTTTTCAACATAACCAAGGGAAAAATTACTAGAGAGGAATGATGAAGAATTAAGAGTAAAAAATGATAAAAAGAATATTTGATTCACAAACACTCAAATTAACAGAAAGTCAACTAAATATATGTAATTACTAAAATAAAAGTTAAACAGTAATTTAGGATCTCACATTTGTGTTCTTTTTATATTTAAAATTTAAAACAATGAGAGAAGAAAATGAGCAAATTCTTCCTTTTTCCACCCATCTTTAGTATACACCTGTCATCCATACTTTCTTGTGGCTCTAAGCAGGAGTAGAATGTTCAGGAGATACAATCTCTTAAAATCATTTAGATAATTGGGTATGTTGAGAGTAATCAATAGGCCTCAAACTTATTGGTGAGTTAGGTGAGTTGACTTCTTAATTGGTGGTGGAAAAGGTGATGAGAATAATTTTCCAATGGTCTCAAAGGTAGCTGAAGAAGGCATTGAGGAGTGCTTAGAGCTTGGTCAGACTCAAAGACACCAAGGCCAATCCATTACCATTATTTTTGACTTTTGTTTTCCCATAGAACTTCCCATTGTGACTTTGGAAGACAGATTAAGATTGATGACTTTATGAACTCTTCCTCACATTCAATTTACACAGAAGTCAAGACATCATCTGGTGATGACATTAATCCAGACAGAAGAATAAATAACAATTGTCTTGATCTACCTATGAAAAATTAAAATTTTTTCAATTATTTAGATCTGACTTTTCATGTGAAAAGTATTTTGTAATTGTATTCGCATATTTCCTGGGTTTACCTTAACAGATAGATATCTAGTATGCCCCTCTGGAGCTTACTTTCATCATCTGTGAAATAGAAATAATTATGTTTGTATTTACTGCCCTGCAGAATTATTATAAGAAAAGGATTTCACAAAAGGAAATTTCACATATAAGTATGAGCTACTCAATATAACATAAGGGAAGTCTTCTATGTTACCAATGAGGAAACTGAAATTTACAGAATTGAAGTGGTTAGAGAATATATTCCCTTTTTCCACCCACCACCAGCTCCATAGGGGCCATGCACTGTTCTTGTTGAGCTGTTACAAATTGTGGATCACATAATGATGTGTAGGAATCCTTAATGGCTGGAACAATTTCACATACTAACAATAAACTACGCAGATGGGTGATTTTTTGGATAGAGTGCTTTATCTGGAATCAGGAAATTTTTGTTCATGTCATAATCAATTTATTGTTACCCTATTTGAAGTTTTCTTGAAAAAGACATTGGGATGGTTTGCTACTTACTTTTCCAGCTCATTTTACAAATTAGAGAACTGAGGCAAGCAGAGATAAATGACTTGTTAAGAGTCACAAAGCTAGTAAGTATCTAAGATTATATTTGAAGCCTGTTGTTCCTAACTCCAGATTCAGAGAATTATCCAAGGAGATGTGTAGTGATTACTGTTCTGCCTATGCTTTGATCTATAAGTGAGCACGAGCAATATTCCCTTTACTGGAACTGTGAAGATGAAGATGATGATGATGATGATGGTGATGATGTTAATGAAAACAGTGATGATGGTGCAAAAACCTCACTGAATTTTAAATGTTTATTTTTCTCAGTGATTGCTGATATTGAATTAAATTTTTTTTTTGAAAAATATAATTCCAAAAATACTGTTAAAATGTCATTAATATACCTGGAAATGGTGATTGTGTTTTCCTCATACATTTTTGGATTACAGGTAGTATTCTATTCTTTCTAGTAACAAGGATCTTTCCCCCTAGAATTCTCAGATTTCTGAGATGAGCAAATATGGAACAATTTTCTATGAAACTGACAAAAGGTCAAAAGACAGAATTACCATAGTTTCAATAAAAGTATTGTTAAAGGTTTATTCCCAGATCCAGCTCTGGTTCTCTTAAAGGACAATTTAATTATCTGACATATGCTTAAACTAAAACCCTATACTTAAGAGGGTCACTGGGGATTTCATCCCTGAACAGCTCTATGCCAAATATAAAACAAAGGCATCACCCAAACATAAGGATACCAGGAAGGCAGGCTAAGTCTCATCAACAGGTAGGTTATTAATATTTGTATAAATAATTCTATTGGATTTTATGTAAGTTATTCGAGATTACTTACAGTCTAATAAGAAATATTTCAAGCAAAGAGTAGTCAATTAAAGAAGATTTTTGACAAGCATTAATACATTTTTTAAGTTAAAAGCTGCAATAAGACTTTTGAAATACATTGTCTTTGCCTTGATAGAAATTTTGAGTTGATAGTTTTTTTTTTCCCCATATTATAATGTATAGACATTTTTAATCTTAAATTACTGGAGATTTTGTTGAATTAGATTATTATTTGGATAAAATTTAAATAGTATGTAAATGATAAAATTTTACATTATGATTGCTAATATAATTGTTATTATTATTTCATTAAGGTATTTTATCATGATTTTCACAGTAACATTTCTGAAATGTAATGAATTCCACGTTGTTACTGTTATTTTATACGCTCTTAAATATCAGCCTCATGACCTTGGAAATAAAGGGGAAAATATGAACATTAAATATCATAACAATAAATATTTAATTAAAATATTATTATGATATTATAACAATAAATATTTAATTAAAATATTATTATGATAGAGGTTGATACCTTTATCTTTCAAAGTGTTTGGGATGTATTAATGGCTATTATTTGGATACAATCAAAAGTTTTATTTTTCTTCAAACACACCAGGGACAAATCCTTTAGTAATTAATAATAAAATAAAGTATTACTTTATTACTTAGTTTCTTATTTAATAATTCTATCAATCTATCATATCAATGATGTATGTGTCTTTCATAATGCAAGAAATAAAGAAAAGAGAGAGAGAGAAGGAGAGAGAAAGAGAATGAGAGAGAGACAAGAGAGCTAGATGGAAGAAAGGAAGGAAGGAAGGGAGGAAAAGAGGGAGGGAGAGAGGAAGAAAAAAGAGAAAGAAATAATTTCACCCCTTCCACATGTGATAAAATACCCACAAATTATCTTACATTCATCATCTATTACCATGGATATAATAACCACTTGACAAAAACAATTTACTGAGAACTGACTAAACCTGACCAGTTTTTGATTCAAAAGTCAATGAATTGCTTGGGGCAGAGAAGACATTATCATCCCCACTTCCAGATTTTTTTTTTTGAATATCCCAAATTATCTTCTCACCAGAATCCCAAGCTTTTTTGGAACAATTTATTGTGATACAAAACAAATTATTTGGTCACCAACCCCAAACCTGGCCATTCCCCCTAATTAATACCTTTCACCTGACTCATTCTCTCTGCATGACTTCTCCCACCTCCACCTCCACCAATCTCTCTGCCTTAGGACTTTATAGAAACCTTGTTCCCAGCCCCCTTGTTGGATACCCCAACACTTATTATGTGGCAACCCAAGCTGCATCTTTCTTGCCTTAATTAAAAACCTTAATTTTGTTGTATTGTCCATTTTCATTAAAATTAAGGTTGACAAATTAGCTCATTTTATCCTCACCTTTCATCTAAACTGTTAACAGCCCCTAGATGTCCCAGTGCTACCAGGTTCCTTCCTTGCTGTTTTAACCCTTAAAGTAATCATCTTAAGAAACAAGGCTGAGAGACCCACTGCCTCAACTTGTCAGTTAGGTTTCCCCTCTTCAAAAAATTAAAACCCTCTTAGTATCCGAGTCCTTCACATGATGAATCATTTTAGAGTTGAGCTAAGATACTCTCTTCTCTATGAATCTCTCTCCAAACTCTTCTTTCCAAAGCAAAAATTCACAAATTTTCTTATTTTTAAAATCTCAATCTAAATCTTATCAGGTCAAATCTTCTAGTTGACTAATCCAAATAATTGTTACTTAAGGAATAACACCATACCATGAAAGTGATGTGAAAACAGAATTACCCCTGGCTAGAGATCATTTGGTCAATGCTGAATGGGCTCTTATCATCAATGAAATAAAGGTTTGGAACATATAGCCTCTGAATTCCTTTACAACTTTATGGTGGATGATTCTGTATAATCTTCTCTTCCTTAAGATGAATGCCAATTCCTAAATATCAGGAGCTATGAATTTTGTCATTTTTAATATCTGCATTCTCTGTGCTAAGTGGGTATTTACCATATACTAGAAATGAAATAAAGTATAGATTAAATTGATTAATTTACAGTTAATTTGGTCCAATCAAACAATTACTTTAATTAGGTATCCCAGAAGACCTCTTGTTTCAACCCAGAATTAGAAATCATTGGACACATAAAACAATCTATTATAATTAAATTGCAGGTTTATTCAATTAACATAGAGTGGTGAGCCTGTGGGCTGTTTTCCCTTTATCTTTGCATCTCGAGCACATGGCTCTAATTAGTTAAATTTGCTAAAGCCCTAGGGCCTCTCAGGCCATTATACCTGTTTATACCATTAAAAAAAATTGAATTGGTTCTTTTACATGAAAAAGTATTTTAACTTTGCATTGCAATGACTTAATTAAATCTGACTGATAGAGTGGAGTGATAGCTGCCCAGGGATTCAAGAACTTCAGGATTTGTTCCAGTTCTGTTACAAAGTTTTGTTTTCTGAATTTGGAATGATTCTCTCTGGGATTCAGTTTACTCTTCCAAGACAAAGATCTCAATTCTACCAATTTGTCATGTAGATAAATTTGACCCTATAGTTCATATAATAGAACTAGGAAAAATGAATGTCTATGTTTATCTGCAGATTATTCAGCAATCTTGTAATGAGAGATGGAGAGATAGAATAAAGTAGAATGAAGGAAGAGATATATTGGGGACACTCAGTGAGAATACCTATATAAGGTGTCTCTGAAGTTGGACACAACTGAAAAGCAACAATTTAAACTTTAATAGCCTAAAAAACATAAATGTAATTTTGGGGATACCCCATATAGTACTTTCAAGTTTGCCATACTTTATACACTTATCTTATCCTCACATTGAATCTCATTTCCTTCCTTCCTTCACTTCCTCTTTCATTAATTTTTTTCTTCATTCATCCCACTTTTCTGTCCTTTCCATCACTTCTATATTTTGTGAAAGTTCTAGATAATTGTGATTCACTATATAATTATTGAAAATGAATAGTAGCATTACTCAACTTATGCTCTACTTCCATGTGGATTCACTTTTTTTTTCCTTTTTTTTTTTTGTCTTTTTTGGTTTGTTTGTTTTTGGGTTTTTTTTGTGTTTTTGTTTGTTTGTTTGTTTGTTTGTTTTTTACCCTGGCAGATACTTATTTCAAAGTGACACAGATGACTGACAGGAATATCACGGGGATAATGGAGTTTGTTCTCTTGGGCTTAACAGAAAGCCCTCACCTACAGCGTGCCCTATTTGTGCCCTTCTTCCTGATATATCTGATAACTGTGGTGGGTAATCTGTGGCTCATTGCATTAATTGGCTCCAGTTCCCAATTGCAGTCCCCCAAATATTTTTTCCTCAGCCACTTGGCCTTCTTGGATTTCTGTTATTCTTCTGTCTGCATCCCTAAGTTGCTTGTGAATCTCTTAAGTGAGAGAAAAGTCATTTCCTACACTGGCTGCATCCTTCAGTTTGCCCTCTTCAGCATGTTCCTGACAACTGAATGTTTTCTTCTGGCAGCAATGGCCTACGACCGGTACATGGCCATATGCAAACCCCTTTGCTACCAAGTCACCATGACAACCAGCCTCTGCTTGCGCCTGGTGGCTGGCTCCTATTTGTTTGGCTGTGTAACCTCACTCACCCATATGGGAAGCTTGCTCAATTTGTCCTTTTGTGGCCCTAATATTATTAATCATTACTTCTGTGATATTCCAGTGCTCATTCATCTGGCCTGCTCTGATGTTCAAAGGAATGAGATTTTACTCCTAATCTTCTCTGGTATAATGGCAATAACTACCTTTTTAATAGTTATTAGTTCCTACTTCAGTATCTTACTCACTATTCTGAAGATCCCTTGTCCCCAAGGTAGATATAAAACTTTCTCCACATGTGCCTCTCACTTGACAGTGGTCACTCTATTCTATGCAACAGTGATTTTTACTTATTTGTGTTCCAATTATGCCCATCCATCAGATTGGGCCAAAATCGTGTCTGTGTTTTATACTTTATTGTTACCCATTCTTAATCTCCTGATTTATAGCATACGAAACAGGGAAGCCAAGGAAGCCCTGAGAAAAATGATACAGAGGAAAATACTTGCCCAATGACTATGAGTGAGCAAATAACATTCCAGAAGCCATCATGTCATTCTGCTGCTGAATAATCTCTATGATTGCATGTTACCTAATAAAATTAAAACAATTAAATCTGACATTTAAGGCTTTCTACAAGCTAGCCACAGTGTACTATGTTATATTAAGTTCCTTCATTGACTCGAAATTCACCATTAAAATGGGCTACTTTCTTTGCATTAAATTTATACCAAGTTTGATCACATTTTTACCTTTGCACCTAATGCTTTGCCTTCCTCAAAAATCTCTCTATCCATTGAATCCAGCTGAACTCTTTTTTATCCCTCAAGATCAATTTTAAAGATTATTTGTATTATTGTTTTCTTTTTTTCTCAACAAATAGGGATCACATCGTCTTCCTATCAATTCATAATACATGCTGTTGTGCCACATAATGTGAATTATATTTGAGAATACACGTTGTGTTACTATCTCCTTTCCCCATCATTTATCATTCAGAAGGGAAGAAGTGAGAAAAATTTAATGTTTATTAATATTTTGTGTAAACAGGCAATGCTATAGAGATAATACTTTGTAAACTATGTAAATATATGTATTTATAATATTTGTAATTTTAAGTATATATTAAAATATGTGAAGTACTTTAACACTGACACCTTTAAAAGCATTATATTCATTTATAAATACCTTATACATAGAATACTTGGTAAATAATATATAAAGTACTTTGTAAACTAGAAATACATATATATGCTCAATAGATAGATAAATAGATGGATAAAGAGACAGATAATGAATGGATGAATGAGTCAGAGGATAGAACACTAGATGTGGAGCCAAGAAGATCTGAGTTCAAATACAGATTCTGACTCATAAATGAATTGCATGATCCTAAATTAGTAATAATCTCTATGAATCAGAGGTTGAGTGATTTGATCTCTGCATTCTATAGCCTGGAAATAAAGTCATATAAAGAATTAAAGTTAGAAAAACATCTTTTCTGAGTTTAGATTTGGCCTTGATATGTGGCCGTGCACAAGTCACTTAATCCTGTTTGCCTCAGGTTCCTCATATGTATAAATGAGCTAGAAAAGGAAATAGCAAGCCCCTTCATTACTTGAAACAAGAATCCCCAAAAGGGGGTCCTAAGGTGTCTTATATGACTGAAAAAATGACTAAACAACAACAAAGGAGTATCATCCATTTTTCTGTCAACTTTTCTTTAATTTGATCAATTGTAAACTTACAACAATTTTGGACAACACAATTGTAATTTGCTCTGAACAAAGTATAGCAATATTATTGTTCATTTGTTTTAATCTAGGTATTCATTTCTAAAATGATATTGAAAACCTAAAAGTATGCAGAATATGGCAATAATGATGGTGAAGATCTTGACTCAATGCTACGTGAGGATCAGCTGATGTTTGGGGAAAAACAAAATCTAACTTGAGTTGCTTTGAAGAGGAAGGGGCAAACTCAGGATATATTGGGCTTCCTCTCATTACAGCTATTTACATCACCAGGTGGTCACTTGTTAGCAATGTTTTTGTAAGGATTCCTTTGAAATGGCATTGGACTAAATATCCACTGAGCTGCCTCATGGTCTTAAAACCCATAATTGTGCATTGCTATTATACACTTTAGTTTATACATATGTGTATAGGGGTCAGCTGGGTAGTACAATGAGGATGGAGTGCCAGGCCTGGATTCTGAAGGGTCTAAGTTCAAATCCAGCCTAAGATACTCTCTGTATTACCCTGGGTGAGTCTGTTAACTTCTGAATAAATTAATTTCCTAATATGTAAAATGAGGATAATAGGAGTACTTTTAGTAATATTTAGTAAGTATAGAGCTACTTACATTCCAGTCTTTTGAGGATCAAATGAAATAATATTACTTAGCACAGTGCCTGACATATAGGAAGTGCTATAAAATCATTAGTTATTACCTTATACATATGACAGTGTTTATTCGCAAAAATCATGTTGGTCATGTTCCTTACAGTGAATACCAAACAAATTGGCATATACCAATTTATACCAATATAGCAATCACCAGAATATACCAATTTCATATTGTTGAAATCACTTATCTTTCTTCACACAAAATAGTAGCTATTATATTGGGCTTAGTTGACTTTATATGACTAGGGAATCTCTAAAATGAAGAGGACTTCAGAGGCCTTCTAGCCCAAGTTATACATAAGCAGGAACTTTCTCTACATCTTCAAAAAGAGTTATCCAGATTTTTCTCAAAAGCCTCTTTCAACTACAGGGCAACCCACTATTGTCAAAAACAGAACATTTCACCTGTGGATAGTTTTTTTTTTTTTTTTTTTTTTTTCTTGCACACAGATTAAATAGATGTTTGGAACTTTGTGACAAGTGAAAAATGAAATAACTGAAGAAACAAAAGTACCTGCTGAGCATAGAGATTAAGCAGTGAATGCTATTTGCCAAACAAACTTGGACCCAAATCCCTTCCTCACCCTAGATCTGCACCCTGATAATAGGGAGAGACCGATTTTTAATACATCTAAAACAATTAACCACACAAGGCTAATTTTAAAAAGCCAACAATGTTAGGTAATCTGATTTCTAACTGGAAGAAAGATCAGGGACTTTCTAAATTCATTCAACAAAAGTGAACATGAGTACAATTCCATGAATTTGGATAAAGAGGTATCCCATTCCTTCCATATGTCAATAAATAGTCAAAGGAACATGAAAACTGATCAATATGGGGCATATTTCAGATGTTTGAAATGGACACTTATGAGAAGACTCCTTGCAGCAATCTTTAGATTGGACAGTATTTTTTTCCTGACCATACATACTATGACTAAATATTGAGTTGGCAGTACAATAAAACATATATTTTCAAAACATGAATTGCTTTTGAATAGTGCTTTCTTTTTCTTGAATGTGATATTAATTATAGGAACCTATATTTGAAGTTTATATTCCTCCATATTGAATTAAATTGAGTTCTATTTGAAGGGGAAAGGTCCCATATGCATAAAAATGTTTGTAACAGCCTTTTTTAATGACAAGGAACTGGACATCCTCTATCAGTTAAGGAATGGTTGAATGTTGTGGTATAAGAATGGAACAGCATATTATTTTTCTATAGGAACTGATCAGCAGGATGATTTGTGAAAGGCCTAGAGAGACTTACATGAACTGATGCTAAACAAAATGAGCAGAAGCAAGAGAACATTGGTACACAGCAACAAGATTATGTGATGATCAGCTCTGATGGATGTGGCTTTTTTTTCAACAATAAGTTGATTTAGGCACATTCTAGGAGACATGAAGAGAGGCATCTGCATCCAGAAATAGGACTATGGGGATTCAATATGGAATACAACATGATATTTTCACCTTTTTGTTGTTGTTGTTGTTTTTTCTTCTGTTTTCTTTTTCATTTTTTTCCCTTTTTGATTCTATTTTTCTTGTGTGGCATGATAAATGTGGAAATATGTTCAGAAAAATTGCCCATGTTTAACCTACATTGCATTATTTATTGTCTAGGGAAAGGGCAAGGGAGAGAGAAAACATTTTGAACACAAAGTTTTGCAAAGGTAAATGTTAAAAATCATCTTTGCATCAATTTTGAAAATAAAAAGACTACTATCAAAAAATAAAGTGGGTTCTAAGTGGTTCACAATTCTAGTCTGTCAAGACTTTCTAATGAATCTAATTAGATCATCTAACACCCTAACTTATTCTTGAAGTTTAGGTCATCATATGTTTTATAACACTAGTAGAATTTCAGACATTGCATATATAGATAGTTTTTCACTTTATCTTTGTAACCCTAGTATTTAACATTTGGATATAGATGGCCCTTAAGTCTTGGTTATATTAAATTTGATTGTATCTACCAATCTTATAAGAATGGGTTTATCCGTGCTAGAGTTAACAGTGCTGAAAATTTATGGATAAAGTACAGACCTATGATGTACTTAGAGACAAGGCAACAAGCAGAAAAATAATAGCTAATTCAAAGATACTGTGTATCAAGTACTATGCTACACATTAAGGACAGAGAGAAAAAATGTAATTATCTCCTCTCCTTAAGAGTTTATAATTTATAAAAGTAGATAAAATGTATAACTTGAAGTATATGCAAGATACTATATATTATATTGTGTATATATACATATATATTCATGTATATATATATACATATATATAATACACTCTCATATATATACACATATATAATATATTCATAGAACATAACATACAGATATGTAAATATATTTACATATGTATATATTTATGTATGTATTTATATAGATATACATATTTATACAATAGTAACTGCAATGTTTTATATGTGTGTGTACATATATATGTACACACACACACACACACACACATAAAACTACTAGCTACAATGTAATTTGTGGTGGCACATTTATTCCTTAAATACCTCAGTATGATTACATTACTTACAGTAAAGTGATGCATTTATAGATCAATAGGAGGGTGCTTATAGTTAATACTTACTCAGTATGATTGATGATATAACTGTTCTCTAGTTAGTACATGCTTAGAGTGCTGTAATGATGTAATCATACTGATATGGTCAGCAGGTTTCCTCTGGGCTGAAAGGCCTTATACCTTACCCAGAGTTCCCCCACTATCTGCAGCCCTCTACAATGAGCCAAGATAGCTTTACCAGAAATTAGGCACAAATAGTCCTTGAACATTTGGAGTGGTTATGGCTCTACATTTCTGCATCTCACAATTCTTTTGAGCTACAACTCTACTTTACTCATAGAGTACAGTGATTTTTCTGACATAGGCACATCATATTGAGTGGTCCTATCCCAGTGTCTCCCATGTTTCACAATTTATTCTGAAGTTCTCCAGAGAGCTTCTTGAGTGTTATTCATAAAACTTGAAATACTTAATTCCTCAAATAGTTGTTCCCAAAATTATAGTTATGTATTTATTGTTGTATATATTTTATTTATATTGCCTATTAAAACATTGCATTTATTTAGTAGAATTTAGTTCCTTGAGGGCAAGATTAATCCTAATTTTATGTTTGTGTTACCAACACTTAGCACAGTATGTGACTTGGAGCAGTCACTTTTAAAGTTTGTTGATTAAAGAATTAAGAAATGAATTTTTTTATTTATTTCACTTCATATATCTTGCATGATATTGCCCTCTTCTGGTTTCCCACATGTAATAACTGTCTAAATGTACAGAAGGCACTTAATCTGCATCTGTTTCAGTTTCCTAGAGTATAAAACGGGGATAAAAATATCACCTACTTTTTAAGTGATAGTTGTAAAAAAGTTTAGCATTCTGACTGACACATATTATTTCTTACATAAGTGCTAGTGATATATTAAAGGGAATAATATATATTCTTTGGAAGGCAGGGGATGACTAGATTGCACAATACATTAAAATTTATTTGATCCCAGAGGCAATTAGGATCACATAGATCAGACTGTTGGCTAGCTACTTAGTCCAGATCCTCAATACTAACATGATTCTAAACACTTTATTTTCCTTGAAAGCCTGAAAAGAGAACTTTGATGGTTATTGTTCATTGTATACTATGTAGTCAATCAGTTGAAATTGTGATGTGATAGAATAACTCCGAGCAGATTTACTAACCTTCCCTTAGGAGAATATTGTACTATTTACTTTTTAATTATTGTTTTTTTTTTTAATTTGAAGGAAAGCAAAGTTCCAATAATTATACATATATACATAAATGTATATAGATATAGATATAGATATATAGATATATAGATATAGATAGATAGATAGATTGATTGATCTGGGACATAGTGTCCCCTAAACAAAAAAAAAATTGATTTGATTATACTTGGGTTCTGGGAATACCTGGATAGTGTTGATAGGGAACACCATGTGTGAAAACTTTGTCTGCCAGTAAATATGGAAAGCACTTCTGAAATATGTATAATTTTAGACAGATGTCTGAGTATGGAGAGGTTGAATGGCTTACTAATGTACACATAATTAGCTTTTGCTAAAAGCCAGAGTTGAGGCAAGTTCTTCCTCATTATAGGATGAATAATTGATATATCCCTTTTGGCTTGCATTAAAATGTGGATCTTTACTTTTCTTCATGCAAGAAACACATATCCATGAATGTTATTTAAAGAAAAGACCTTTGGGTATAATTAAAATGTTTTTCTTTCATGGGAAAAAATCATATAATCAATTCCTTTGTGGGAAGATATTGAGAGATTTTGAAGTTTTTTTTTTTTTTTTTTTTTTAATAGCAAGAATCTAGATACTATAAAGACAATGTATGTAAATTTTCTTGATATACTGGCTGTTATAAATCATAAAGAGGAAGAGGAAAATGAGCTTAGAATATATGTTTTTCAGTAATTCAGTCTTCAAAGGCAAAGAAATTATTTGCTGTTTTTCTTAATCTCTACTCAGCTTTATAAAGCATGATTATATTTCCTTAAAACATCAATTAAATTATAGAAACAATGGTGAAATTCCAAATCAAATTCAATGTGAATAGCTCCCCAAACCATCCCCCTTGTCTTCAAAATCATCAACAACATCTTTCTATTTCTCAAGGAACCAACCTCCAAAGTTCTAATCTGAAGAAACCAAGCCTTTGCTGTAAGATTCAGTATTCAGAATAGTAGGTAAGGCAAATAAGAACATAAAGGGAAAATTAATGATATCTAAAAGATTGTGAGAGTTAAGTTTTCTTTCTAGCCACAGGAATGAAGTCATTAATGGGAAGGAAAAGAAAAAAAAAATTTGTGGGGGAGATGAATATTAGCTTCTGACAAGTTAAGCAAGACTTGGTTAAATATATGCTAAACAGAAACAATTGTGATGCTAGAATGATCCAAAAAATCTCAGAGTTTGGAAGAAATTTCTATGGCCACCAAATCCACTTCATACCAGAATTAAGACTCCCTGTTTCATCAGACCAGGCAAGTGACTTTTCAATCTTTGTTGAAGGCCTATAAAATAAAGGAACCAACTCTCTCCAAAGTCAGTCAATTCCTTTTTTTTTTTTTTTAATATGTTCCTTTTAATTTAATTATCAATTTAAGGAAAAAATATAGGCAATTCCACAATATAGTATATTAAAAATTCTGTAAATTATTTCTTCTCACGTAAAACCTAAGTGTTTTTCTGTGCAAATTTTTACCAGTATGACTTTTTTGCATCAAATAGCTGTCTCATATTTCCTTCTCATAATTTCCCTGAAATTTCTTTTTTAAAAATGATCTTATTATCCTTTTTCCCAAATGGTAAAACCTTGTAGTTTAAAAATTCCCAATTCTTTTAACCTTTCTTCACATGAAATAATCCACGCTGTCCTTATGTGGAGTCTCTCTTGATTATCAATTTTATTTCTAAAATAAAGATGAAAACCAAAGCAAATATAATGTACAAATTATAATTTAAGATTTTTTTCAAAATTAATAATGTAATCTCTTTGCAAGTGTAAACTATGTTTTACTTTTGCATTCCTCTTAGAGTTGTGCTGATAAATGTTAAATAATCAGATCTCCACATTCCTCCCCACAAAAAGTGTGAATGACACATTTTGGGGGTTAATTTGCATTATTAATAATTTCTTCATCACTTTATTAAGTTTTTATCATCATTAAAACAATAAATCAAACCCATTTATGGCATCAGTCAATTTTCAATAAATAAATGCTTACACAGAAAATGTGTCAAACAGCTCATTTCAACTTGCTCCATTACATGGCTGCCCATATCTAACACAGCAAATTTAATTCCATATAGATTATGTTCATTAAATGTTTATTAATTGGCTGAAGTAAATTAGCAATACTCTATTTACATCCATGTTAATATGATAAACATGCTTATAGTAACAGACAGCCTTATCTGCTCCAACCCCCATGCTCCATCCCAGCTCTTAGAACCTTCTCCTCCAAAATCACTTGCCCGGTAACTTGTGTATATCTTATGTGTCTAGATACTGACATCTTGCTTTTCTCAATAGAATTTAAGACCTTTATTATCTTTCTTTGTAACTCTAGTACTTAGTACAGCCTGGAACATAATAAAATCTTAAGAAATGTATTGATCAATTGATTATATGAATTGTTGACTGATTGATACTTGGGGTAGCAGAAGTGGAATTGGTCTATATGAGACATTTCATGGAACTCAAATAAGGAAATGATTCAACAGTGCATACCACTACCTGCCCAGGGATTTATAAACTTGATGAATTATCTAGAGGCATCCAAAAATATCTGTAACATGCAGGTCTAAAACCCATATCTTTCTGAGTCTGAGATTAATCCATGATCAATTCTTCACGCTTTCAATCTCCAAAACAAAAGCAAAGCCAAGGTAAGAGCTAGTTAATTACATCTCTACATAATTTTAAATCTCAGTTTTCAGATTTGGAGATAGTTCATTAAAAGTTTATTGGTTTATATATTTCAATCTAGAAGAGAACTAAGCAGTCATTAAGTTTAATAGTCTGATTTTAGAGTTGAAGAAAATAGAGTACATTAAAATTAGCATAGAATATTGCAATATCCAAGAACAATGGTAAAACATAAAGATCTGTTTTGTTTCCTGGCTTAGATGTGCAGGTTTTTTTTTTTTTTTTTCCTAATTCAAAGCAGAAGATAAAATGAATAATTGATTCAACTACTCTTGAACAACTGAATTTAATTCAGAAAGCATTGATTAAACTTATAAAATATTTGAGGAACTATTCAAAGCATTAACTACATAAAAGCAAAAATAAAATGATCCTAACCACTGGTGAGCTTAAAAATATGATGCTTAAGGTAAAGATAATCACAGATAAGTTCAAAATGGAA
This sequence comes from Antechinus flavipes, assembly GCF_016432865.1. Classification (NCBI taxonomy): domain Eukaryota; kingdom Metazoa; phylum Chordata; class Mammalia; order Dasyuromorphia; family Dasyuridae; genus Antechinus; species Antechinus flavipes. Next base: position 245,433,018 of record NC_067403.1, read on the forward strand.
TTGAAGCAAGTAAAAAATAATTTAAGCAAGATATTTAGCAAGTGGTACATTCGAAAATTGAAGGGTTATAAGGATTTCCAGAGGAAGGTGAGTATTCTAAACCTGGACAGTAAATAGATTATACAAAGGAATAGAGAGGAGAGCTGGAATTGCATGTATAACAAAAAACAACCAGAGAAGTGTGACTAGAATGGAGATTACCTAAAAGGGAATAATTTGAAATCAATTTATAAATGAAGGCTGGAATCATACTGTGGAAGGTTTATATTGAAATGAATGAAGTTTTTATTTGTTTATTTTATTTATTTGTTTGTTTTTTAGCTTTTAATTCAAGAAGTCAAGGAAATACTTTTTAAAAAAAAAGGATTGCATAATTAAACCTTTGCTTATGTGGGATGTGTTGCCAAACGGAGACATATATAATCAAGAAATCAGTAGAGAAGACTGCAACCCTCCAGGTGACAGTTTGAAAGAGGATAGTAGAATAGTGAGTGAAGTTGGATTATATGAATAATCTTCCTGGATGGAAGGAAGAAAGGAAGGAAGGAAAGAAGGAAGGAAAGAAGGAAAGAAAGAAAGAAAAGAAGGAAAGAAAGAAAGAAGGAAGGAAGGAAGGAAGGAAGGAAGGAAGGAAGGAAGGAAGGAAGGAAGGAAGGAAGGAAGGAAGGAAGGAAGGAAGGAAGGAAGGAAGGAAGGAAGGGAGGGAGGGAGGAAGGAGAAGTCAAGTTCTCTCTGGAAGAAAGAAAACAATATTGTTCCATTATCCTGGTTTTCTCCTGTTTTTCTACTACTCATGGATCATAGGAAATATAAATGGGAAGATATATGAGAAGTTAAAGGAAATACACATTCAAAGTCTGAATATTTTTCACAGTATGTTTTATGATAATAACTACATACATAAATGAAGAAAGCGATCTGTCCTTAAGAGGAACTAAATCTAGCAGATAATGTATGGTTACACAGACACACAAAGTAAATGATCATATCCTATTAGTGATGCAAAGGGAAGGAGAGATAACTTAGTAAGAGTAGGACAGCAGGTGAGTTACAAAAGGCTTAATAAGAGTGCAGTAGGCTCAAGATGAGCTAAGGAATAAGCTTAACATTTAAATCATTGGCAATCATTCCAAAACAGCCCACAGAGCAGATAGGAGGAGATGGGAAAATACAGGGATAAACACAGAAAAAAACTCTGAGAAATTAAGATGGTGCCAATGAATATGCTATAATTAAGTTTAAGAGACAAGATTTTGTGACTCCAAGAGGAAGCAATTAAGCTCCCTAAAAATTAGAATATCAGCAACTACTGTGTTGTAAAATATTTCATAGTGTAAAAGTTTTATATCAATACTCACAACAATTTACTTTATTGACACCCAGATGGAAACCAGAGAAGTATGAGAGTTCTTTCATTTAAGAATACAAAACTTAAATAAATGAATATGGGTATATGTGTGTTTCTTTTGCAACGTGGGCTACATATCAGATGAATTGTTTCATTTGGATTTATCATGTCTTTCAAAATAGACTGTAAGCTAAAGCTAGCCAGGAACTTTTGTCTCATAAATGTCCCAATAATCTGTTTCAGCATCTCACAAGAATAAATATTCAAATGTTGTTCAATAAATACGTGATAAATGAATGAAAGTATGATAATGGATAAATTAGATGATGATTAATTAATTAATGTTATCTAAGTCTGAATTGGAATCAGGAATATTTAGCCTAAAGAACAAAAGACTTAAAGGGATGATAAATAGCATCCCTCTCCTATGGAAGAGGAATTTAATTTATTATTGTCACCAGATAGTTTCAGGTTTTAATGCAGTATTTAATTGTATTATGAGCTAATTGCATTATGAGCTCTGTCAGTGCTTTTGTTGGCATTCAGTCATTTTAGTCGGTTTGACTCTTCTTGATATCGTTTAGGATTTTCTCAACAAAGATCTTGGAATGGATTGTCATTTCCTTCTCCAGCTCATATTAGAAATGAGGAAACTGATGTAAAAAAAGTTGTGACTTTCCAGTCTTGGCACACTATACATCACCCTACCTCTTACAGAGCAGCGACTATCTTTGCATCTTTTTGTATCCCCAACAGTCAACATATAGTACCTGGAACATCATAGGCACTTAATATTCTTTATTCCCATAGTAAATTTGAACAATTGGATTCTTTCTTCTTTGCTGGTTCATTTATGTATAATTATTATTATTATTCTGAGTACCTCAAACCCTAAGGTGGGAAATGGTGCCTCTGGCTTCCCTTTAACACCCCCCCCCCTTCTGCAAGTGCCCACAGCCAGCAGCTTCCCTGCCCCAGCGCTTCTGCATTCCCAGTGTGCCGATACCTACTCTTCCAGGATAGTATCTACAGCACAGCTGGGCCCGGTTTCCTTATCAACAGAGATTCCCTCATGTTGTCCATGTTATCCAGGAAGAAAAAGTTTTTGTGGCTCTGGCTGAGGCTCCAGTAAAACCCAGCCAGGTTCCCTTCTTGTTGACTATGCAGAGCTAGCCTGGACCCCCATTAATCTGGCTCATCAGTGTCTCTCAGACTGTTCCAGTAGGACCTCTGTTCTGTGGCAGGTATTGTTTCTTTGTTACCCATCTGTGTTTGCCCTAAGGCACAATTTTGTGCTGTCTGTGGGGGACATCTGGAGAGCTCATAATTTTCTTTTCTTCCAACATCTTTATAGAATCTTTTTTTTTTTTCCCCTGAAGCAACTGGGGTGAAGTGACTTGCCCAGGGTCACACAGCTAGGAAATGTTAAGTGTCTGAGCCCAGCAGATTCGATTCAAACTCAGGTCCTCCTGACTTCAGGGCTGGTGCTCTATCCATTGTGCCACATAGCTGCTTCCAGAATCTTGTATTGATGTAATATTACTGCTTCCTAGCCCTTCAGTTTCAGGTTACTGCATACATATTGAACATTTTAAAACACATATGAATTCATTCTTTTTGAAGTACAGTGCCTGAAATTTATTTCTTAGTGTCTTCACAAGCCAAATGAATATAATACATTCATCCTATATAATACAAATATTTAAGGCCCGATATACACTGCTTTATTTATATCCTGATATCTATTTTCAAAATTCCCTCCATAAAATATGTCCCTTCTTTAATATCTACCTTATCTTTACAGCACAGGTTAGTCGCTGGAGTCAAGAGAAGAACATGGCAGGGGGAAATCTCACCACAATGGCCTCTTTCACTCTATCAGGGTTTGCAAATCATCCTGAACTACAAGTTGTTCTCTTCTTAATATTTCTCTTTATTTATTTTTTCACTGTTATGGGTAATCTTGGACTAATTATTTTAATTAAAATCGACTCTCAACTTCATACCCCTATGTACCTTTTCCTTAGCAACTTAGCCTTCATTGACATTTCATATTCTTCAACAATCACACCTAAAGCCCTGGATGATTTCCAATCAAAGCAGAAAAACATATCTTTTGTGGGATGTTTTGTTCAAATGTATTTCTTTGTTGGTTTGGTATGTAGTGAATGTTTTCTCCTGGGATCAATGGCATATGACCGTTATGTTGCAATATGTAACCCTCTGCTTTATTCAGTTGCCATGTCCCAGAAAGTCTGTATCTGGCTGAGTGTAATGCCATATGTAGTTGGTTTCAATAATTCTTTGATAACTGTTTGTGTCATAAGCAGCTTGTCATTTTGCAACTCTACTATTGACCATTTCTTCTGCGACACGACAGCCTTGTTGGCCATATCCTGCCATGACAGTTTCAATACAGAAATGGTGATATTTCTGCTAGCAGGATTTACTCTGCTCAGCTCCCTTGGTATTATCACAGTCTCTTATGTTGCCATCATCTCTGCCATTCTGAAGATCCGTTCCACAGAAGGTCAGCGCAAAGCTTTTTCCACCTGTGCCTCTCACCTTTTGGGAGTGACTATATTTTATGGCTCTCTCATTTTTACATATTTGCAGCCAGATAATACATCATTCTTGACTGAAGCCCAAATAGCATCTGTGTTCTATACAATTGTCATCCCCATGCTTAATCCTCTCATTTATAGTCTGAGGAACAAGGATGTGAAGAATGCCTTGATGAGAGTCATACACAAGAAAATGTTTCCCCATTGATTGGAAATAAATGGTACGCAAGTAACAGTGCATTACCATCAAAAAGAATTTAAATATAAAGCTCATGAAATCTGACTTTTAAATTCACTTTTCATTATAACTGAGAACTCTCATCCAGGATGTCAATGATTTCTTTATTGCCAAAGACAGTGCCTCAGTCTTTATCATCCTTTTTTCTTTGTCTAGCAATTGATAATCTTAGCTCTCCCAAAAGTTAGATGTGTCACTGTATCTTATTAGGTATATCTTCACTATTTGCTCGGTTATGACCATGTTTTATCACTGTAGTAGAATGTAAGATCCTTGAGATCAAAATCAATCATAATTTTGTATTTATAGCACAAATAGTTAACATAGGATATGGCATATAATAGTAATTTAATAAACATTTGTTTCTTGAACATTTGAGAATTACTTCCTTGTGGATATTTTCAATATATACAACTTACTCAATATTGCCCTCTCTTATTTTTTCCTTACCAACTCCACCTATCCCTTCACATCTCTAGTTTCCCCATCATTGTTTTGCTATATAAATAGTTGGCATAAGAAATCCAAGAAGTCTGTGGGAGTTCTGCAGAAGCAGCAGATAGCATGAAAAAGCCAGATGACACAGAAAAAGTTGAAATTGAAAAAACAAAACAAAAAAAAAAAAAAAAAAAAAAAGAAAACTATTGTGTAGTTCAGTTTGGAGCTATGTTCATTTGACTAGAAACTGTACATACCCTATGACTCAACAATAATGCTACTAGGTCTACAGACAATAGCTCTTCACAACAATGTCAAAAAATCAGGAATTGAAGAGGTGCCCATTAATTATGGAATAGCTGATAAATTATGGTGTATAAATGTGAGAGAATATTATTGTGTTCTAAGAAATAAAAAAAAGGAATGTTTTAGAAATACCTGGAAAGACTCATTTGAACTAATGCAAACTAAAGTCAGCAAAACCAGGAAAATAAATGTATAAGGTGAGAGCAACATGATAACAATAATCAGCTATGAAAGACAATAACTTTGAATAATATTGTTGAGATTGGTAAGGGATCCCAAAAATTTGATGATTGCAGACCTTGTTGTGAGGTGTCTCCTATAATTATTTGTAAGGATGGCCCATAGTTATAGGTACAGGTACATTGAGCTCTCGACCTACCTGCATAGCTAATATAGGTTGCTGAGGTGAAGCTATTATGGGTTACAGTGACAGTTACTGTACCTGTGATATAGGTGTTGAGATAGTAGGTAAGAGATCTTTTCCAGAAAAAATAGGAGATAATCAGGTTAAAGTTATTCCCCTGGGGGGGGGGGGGGTAACTAGTACAAATGGGATGGCATCTAGAGTGGAGATGATGACATTTGGGTATGGGGCCTTTGGAAATAATGCATCGAGTCACATATATGGAGTACCCTGAGGATGCTGATGGCACACCCAACAATCCTGAATGCCCCTACTGCCCACAGAGTTCCCTAGCCTAAGGAATTATTTCCCCACTGGCAGAGGACACAGAATGACACCAAAAAAGCTGGAGAGAAAATACTAGGAGCAAAGCTCTCATCTTTGAAGTGTTGTTAAAGATACACCTGATAAAAGTGGAAAATTATGAGAAAGAAAGAAAACTAGAGTGAGAGAGAGAAGGACAGAGACAATGTCACTCTTCTCTATCCAGTATGTTTCTAGGAGTCTTGCAAAAGAATAGTTTTAAGTCCTCTACGGGTTCACAGGAATATTCAGGAATGTCAAATATAGAGGCTGACTGGCTTTCTCACCCTACCCTGAATGCTGGGTAGTGCTAGAGGTATCCAAATTCTACCCAGGCAGTTCCTGAACAGAACCTGCTGAAAGCTGGTGTGACTGGTGCCAGAAGCTCCTTTTGATTGTAGTTTTGGGTGCCAGGGCTCAGGGAATGCTAAGCATGTTACCTGAACCTCACTCCATCTGCATTCTTCCAAGCTGGGTTGGGGAGGTGTTTGGGCAAGGTTGTGTGGGATCTCCAGGGCTGTTTTCTCTAATTCTACAGGTGAAGCAGAATTTGAGTTTCCCTACAGTTCTGAAATGAGAAGAATTAGCAAACAGAGGGACTTCGGCTATATTGATCTTGTTAGTAATCCCCACAACTGAGATACACTCAGGATTGCTACAGGGAGTGGAGTAGACAGGGTCGGTCCTTCAGTACCTTCTGGAGTGCTTTTCCAAAAAAGCAGAAGGGGATTCTCAACATGATAACATGATAAGACTCAAAGAAGGGTTAGCAAATAGTTACTATTTAACTAGATTTTTTGTTTCTTTGGTTTTTTTTTGTTTGTTTGTTTGTTTTTGTTTTGTTTTGTTTGTTTTGTTTTTTTTTTTCCTTCAGAATGGAATAAATTCCTGGAATTGTCCTCAGTGTTTCAGGAATTTGTCTTGCCATCTTAAAGTGAGTAATTGCCAAATTTCATATTTATTGCTCCCCAAACTATAATAATCTGCTAAAATCTTATTTTGATTTTAATTAGCTAACTTTTTGTGGGCTAAATCCCAGAATTTAGTAAAGCACCTGAAGCAAGGAGACTCATTTATCTAATTCTTCATATTATTGATATGCTAATTTTATGGCCTAGAGGCAGAACTAAAGAGTGATCTCAGGAATTTGGTTATCACTGCCCAGAAAATTTAGGATTATCCTAAAGCCAGAAGAATTTAGAATCATTGACAGATTGTTAGAACAATAACATCTCAAGGTTAGAGAGTGTCAGGATCACTAATATATATCTTCCCTAAAGTCTAAGGGAAGAAATGTTATATTCCTAGGCCAGAAGACTTTTACAATCATTGACAAGTTTCCGGAACAATAGTATGCCAAAGTTGGGGGATGAGGTAGGTGACTTCGGGATTACAGATTCCAAAGCCAGAAGATTTAGAATCACTGACATTGAAACAGCAGCACCCTAAGGCCAGGGGACCTTAAAATTATTGCTGTTTCCCCTAGAAGCTATATTCCATCAATACCATGATCCAAGATGATTCCAGAAGACTCATGATGAAATAAAATATATCTTAATCCAGACAGAAAACTTGGAATAGAAAATAAAGGATTTATTTTTTTTCCCCTAACTTTCTTGCTTTAGGGAGGAAGGTTACTAATATAGATATATTTTGTATAACTTTATATATAATGTAACTTTATGTGTATATATATATGTGTATATATATAATATTATATATGTATATGTAACTTTTATATGTATATATATATATACACATATATATATATATAATCTGCATCATATTTCTTACATATCTCAGGGAGTATGGAAAAAAATATAGGGAGGAAGAAAATTTGAAACTGGAAATAAAAAAAAAAAGTAAAAACTTCTAAATTTGTGATCTGAGACTGTGATGCCATATAGAAGAAACCAAGCTTTGTGATTCCATTTTCCCTAACCTAGATTATTTTCCAGTCTGAACAAAGTGTTTAATCATAATATGGCATGCCAGAATAATTAATTCAGTTCAAATCAATAAGAATTTATTGGATTTCAACTATGTATAAATTTGTTTAGGAAAATCTAAAGAATGTGTGTGAAATGCTGCTTCAGAGATTTGATATGTGAGAGAGAAAAGATGTATACATAAGCAACCATGGTAGAAAAAATATGAAGTCAAAAAATAATTTAATTTTAGGAGTATAAATGATTTCTAGGGTGAGCTATTATTGAGAGAGGAGATGGCAAAGTTTATAAATAAATTTGTCTCTATTCTCAGCAAAATAGTCATTAATAGCCATTTAAAATCAAGTGCCATGCACTTTGCTTAAAATGTTGAATGAAATAAATGAATATTTTTCAAAAATAGGATATACTTTAGGCCTGAGTCTCAGGAACTCCTAGAGGACTCGAGGGCAGAAAGGTCAAATCCTAGACCTGAGACTCAGGGAGTCATGTGACCCAGATGTTTCTGACCATTGGTAAATAGTTGCTTCCTTTCCAATTCATTCAATTAATTTAAAAACCAACAGGAAGGGGGACTGTACTTTCATCTTGGTGCTATATAGGTACACTTCTGCCTTCAAAACACGCCTACTCTATTCTGAACTGTTTAGATAGTATGTTGGCCTCCTTCTTACAAGAGCTGAATTAAAACTTTCTATTGTACCTAGAGAAACTTCTGAGTAGTCAAATTGGGTGGGAGGGATTTAATCCTCTATCCTATACAATATCCAAACATATTAAACATGCATTTATAATTTTAATCTCAGTTTTCATAAAAATAGCAATTGTACTTTTTCTGATTACTTCTATTTTCAGTTTTTTTTTCCCAATTTATTTCTAGATTTGTATAGAATTTGCCTAGATTTGTACTAAATCAGATTTGGTGTGCATACTCATTTTCTATTTCTCTTTCTATTGATTTATAATATTTCATAAAAGCCTTTCAAAATGTCCCTATGTTAAATACATTCCTATACTTACTAGTTTTAATTACATTGTGATATGCTATTAAATTTACATGTTATCATGTTATCATCTGTGGATGCAGTCAGTAACTACCACACATTTGCAACATTCCCAGTTTTCAGTTATGATTAATGTTCATATAAATATGATTCAGCCCACGACCCTTATCTTCTTTGTGATAAAGTTCATGGTGTTTACTTATGGTGACCAGATTATTTATTCAAAGAATGTGATTGTAAATTCTTGCTATATATTTCCAGATAACCTCCAAAAAAGACTTTTTAAAAAATTTCTCATTCCACCAGCATTAAGCTATGTAATTCCATTACTATTTTCAGTTTGATGAGAGTAGAGTAGTTATTTCAGCAGAGCTACAATTTTAAATTCCCTTAATCTTTAGTATAATTAAAAATAAGTACATTAGATTTCAAAATATTGATAGGAAAATGTGTATAATAGAGTTTATGAAAATGCCTACACACACACATACACCATTGGGATCATATCACTTAATTTATTGATGATTTGTAATACATCATCAATGTCAGAAGTGATCAAATTTAATTTTAGCCCAAGAAAGGTTCTGTCTCTTCCAGTAGCACTAAAGAAATTCACTCTTCCCTCTTCAGTTGTATTCATAAAGACCTCTATCCTTAGGTTAGGTAATATCTGAACTTCAATTTGTGACCTACCTTGATAATAAGTTGATTATTTATAGAAAAAAATATTCTGTAAAGTTCCTAAAACAAGAGTTTGACCAGGAACAGAAAAAAAAAATCATTAAACTGCAGAACTGCTATTAAGAAAGGCCTTGGAATATTTTAATACTTATGCAAAGATCTTTTGTGGGTCAATGGCAAAATACAAATAACTACCAGAATTATCTTGCATAGATAAATTATTGCAAGTTAAATAGACATAAAGATCAGATTAAATAAAAATGAGATAAATCATGAGTTTATTTTTCTTGATTATTTTTAATTATTTTATCCAGTTTATCTTTTTTTATCATTTCCATCTAATATTTACTTCAGCATTTAAAAGATGATTAGTGAATTTGTTTTTCTCTAAAACTTTTTTAACTGCCTCTTTCACATCCTTATTCCTCAAACTATAGATTATAGGATTCAACATAGGTATCACAATAGTATAAAAAACAGATAGCACCATGTCATAGTCCAAAGAGTAGCTGGAAGAGGGTCTCAGGTACATGAAGAGGATTGTCCCATGGTAGATAGAAACACCTGTCAGGTGAGAACCACAAGTAGAAAAGACTTTCCTTCTCCCTTCAGCTGAGTGGATCCTCATAATGGCAGCCAAGATGAAACCATAGGAAACCAGGACAATCAGAATGGTGAAGATTTCAATTGAACTCACAAAGATGAAAAGCAGCAGTTCATTGACATGAGTGTCAGAACAGGAAATGGCCAAGAGGGGAGGGATGTCACAAAAGATATGTTTAATTACATTGGATGCACAAAAGGATAAACTAAATGTAGCCACAGTGTGTAAAATGGCATGTGACACACCCCCTACATATGAGCCAATGATAAGAGGCACATAGACTCGAGGAGTCATGATGGCTGTATAGAGCAGAGGGTTACAGATGGCAATGTAGCGATCATATGCCATGACAGCCAAGAGGAAACACTCAGTAGTCCCAAAACTTACAGAGATAAGCATCTGAGCTACACAACCTGAAAAGGAAATGGTTTTATCCTTTACTAAGAAATTGACTAACATCTTAGGTGTGATTACTGAGGAATAGCAAGCATCCAAGAAAGATAAGACACTCAAGAAATGATACATAGGGGTATGGAGGCGGGAATCCATCATAACTAACACCACCAATCCCAGATTTCCCACAAGTGTAAAGAGATAGACTACAAAGAACACCAAAAAAAGGATGATTTGTACTTCCAGATGATCTGTAAACCCCATCAAAATAAATATGGTCACTTCTGTGTGATTAGACATGATTCCTTTTTTTCACATTTATCTACCCCTGAGAACAAAAGAGAGTTGTAGATAGATATTATTTAATACAGTTCAATATAGATTTTTGAACACCTAATATGTACAATGCTAAATGCTTGTCAACATTTGACATGTTTGGATCTTATAGCATTAGTTGTATTACTATTTAGTTGTCTTGATGCTCCATACTACCCTAGGCATTAATCCATACAAGAAATGATGAGGGAAAGAAGTATGCTATTGGTACTCTACTTAGAAGCAGATGAGTCTATTGAAAGGGAAAAGAATCATTTAAACTGAAAACTGATTGAGAGTTGTTATTTTCCCCCCTATTTTGGTCAGCATTTATGTATTTCAGAACATTGTTCACTATTAAAGGAAAATATTATAAATATAGCACAGATTTAGGGAATAAGTTAATTGCATTTGTTTTGTTTACAAGTCCAACTGAGTGCTTTGATAATGATGACATATCTAGATGATGGAGAAGCTTGGAATGGATAAGAGAGACAAAGTATTGTCTTGGTCAATAGAAAAATATCATGGTCATCTTGCTTGTCTTAAATACCCCCAACCATGACTTAATCTAATCGGTTTGCAAAGGAAACTTGAGAACCATCCAGTTCAATTATCTCATTTTACAAAGAAGGAAACTGAGACCAAGAAATCTCAAGTACTTGCCAATTTTTCATAAAGTATTCAATTATAAAGGTAATAAGAGAAAATTATTCTTGCTGCATATTTATGTTAAATGATTAATTTCCAAAATGCCCTAATTTTTAACTTCTTTCCAAAATGTTCCTAACCTAGCTTTCTAGACATATTATATACTATATCCATATTCCAGAAAAAAATCAATTTACAATTAACTGAACTTACCTACTCTTTTTCTTTTGTTCCGTATTGTGGAACCATATTCTAAAAATATTTTATTTTCCTCAAGATTTAACTTATACATCTTTTCCCTACTATAGAAGATTTTCAGTATATATTTAACGACTCAAGATTTTAAATAATCACGGACAATATCAGCACACCTTGGGTGGAGGCAAACCAACCAGAAGGAAAAAAAAAAAAAAAGGTCATCTTTGAAGTCTTATTCTATCTAGAATGAAGGAACAAGGGGGTGGGAGAGGAAGAGGAGTGGAGAAAAGAGAAACTTAAATACAGACCCCCACTATAACTGAGGTAGATGACAGAAAAACTCCTATTTCAGGAAAAATTGGTAATATTTCCTGTTGCAGCCAGCTTTTAAGACCTTATGGCATATGAGCCCTTTGATCTCAGAGGCAAGATGAATGGGGTGGGAGATTCATTAGATATGAAAAGAGCTCCAGTTTATTATGCTGTAAAACCTTGTTGATATACATTTTTGCAAGCATGATCAGCATGTGGACAGTAGGCAATCACCAATTACCATTCAGAGAAGCTGCTTGTGGCCATTGTGTATGCCTGGTATCTGCCAATGGGAGGAGAGCCAGTCCAGCAATTCAGTAGCTTGCTCACGGGTGAGAGGCCCTGTTCAGGCAAGCCATAGTTCAGGCTATGGTTCACATAGCCATTATCTGTGACCCTCAGCTTACATTCGTTCCCACGATCACAAATCAATGCTCCTTACTCAACAAGGTTGTTTCTGCAACATGGCAGAAAACTTATTGTGCATCAAAGGTCAAGGTGGCCTTGGTACTCCCTCTCAACAAAATTCCATATTCTTGCAATTTCCAAAATAAAAATTGGTTTAAGAAATGCTGGAAATTATATGGAAGTTTAGAAGCTTAATGAGTTTTTGAAGTCTAGTTAAGCCCAAGAAGTTGATTATAGATATTTACTTAACAGAATGTTCATAAAGACAAAAATACTCCTTTGTTAATTCCATTTTATATCATACATCCTATATTTTTCTGATCCTCCTCCATTTCTAATTCTCTTTCCTTCTTAAAGTTACTGTTTTGGTTTTGGTTTTAATTTTATTTGTGTAGCATATCCCTCATAATAAAATGCAAGTTTGTTGAAAACTCAACTCCTCCTCCCCCCTTTGATTCCATTACTTACCACAACACCATGAACAAAGGTTTCAACAAATTGGATTGCATCAGATTGCTTCAGGATTGCCTGTCATGTGAAGTTCATATGCTTTTGTGTTGAGGAGGTCTTTGGGAAACTGACATTCATGCCTTCATAGGTTCAGAAAATCACATATTTTGGATGTCCTCTGGTATAGCCACCTTAATGAGAGAATGAAAGATCACACATTAAGTTAATGATTAGAGAAATTCTTCCAATTGTGTACTAGAATTTTCTAAGATATTTTTCAATATGACATTTTTTTCCCTGGATTTTCTCTAGAATAAACATATGAGACCCTTGGAACCTGCAAGATTTTAGGTCCATTCCAGCCCTATCATTCTATGTTCTAAGTTTTAAAAACATTTAATCTCTGACATTCTAGGTTCTATTCTAAGGTCCATTCCAACTCTCATATTCTAGACCCATGACTTCTTCAAATTTCTTATCCTCTATTTGTCTGTAGAATACACAATACTATAATTTTATTTCTTTTCTGTCAATATCAATCCTGATATAAATGTTTTTCTCCCTCAATTATTTTAGTTATCCTCACTTAATTTTTTAGTGTCATTATTTCTCCCATTGTCTTTTCTCTGCTCATTCCAAACTGTCAATCAGTGTTTGAAGAATAGTTTTTGGGATAGTGAAACTTGGGCAGGAAAGAAAGAATAGTAATATTAAGTTGACCACTCACAAAGATGAACATGGCAGAGCTATTAACCAGTGGACCAAGAATAAGCAACAAATTGTCTAATGTCAAATGATCACAATTGACTTCTTGTACTGTTTTTAAGTTTTACAGACAGAAAGGGATATCAAACTCAACTGACTGAATCTGATCTTATGATCCATGAATTGCCTGAAATTGACTACATATTATTATTCTCAGCATCTAATTTTGTCAATATTCCAACTCTTCCCTCCAGAGATTCCCAGGCTTTCTCTAAGGACTTTTGTTTATCATTCAAAACACCTTACCTTGTGAAAGTATGAAAAAGAAATAAAAACTGTGAGAGGGCCCCCAATTCCTCCCACCTGCTGTTTGCCCCATTTCTATCCTTTAATCTTTTGCCCACAGCCCACTTACTTCCTGTATCTTAGCATTGTATATGAAACCTGTTTCAAGCCCTTTCTTTGGGTATCCTTGAACTTGCTGTATGGTACCCTAGACTGCAACACATTTGCCCTGATTAAAGATCACAATTAAGTTGTGTCAACTGTTTTCTATTAAATTCAGGTTGACATGTAGTACGTTAAAAGAAGTTTACTTTATCGACAATTCCTAGAAGGAGATTCCCACTGGGAATCTAGAAAACACTGACTCTCTGAAGCTTCAGATGGAAAGTGAGGAGCCTTATACCTACCATAGGAGATCTTTGCTAGGAAGTTACTGATTTAACAATTGTAGACTGATCTAAAATAAAAATAGCACAGGTTGGATAAGGATGAATGACAATAGAAAAGAATGTCCTCTTGGAAATATTATAATTAGGATGAAAATGGAGGGTGAGGTGGCGGAAGAGACAGAGAACTAATTTTGACCACAATCGTCATCAAGGTGGATATCAGAAAGATTCCAAACTCCATGGGAAATTTGGTCAATATTTCATAAATAAAAGGTGAGAAAGAAATCTTTCAAAAAGAATACAGTTAATTACATGACAGCTTAGGGAAAATATACACTAGAATTGATTGGAGAAATTTACTTAGCAGAATTAATACAAAGACCAAAATATCTCTGATATCAAAATTTCGAAAGCTACAGGTTGCATGATGTGGAAAATACATATTACAGCTGAAAGATATTTGTCTTCCATTTAACACAGAGGAATTGCCTTCTTTTACTTTTTGTCTATCCTCAAGCCTTTAATCTCATGTCCTGACTGGATGCTAGTCTCATCTTCCCTAAATAATTCAGAGAAACCTAAACATGGCTGGGTCTATCTATGAATTCACCAAAATAACTTTCTTCCAAGAAATATTTTTTACATTTGCCAAATCATAGGATTCTTTATCATGAAGACATAGTGTAAAGTGAAAGACATGCTAACATGATATTAAAAGTTCTACATTGGAATACCCAAGAGTTATGCCAGTTTTTAAAAGAAAAAAAAAATCCTTTCATTGAATGAATCACTAAAAATAAGCTCAAGACTTTCTTCTAACTTCAGAATTTTTCACCTTGTCTGTGAACTTGAGAAACAGAAAGTGTGGGTTAAAAAGTTGTAATCTGATTTAGGTAGCTTATATCTGCTTTTCTAGCTTCTGAGGATTTCTTCTGGGAATCATCTCAGGAGATACAACCCAATCATCCTTGTGTACAAAATCTGGTGTAGAATTCACATAGGATAAACAGGGTGATAGTTCTCTCATGATAGATTTTACTGACATATGGTAATGTTTTTACCTAATTAGACTCCTTTCTTGGATACTTAGTTAGAATAAAAATCTTTTAGGAGAAATCTCTAAATTGATAGATGGATGATAAATAAAGAAATATAATTTTATATGTAATAATTTATTTTTTGTGTGTATATCTACAAATATATAATACATACATTTAAGTACATATAAGGTGTGTATATACAAATACACATATAAAGCATGCATAATGTACATGTATATGCATATGTGTGAATACATCCATCTATCTATATATATACACACACATATCTATCTATACACACATATCTATCTATCTATACACCCATATCTATCCATCTACACACACACACACACACACACACACACACGTATATATATAATGATAATGGAGGCTAAGTATACAGCACTTCCATAATCTGGGAAATCCACCTAAAATTTTCATATTATTTGTGACTTCCACAAAACTCCCAAAGAATTCCCAGTTAATTTCTTAAGCCAACCCACTACGTGTTGAAACTATGATGAGGAAAGTCATGACATGGAAGGAATAACTGTACAATATATATGCTTAACACAGATGCTCACATACATGCACAAGCACACACATAGTATAATACCCAATCAAGTGTCAGTGGTACCATACTATGAAATCAAAATTCTGGATTAAAAAAAAAAATTAATCATTTTCCTTATTAGAAAGGCCAATTCAAAAAAAGGGGAGAGGGGTTATTTCCATGTTATTTCTATAGGATTGGTTTGACCAATTGACATGGAAAAAGAGAGATCGCTTAAGGATTATAATAAAAAAGAAATCAATAGGGATTTCTGAGAGATAATTGAGACCTGGACTAATGTAATCTCCGTAGAAATTGGAAGGGAAGAACCAAATGTAGAGGAATTTTATTCAAATAATTTATACAACTTGATCTGGAGAGACAGTTTCTAGACTGATTAAGAGGATGCATGAGAGAAACAGAAGTGAAGTAGCTTTGGGGGTATCATTAAATTTAAGATATTAGGGCTGCTAAGTGGTGCAGGGAATAGAGAACTACACAAAGTAAAGAGTCAGGAAGACCTCCAGTTCACATATAATTTCATATATTTAGTAGCTATCTGTGTGACTCTGGATAAATCATATAATCCTGTTTGCTTCACTATCCTCATCTATAAAATTAGAGATACATTACCTCCTTCCTAGGATTGTTGTGATGAACAAATAATATGTCATTTATCAATCACTTAGCACGTCTATCATATAATAGATGTTATATAAAAGTTATTATTATGTCAAAGTCATTCTCAGTTCCTCACCATTTCATATATCCTGCATCTAATGTATTGGTAAGGCCTATAAATTCCACCTTTGTAACCTCCCCAATATCCTCCCTTAACTGCATTGACACTATCATCACCCTAGGGCAGACCCTCACCCCTTCATGGCTAGATTACTGCAATGCCTTCTGGTAAGCCTACCTGCTTCAAGTTTCCCATATTCCTATCTATTCCATTTAGCCACCAAAATGGTTTTCCTACAGGGCAGGTTAAACCATTCAGTTATACCTTAAAATCAAGTTTCTTCCTATCTACTTACAACCAAATGCAAAAAATCCTTTCTTTTGTTATTTAAATTATTTATGGGACTCCTATTTTTTCATTCTTTCTATATTTAAGTCCCCATTGCATACTTTTCAATTTTAGGGCACCAGTTTCTTATCTCATCTATCAATAAGATACTCAATTTCTTCTTTATGGGCATTTCTTTTGTTGTCTCATGCTTGGAGTGCTCTATCTCTTCAACTCTATTCACTTTCTATCCTGGTTTCCTTTAAATCCCAACTAAAAATCCTGGTTTTTATACTAAGCTTTTTCTTAACCCCTTTTAATTATAGAGTCTTCCTTCTGTTCACTATTTCACATTTATTCTAATTATATCTTTTTTTTTTTTTTGTATATTTATTTGAATGCTGTCTCCCCTGTTAGATTATGGATTTCTTGAGCATCAGGACTTTTGTTTTTTGTTTTTGTTTATTGTAGTTTCAGTAATTAACTGGCACATAGTAACTTGATAATGATGCTGTTAGTAGCAGGGCAAAGAGTTGAGGTGGGAGAATCCCCTTCTGGTCAGCACAGGTTCAATGTGAAAAAATTTAGGAACCTGAAATATTTGACTGGCAAAAGGAAGTTTATTTTTGGCACTGCAGAAATCAGCTTTTGCTAGGAAGACTAATTTTCGAGTGTCAAGGTCCTGGCAGAGAGATCAAGGTCCTAGCAGAGACATCCTGGAAGAAAGATAAACAGCGGTATTAAAACTGATAAGAGGATATCGCTTCACAGCAGACAGGGCTCCTGATAGACAGCTGTGCCACTTTGGACCTCTGCAAATTATGAGTTTAAAAATGCCTTTTTATAAGAGATCAATTGAATGATATTACTGCCCCCAGGTCCCGATTTCCAGTAGAATGAGACCACTTAAATTCAAGCTAAATAGGAGTGGTCCTAATTTTCAACTCAAAAGAGGGTGCAGCTAGTCCCATCAAGATAACAGAATAAAATCACTTTATCTTGATTATTTACAGAGAGAGCCATAGAATGTCTATATCCTTTGCCTGTAATCTGTACCTATGTGACCTTGACCTTGACAGTGCTGGTCTCATTTTCCTCATTTATAAAATTGAAAAGAGATGGACTACATAGTTTCTATGAATTCTTCTAGTTATAGTCTATGGTCTTATAAAATAAAGTTGTGGACTTCACTTATTAACAATGAACATCAAGAATATGATAAATCTTCATATTAATATTGAATATTTGAACAACGTCAAAAAAATCAAATAGTTTATTGTGGTGGAAAGAACATCTACGGTGGAAATTATTTAATGAAAGTCTTTGGCTTTTTGAACTTGAGCAAATTGCTTAACCCCATTAGATTTCAATCTTCACAACTGTAAAATGAGTAGTATTAGATGGGAATTTAGTCTCCACAGAGCTATGAATATTAAAGTGGTGTAAAGAGCCATCTGCAGCCTGAAAGAACTATGAGCTGTGAAAACTGAATATGGATCAGTATTCTCACTTTTTTTTTTTTTTTTTTGGTGATAGTGTTTTCTTTTTCTTTTCAGTGTTTTATCTCCTTTTGATTTGATTAATCTTGAACAGCATAACAAATATGGAAATGTGGTTGGAAGAATTACATATGTTTAATCTACAATATATTGCTTGCTGTCTAGGGAAAGGGGAAGAGGGTTGACAGAGGGAGAAAAATTGATAGAAAAGATTTTTCAAAGGAAAATGTTGAAATCTATCCTTGCATATATTTTGAAAATAAAAAAGCTGTTATAGAAATTGTTTAATAAATAAACAAAAAAGAAAATTAAATTGGAAAAATAAAACCTAAATTAGAAACTTAAAACCCACAAGGACATCAAAGAATAATGAAGGGTGAAGGTTTTGGATTTGAACAGGAACCCTTTGAACTTTGCTTTCATAAACATGTAAGCTCCTTGGGTGTAGGGAATGTCTATGTAATGAGAAGTAGAGATTCATACTCTTTACGTTTTGTAACAACCATTTAATGGAGAATGGGTGAGAGGTTTGCTCTTCAAGATAGAAAATAAAACACTGTCTTTGCCATTCCAAAAGTTTGTCTACTAATCTAGGTACCCATGTTTTTTGTTTGTTTGTTTGTTTGTTTGTTTGTTTTTTTGTTTTGTTTTGTTTTGTTTTGTTTTTGTTTTTGTTTTTGTTTTTGCAAGAATATAAAATAAATATTTCCTGCATTCATTAGTGAGTCAATGAAGTTCTTGGTAAGATATTTTGTTTCTTACACTATAGTTGTAAGTTGGACTGGGAGGCTGAAGGAAATAACTTCTTGCATTACTTTCTGCTCTAGCTAGCTAATTTCATAACTAAAATTAGTTATGAAGTTCCTTAAGCACTTGACAAATATGATCCCACTTTGTGAGAGATAGGTGCATTGCTATCTACATTTTACAAATGAGGAAACTGAGGCATACACACCATAAATGACCTGCATTCATCATTGAGTCAGTGGAGTTTTTGGTAAGATATTTTGTTTCTTATATTTGATGGGCTAGTTATTCAGCTTACATAACTTAATTTGCTCCATTCTCCTGCTAAATGTTTTTCTTATTTTTTTCTTTTAGAAAAAAAAAGTAAAATAGTGTCATATGCTCATTTATTGAATCTCTACACCCCAAACAAAATTTCTCCCCGTGTCAACAATACATCAATATATAGGCCCAAGTAAACATTATGGTTGTTCAATTATTTTTGTCATGTCCAATTCTTCATAATGCCATTTGGGGTTTTCTTGGCAGACACTATAGTGGTTTACATTTTCCTCCTCCAAAAGTAAAGATTATATATTCCAAAATGCAGTCTGACACAGGTATTGAGGGAAAATGTTCAGAGTGACGTCCTTGATTGAGAGAACAAGTCTTGATTTGAGTAAGCTGGATAAAAAAAAAATAATAATAGATTTGGGCAGTAGCACTTATCACTTTTCCGTAGCTTTTCCTTTATTTTTACTACCTTTTCATGTTGATTACTTCTCATTTGTCTTATATATACTTAGTACCTATTTGTTTACATGTTTTCTCCCTATTGCATTGTATGCTCTTCTAGGAGGGATTATAGTTTCTTTCTTTATATATCCAATGTTTAGTATTTTTCCTGAAACAGGTCAAACATTTAATATTTATTGACTTACTGACACCTGGCACATGAGACCCAAACCAGTACCAAGCAAGATAAGCAATGAAAGGAATAAAGAAGTCCTTGAAAAGATCCTAGATCAGAAAGCGATATTTGTAGACCGTCTGATTCCTAAAGTAAAGAGAGTGACTCTAAGGGTATGTTATTCAAAAATATGAAGTGAGTGAATCAATAAGAGGCCTGAATGAAATATTTACTTATGAGGTAGAGAATTCTTATTTAAGTGCTATCTGTCTCCACCAACTTGCTCCTAGACAAGAATCTGATTAATAAATATTGGGTATTTATAATTTATTTTAAAATAAATATATTTGTTATGTGAATATTTTTAGGGATTCTGAACATTTTCATGTGCCACAACTCCTTGAGGCAGTTTAGTGAAGCTTTTGCAACCTCTTTTATACTGATGGTTTTTATTGCATAAAATAAAATATTTAAGATGGCATAGGAAATATTTCTTTTAAATTCACAGACCAAGTTAAGACTACTGTATAAATTTAAATTATATTCTTCTATTTACAAACATATATAAGCTATAGTTATAGTTAGTAATATTAATTTCAACTACTTTAATACTCATCTGTATTTTTAAAAAGGACTCTTCATAATTCCTTTGACAAATATCACTAGCTAGTAGCATCAATATACAACAGACATTAATTAATATTTTCTCAACAAATGAATGAATATTCCTCAACATAATGTAGTTCATTAGTATGTTTTAAAGCTTGTCTCCTTTGCATTTATATCCATCTCACCTACAATTTCACATATGGTAGGCACTTAAAAAATAGTATTAGCAATTGATTAATACATGTTATGCCACTTGACTCATGCGACCATTGTGAAAATGGAATGGCTTCTGACTTTACTAACCATCTTGATTTGCTTGAGTTCCCTTACTATCCAGAAAAAGCCAGATTGACTTGGGATCAGAATCAGTCAAGCAGGAGGCAAACTGGATGTCTTTCAGCTGGACATACCAAAAAACCTTTGCAGTGTGTGTTTGTTGAACCTGGAATATCTTCTGCTGTGCCATAGAAACAGCTGAGTCTGGCTCATGATGATACTCAACCCAGTGGCCAAACCTAATGAAGGCAAATAGCCCAGCCTAATGGACCAAGAATCAAGTTTGAACAGAAAATCATATGATTAACTTCCCCCACCCCATCTCTTATCTATGTTTTTTTTGTTTGTTTGTTTTGTTTTGTTTTGTTTTAAATCTTTATAACCTCTGGTGCCTAAGTTCACCACAAAGTATTTTACACTTGTAACTCCCATGCATGTCAGACTGCTTAGGGGGGGAAAATATGCCTACAACATAACTCTTTTTAGAGACATATCTTTGAATATATGAAAATATTGAATAGATTCTTAATTCACAAATTTTAATTTACTAATAATGATAAAACTCAAATACAGAAGTAGAATGGAACAATCTAGGAAGGAAGGGGAAATGAGAGCAGCACTGGGAATAAATAAGATTTATTTGGGATGAGACCAGCTAGAATAAAATAGAGGAAAGCTAAGAGACTATTACATCATTTTTTATGTATTAAAAATAATTCCCTTCAATATTCCATGAGAAAAGGATAACATTTTACAAATAATTATGCCAATTCCCTTTTTCACATATCCACTTGGGGAGCAGGATGATGTTAAAAGAGGCCTTACTAATGAGCCCCTAATATTACTTTTTCCCCCTGGGGAAGATATTGTACATTAGAGATTTTTTTCCCTGAATTATATGAGGTGAGAGACATGTAATTTTTTACTTATCCGAGGACTCAAGATGCTTCAGAAAACAAGCAAAAGTCTTAGTAAGATTTATGGGGCTGGGCCATATGAGCTCTGAGTACAGCTTTTCTCCTCAGCAGGTAAATTGACTATCCTATTGTACTAGTTTCTGATTTCTTGTTATTATTATTACCAGAGAAGAAAAACGTGATCAAAATCAAAGTAATTTTCAATGTTCTAATCATGACTTTCATTGTGTTCCATAGACAATCATCTCTCACTCTAAAGTCAGGAAAGTTATTTCTGTCTCCATGGAGTTTAGATAACTTCAAGAATGGGGCATTATTGAAATCCATTTTTTTTAAAACAAACTAAGTTATGAGCTTAAAATGAAAAAAAAAAACTGAACTTTTACTATTTTTATCTGGACCATTTTATTCTCAACTGTGTAACAGATTTCTTTCAATATAAGGGGAACTCTTGCTCACTCTCTGATATGTCTGAGATACTGAAAGGTTAAACAGCTCAGAATGGATCACACAGTTCATCCAAGGCAGGGGAGGAGGTTTAGAGAGAAATCTTCAGCATTTCTGTGCTAGTTTGATAATCAATCACAGCAGGACTTCTTGATTCCGAATCCATTCCTATCAATGAATCTCTCAAATGTCATCAGAAGGAATGTGAATAAGGGATTAGGAGTTCTGACTACCTGGTCTAAGGGACAGCTTGATGGCACAGTGGATAGTGCTCAGATATCCCCCTGAGTTCAAATTTTCCCTAAAACTTACTAGTCATTTGACCCTAGATAAGTTACTTAAACCTATTTGCCTCATTTTCCTTATTTGTAATAGGAGCTAAAGGAAAAAAATGTGCATCTTTGTCACTCCGGTATCTTTCTCAATAAAGTCCCAAATTGGGGTCATGATGAGTCAGACACAACTGAAAAGTGTTCCAGCAACAACCATAACTACTATATCCTAGGAAATCAAATAATTTGTATTGGGTTATAAGAAAAATATATTTGATAGTTAAGGAGAATAATTTTGACTCTATATGACATTTTGCTTGCTTGAAAAGTTATGATGACATTGCTTTCTTTGAGTACCACAGATATGATATGTCCTGAGGAAGGGGGACAGGTAAAATATGATCTGAATAGGACAGGATTATATTTCTATACTAGACTGAAACTGACTTGTAACCTGTAAATGTCTGGATCTGAACAAACTAGGCCAGACTCAGGATAGTTAGGGATCAAACAATAGTTTAATTAATTTTAGAGTGAGGCAAAAGCTTGCAAATAGAATCCTCCCTTCCTGAAAAAGTGGACTTAACATTGTGGAACAAAGGCAAGGATTATATACATTTAAAAATACAAGTGAGGTGGACCACATCACAATATTTTTAGATCCTGAGTAGCAGTTCGCACAGTAATTTCTTGCATGGTCAATGCAGACCTTCCTGGGATCTATAGGAATTGACTCCAAGTTGATTGTCTCACATCATAAGAGTCATAAAGCTTAGTGATCATCCCTTAGGTACAGAACCAGAGTAAGTGTGGCAGTAACAGGAGTACAACCAGTTATAAGAAACAGGAATAGTAAGCATACAAGAGATATGATGAATCACTTTAGGCTGATGAAATCCTGTAGCAAACACATGGTGCTGGTCAAAGCAATATACTTTGGAAGAAGATGAGATCATGAAGAGTCCAATATTATTTTTCAATATATTGTGTCAAGCTCAGGGTATAGCCTACTTATCAGGCATTTATTCTCAAAACTGGGTGTCTCCAAATATTTTGATGATCTTAAGTAGGGAAAGGGAAGCTGAATGTTTTTTAAAATGCAAAACACTTGTCACTAGAGCAAGGATTTTTAAACTTTTATTTTTGAATCATTCTCACCTGAGATTTTTATTTGATCCCAGGCATATAGGTATCTAAAATAAGTATACAACATATATTGTATTTAACATATATTTTAACATATTTAACATGTATGGGACTGCTTGCCATCTATGGGAGGGGGTGGAGGAAAGGAGGGGAAAAGTTGGAACAGAAATTTTTGCAAGGATCAATGTTGAAAAATTACTCATGCATTTGTTTTGTCAATAAAAAGCTATACTAATAATAAAAATAGGTATACAGATCAGTTACTGATAATAAATAATAATTTCACAGTCTCCACACTAAGTTATGAGACTCCATATGAGGTTAAAAGCCCCACTTTAAGAAGTAGGGTGCTAGAGAATTGAAGTAGGAAACAGTGAGCAGACAATGCATTGAACTACTCATAGGTGAAAACAATCATGGAGTTTGTGCAAAGTAGTTGAATATAAATTATTCAAGTTGGAGAAATAAGTAAACTTCCAAGTCTTTCTTTCTCAGCTGGTGTATATATCCCTCCAGAAGTATATACTATTAAAAATGTTTTTGTAGGGATTTTGTGGATATTACAAGTTCTGGAAAGAAGAATCCTAGCAGTCTATCTCTAATGTTCTGATGACCAAAGGCCTGAATTTTCTGAGCTGTTTCTGTGAGGCAGGTAGATTTGGACAAGACTTAGAACACCCTACATGTAATGGTTTAAGAGAATTTGTGATAATTGTTCTCCCAATGTGTCTAACTTCTGCTTGACAGTAATTAACTATTTTATAAAATGATTACTGCTTATTTCAGACTAGGGGCAATGCAACTTACTAAGAGGAAAATAAAAAGATCATTTAAAAAGATGATAAAAAGAATATATGTACCTTCTGTTTAGAGACTTGAGTTCAAGAGGGAGGATGATCATTCCCATTCTTCTAAGCATGCTCACAATGAATATGTGATAAGAGTACTAGTCTTGTAAGGAAATAGAATTTCACATCATACAGGAATGTCTGCATTGGCGTGGAGCTGAGGAATAATATATGAAGTACTGAAAAGTGAAGGTCCCCTACTATATTAGAGGTAAGGAAGAATTAGAGAAGAATTATCAACTTTGCTTTGACTTGGTAAAGACCTTTTGCCTGGGTCTCAATGTCTCTTGAAGTTCTGCTGATGTGTCAGTGACATACCCTCCTGCTTCTATGCAGATAAGAACCCATTGTCATCTGTATTATTTATTGACATGGAGAATTTTTTTTTTTTGATAATCATTAGTTTTCTAAATTGTTGTTCATGAGGGAAAATAATGCCATAATCTCAGGGTTTTTTTTCTTTTTCTTTTTCCTTTTTTTTTTTCCAAATAGTTTTATAAAGAAATGTGTTAGGTCATTTAATAGAGGTACAGAATCCAGAAAAGAGGTATGACTCCCTCTCATCCATATTTTCAAAGGTTTTTATCATACAGGTTTAGACAAGGATACCCACAGATAAACCACATTTATCCAGGTAGGCAGTTTTCCTGAGAAGTCACCTTGAAAGTAAAGTAGAGGGAAATGGATAAGAACAAATGTTAACATTCCATAAAATTTGGGTGAAGCCAGAAAAAACCAAGAGAACATAAAACACAAGCTTTGATAGACCCAAAGCAAAAGCATTTGGTGGGGTCATAAGATAACAATGTTTTGGGTTGATTCTGGATCTGGGTGGGGGGACTTCTGATTCTTTGCAACCATTTTCAGCTTTCCTAGCAACTTAGTAGGGTCAACTGACAGTTGGAAGTGAAGAGAAAATCCCACAATCTTGAATTTAAGCAATATATTAATTAATGTTCTCCCCAAGAAATAGCAAAATTATTTCTCCACAAAGTTAACTTCATGTGAGTCTCTTCACTGCTTGAATTGCTCTTGTGATCTTAGCCATATAGTTGGGCACCTTAAAGCAATGGATTGAAATCTATAGACTCAAACCCATTTCACCATTTAGCCTCATTGAATATATCATTTACTAGTAATTCATTAAATCTGTGGATTTAGCCATTATATTAAATGAATCTGGGTTTTTTTGGCTAGCAGGAAAAAGATGCTGATCATCAGGTATGAGTATCAAAACAAAAATTATAAAATAAAAGGGGTGTGTTTCTCATAAAAGTGATCACACTCCCATAGTATACTTTTTGAGAGGTAGTGTTCCATCTTATACTTTGCATGGAGCTTGAAACAGTATTGTTCAAGGATGCATTTAATCATTGGTTTTCCAAAAAGAAAAAAAGGAAATATATAAATAGAATTTGAAATTTGATCTCCATTATTTTCTCCATTACTTTCATAAGTCTAGATAGTCAACAAAATGACAAATTAAGCTTTTTTTTTTTTTTTTTTTTTTTTTTGCTGATTTCCAAAGTAAAAAGTTTCACACTAAATTTAATCACAACAGCTGGGACTGGTTTCAGTAGACTACTACATGAAATTTACCTCATTGTACTCTCAGTCTTTGATTAGAGTTGAACTCACTGGGCCTAAGCTATACTTCAACACAGGACTGTGGTAGGACTGACTTGAACCTTTATTTTTTTGTTTTTGTTTTTTGTTTGTTTGTTTGTTTGTTTACATCTATGAGTATATTGTGCCACAGAGGAACTGTGAAAAGCTATTTTTTTTTCAAATGACTTTTGAATATTAGTCTCTCTGCATTTATCAATGAAAGATATTTAGGAGTAAGAAAACTCCCTGGAATATTTTTACAATTACTTTAGCTTCAATACTACCAAAATCTTTGTGCAAGACAGAAGTCACAATTATAACTTTATATTTTCTTGAATCCAGGTTTGAACCATTAATTCAAAGTACTGCAGTTTACCCCAAATCCAGCTGAAATAGCTTAGCTTCTTTTCTATCAGTCAATA
This sequence comes from Antechinus flavipes, assembly GCF_016432865.1. NCBI lineage: Eukaryota > Metazoa > Chordata > Mammalia > Dasyuromorphia > Dasyuridae > Antechinus > Antechinus flavipes. The sequence continues at coordinate 245,459,244 of NC_067403.1, forward strand.
ACTTAGAGAAGTTCAGAAAATTATTATCTTCTCACAATCATGTAGATTCTGAATTTTAAAATGGGTTTCAATTAAGCCTCTATTTCAAGAACTCAGTGATAGCAGTTCTCAGGCTCTGTAATTAGGCCATTCGATTTACTAGTTTGATTTTAATATAATTTTGTTTTAATTTTACCAAAATTTGCTTTTCCACACTTCTATTCAGTGTGCTTATTTCTACCTTGATCAACCTAGCAGAACTAAAAAAAGGAATCTTTCATATTTGACATTCTTTAAAAATCTGATGAAAGGAGTTTAATTTCTACTACTTCCTCTCTTCCTTTATCTAGGTTAATCATTTTCTATTCCCTCACTAATAGGAATGTGCTAAAATTTCAATTTTGTAAAAAATATTTTTTCTGTTTGTCAGTATAGTTCTTAAAACATTGCATCTAGAAATGAAGCAAACAAGGTTTGATCAAGGCAGAGGAGAGTGTGACTTTCTTATAATTCATTGGTAACATTATGTTCTACTTAGTGTAATATTTTATATACTTTTGGAAGGATTCACCTAACTACTATGAACTGATATTAGATATGAATTTAAAGTCCTCACATGGTTTCCTCCATGGTAAATCCCATGATAAATTGTAACTGATTTTCTCTGTAGAAAAAATATTTGTCAATCAATTGGTCAATTAAAATGTTTTAAGAGCTTGCTATGAGTCAAAATATTTGCTAATGATTGGGAATACTAAAAAATCAAAGGGAAAAGACAATGCCTGCTCTCAAGAACTACATGATCAAAGGAGAAAACAACGTGAAAACTACCTTATGCAGTCAGGTATAAACAGGGTAAATTATAAATGATCTGCAAAAGGAGGGTACTGAAATTAAATAGGACTGGAAAAGACTTCCTGTAAAATTATTGTATAACTTTAAGTGAATTGACTCAAAAGTGTTTAGTGACCATTTTTATGTGCTTAGCATACTTTTATGTGTGAGAAATATCAAGGAAAAATAAAGTTTTCAATGTATGCAGCTATTCATTTTTTTTAACTCAAGGAGCAGAGACTTAAATGTGGGAGTTCCTCACAATACCATCTCATGTAGCTAACTAGCTGTGGATGGAGAGTTTGTACTCAATTTCTACTTTTGAGTTTTGCATTTAATATTAACTTTTCCCTCCACTTTCAAATCCAGACATCCAACAACTCAATCAAACAGTGTTTAGTTGCAAGTTCTAGGAAATCATTCTTGGCTTTATAAACTGTTTTCTCACTTATCCCCATAGCAGATGAAACTGATCAAAAATGTTCCAGGAAATCTCTCCCATGTGACCACATTCATTCTCATTGGAGTCTCGGAGAATCCAGAACTTCAAATTCCCCTCTTCTTTATCTTCTTAGCAATCTATGGAGTGACAGTGACTGGAAATGTGGGAATCATCACACTCACAAGTATAGATTCACGACTTCAAACTCCCATGTACTTTTTCCTCAGACACTTGGCAATCATCAATCTTGGCAATTCCACTGTCATTGCACCCCAGATGCTGGTTAATTTCTTGCTGGAGAAGAAAACCATTTCCTACTATGGATGTGCAACCCAACATGGAGGTTTCTTAGTGTTCATTGTTGCTGAGATTTTCATGTTGGCTGTTATGGCCTATGACCGCTATGTGGCCATTTGTAATCCCCTATTATACATGGTTGTGGTATCACGTAAGGTTTGCTTTCTACTCGTCATCCTTACATATTCCTACAGTTTAGCTACAGCAGTGACTGTCACTTCCTGTGTTTTCTCGATGTCCTACTGTTCTTTCAATGTCATAAATCATTTTTACTGTGATAATGTTCCTTTGTTAGTTTTATCTTGTTCTGATACCCATATGCCAGAGACAGTAGTCTATATCTCTTCAGCTACTAATCTCTTCTTTTCCATGATAATTGTCCTGGTGTCCTACTTCCAGATCATCTTGGCCATCCTGAGGATACGTTCAGCAGAAGGAAGACGGAAAGCCTTCTCTACCTGTGCTTCCCATATGACAGCTGTCACTGTTTTCTATGGGACACTCCTTTTCATGTATTTGCAACCCCAATCAAACCATTCCTTAGATACTGATAAAATGGCTTCAGTGTTTTATACACTAGTGATCCCCATGCTGAATCCTATGATTTATAGTCTGAGAAACAAGGATGTAAAAGAGGCTCTGAAGAGAGTCTTTGACAACCCTTGTCAAGCTTTTAAAAATTTGTAATTTGACAAATATTTGAATAAGCCAAGAGTCACAATCTGAGGTGGCACCTCTCAAATTATGATTGTTATCCACCTAAATATTCAGCAGAGAGCCTTTATTTTCTCTGTAATAATGTTCATAGTGTTTACTTGTAACCACATAATATGTTCAAAAAGAGTATGATTTATTTTAAAATTCTTGTTATACATTTCCAGATCATCTGCAACAAGTTTTTTTTTTTTTTTCTCTCTTTCACCAGCATGTTGCTATTATCAGTTTGATGACTATATGACTACAATTTTAATTTCCTTCATCTTTAGTGAAAATGAACTAGTACACTAGAAGATTTTAAAATAATAGGGAAATATGCACTGAATATAATAATGGAGTTCATAAAAATCTTGCCCTCCAGCCCATACCCATGCATTTGGCATTAAACCACTTAATTTTACTGATAACTTGTCATATGTTTAAAATACTAGAAATGATCATATTTATTTTGCCACCAGGAAAGATGATAGCTCTATACTAACAATAAAATGTATTCTTCACTTCTTTTTGATGTGATCAAAGCAGGAGTGGAGGAATATCAGAAGATGTGTCTTATTATATTGAATGTACAAAGGGATAAATTAATGTAACCACAGTTTGCAAAATGGAATGGAAAATACTCCCTACATATGAAAGAATGATAAGAGTTTCACAGACTAGTGGAGTCATAATGGCTGTGTAGGGCAATGGGTTACTGATAATGATATAGATTCTATGCCATGTCAAGAGAAAACACTGTGTGGTCCCAAAATTTACAGAGATGAGCACCTTAAGTGCAGGGAAGCAGGGAAGAAATGGTCTTCTAACTCTGCTAAGAATTTAGTTAACACTTTAGGTGTTATCTTTGAGGTATAGCAGGCAACAGTGAAAGAAAGAGAAGACACTCAAGAAAGGGCACATGTGCTTTAGAGGTGGGAATCCATCACAATTAACCAAATAATCCCAGATTTCCCACCAGTGTAAAGAGATAGATGGCAAAGAAAATAAAGAAAAGGATGATTTTGTACCTCCAGATGTTCTGCAAAACCCATCAACATGTACTGACACTAAGTCATTGAAACTAGAAATCTCAAGTATTTGCCAAATGTTTTCAAAGTATTTAATTGTAAAAGTGATAAGAGAAAATTATTCTTGTGGCATACTTATATTAAAACTATAATTCACAAAATTCTGTAACTTTTTAACTTCTTTCCGAAAATTTCTTTAACCTAATACCCCTAACTTATTATATGTTATTCCATATTATTAACTTTCTTTTCTAGAAAAAAAAAGTCTATTTACTATAACCTGAAGCTGTAATTCTACCTCCCAATTCTCTTTTTTTGCCCTATCCTATGAATGACTTCCACATAAAATATGAGAAAATGGAATTTTTAATGATTTTACTAATCACCTTGATTTTCTCAAGCTTCTTTACCATACAGAAGAGGTGGTACTTACCTGGAAATCAGAACTAGCAGAATAGGGAACTAACTCAGCATTATTTAAGTTGGCACATCAGAAATTCTTTACACTTTTGGCAAATCAGAAGTTCTTTGCAATCTTTGCATATTGAACCCAGATCTTCCCCTACTATGGCACACAACTAAATCCACTTGATTCATGTCAAGCCCCAGTTTTCAAAAACTACCCAGCCCAGGGATGACCAGAAAAAAAATTCTGTGATTATCCCCACCTACCTGTAATTTTTGTCTTGATACCTTGATTATTCCATGATTACTCCCCCTTCTCTTTCCTGACTTGTGATTTTTTTTTTAATTCTGCCACATAAACCTACCCTGAGGTCAGTTTTTGATGGCCACTCCCATGGTGTGACAATGTCTTCTCTGAATAGAAGTCCATTAATAACCCAACTCTGTTTTTCTTAAACCAAACCCAGAATGTTGACATGTATTTCTAAAATAGTTTTTTTTTAAATCAAATTTATATTCTTTACCCCTACTATAAGAGATCTTCCAGTTAATATTTATTGACTCAAAAATTCAAATAATCAACAACAATATCAGTACACAATAGGTGGATTCAGATACCAATTTAATAAATGTCATCTTTGCAGTCTTCTAGCTAGAATGAAGAGAAGGGGAAAGAGGAACTTAAATCTAGTCCCTGTTTATAACCAATGTAGATGCAAGAAAAAATCCACAGGAGAAAAGTAGTGAATATCTTAGAAATAAGATTGCTTAGAAATAAGGCTGAGAATTACATGATAGTTAATAGTATAATAAGTTTGAGAAGTCTAAATAAAACCTAGAATTTGCTTTTAGATATTTGGATAGTAGAATTCTCACAAAAACAAAAACATCCCTTTTGTAATAGCATCCTATATCCCACATCCTGTATTTTCCCTCTTATTCACCTTTTTAATTCTCTCATCTTAAAGTTATTATTTCCCTCCTATTTTATTTCTGTGGTATATTCCTCACAATAAGATACAAGTTCCTTGAAGGCACAATTTTTACCTCTGTCTTCATTTCTTTCCACAGTGCCAAAAATATTGATAAACTGAAATTGAGGAGGTTGAATCATGGCTTACTGTGTTGTGTGAAATTCTTCTACTTCTGAGCCTAGGAATCTCTAATATGCATGCTTTCACAATGTGAGGAAATTATATTTTTCTGAAGGTCTTTTGTATAACCAACTTAATGAAAGAAAAAGAGGTGAAACATTGAGTTAATAATTAGAGAAAGATTTCCAATTGGATACTAGAATTTTCTAAGATTTTTTTTTTTTTTTAAGATGGCATTTCCTCTTAGATTTTCTCTATATTAAACTTACAAGCTCTTTGGAATCTGTAAATTTTGAGGTCTTTTTCCAGCCCCATCATGCTATTTTCTAAATTTTAAAGACTCTTCATTTCTAACATTCTAAATTCTGTTCTAAGGTATCTTGCAATTCTTATTCTAAGCCCATGACTTCTTCAGATTTCCTACCCCCATTTACCTGTACAATACACAATACTATAATGTTTATTTCTTCTCTGTCAATATCAGTCATAATATAGATATTTTTCCTTCCTCAGTTACTTTAGTTCCCCTCATTTAATTGTTCTATGTTCATTATTTCCCCATTGTCTCTTCTCTCCACATTCCAATCTCTCAACCAGTATGAAGGATAGTTTCCAGCAGTAAAGAAAGAACAGTAATTCCAAGTGGCCACTCACCCACCATGATGTATTACTGTCTACACTTTAATCTTTTTTTCAATACATTTCCTCCCTGAGTCACTTTATTTTTCTTTCTAAGCTGCCAAAATAGCTTTCATCATAAACAGCTTTGATCATGTCACTATACTGCTCAAAACCCTTCTATGGCTCCCACATACATACAGAAAAATTGAAAATTACTTAGTATCATTTGATATTTACAAAGTTTTTTATATTGTTAATTTGATTTGATTTAGTTTTCACAATAACTGAGAAGTATTACCAACACCATTTAAAAAATAAGTAAACAGACAAGTAACTGGCTCAGGGTCACACAGGTGTTATATTTCTGAAGCTGAACTTGAACCTCTGAAATCTATAGAAATTATAGAGACAGTCATTGATTTGGAAAGGATTTTGTAAAAAGTATAATTCTAGGGGAAGCTAGGTGGTACAGTGGATAGAGCACTGAAAGGGGAGGAAAACTGTTCCTTTTACTGAAGCTGTGTTCCCTTTAAGATTATCCCTCTGAAACTGTATTCCCTTTTGACCTGCGATCTCTTTGGAGTCTCAGGCCCTCCTGGGGAAGGCATATTCCCCAGATAAGTTATTTTTCAGGGGATGCTAGAGGCTTTGAATCAATTAGAAATCCTGGTCCAAAAGCACCCCTTTGAAGTGTTGTTAATTCCAATAGGAGATCTGACCTGGATATTGATAAGCATCTAGGCTGGGAACCTTGGCTTCTAGAAGACTCAAGATTCCTTTTAAAGGGCAGTTGCTAAACTCTCTTTGCAGAGGTCCAAGCAATTTGCTAGCACCCTCTCTGCTGAGAAGGCATTCTCTTCTTAGTGCCAGACTCCATTTTCCTAATAGGACTTTGCCACTATAGAAGTCAGTCTCTTAGCAAAACTGGTTTCTAGCCAACAATAAACTTTCATTTTTGCCCTCAAGATTTTGGGATAAGTGAATTCTTTCACTTTGAACCTGCTGGCACTCCAAAAGGGGATTTTAACAACTCTCTTATTGCCACTAACCTCATTACCACAAGGAATCAAGGAGATACTAACCTTATCAGCACCAGCCCTGAAGTCAGGAGGACCTGAGGTCAAATCTGACCTCAGACACTTCACCCATTCTAGCTATGTGACCCTGGGAAAGCCACTTAACTCTAGTTGCCTCAAGGAAAAAAAAGTATAATCCTAGCTTAGTAAAAATTCAGGTCATTTAAATTAAAGCTGTTGTTTTTAATGTATATTTTTTCTATTATTATAGATTCTGGAAAGATGGTTGGTTCTTGCCATCACAAACCTTTTCTAATAAGGTTTTCACAGTCTTATTCACAGCCAGTTGTCAACCTGCTGAAGGCTAGATACTATTATCATCCACATATTATCCATTCTATCAGATTTCCTATTATTTTCATCTAAAATATATGTGTATTTGTGTGTGTATGTGTATACTTTGTACTTATTTGTTTACATATTTTCTCTCAATTACATTGTGGTCTCTTATAAGATACACTGTATTTCAACTTTCTTTGTATATCCAGGGTTTAGCATATTTTCTGACTTAGGGCCATCATTTAATATCTATTTATTGAGTTATTGATAACTGGAATGATAAGTAGCCCAAAGTAGTACCAAGAAAGACTGTCAGTAACAGGAACAAAGAAGTCACTGAAAAGATCCTAGATCAAAAGAAGATATTCCTGCACAAAGCTGGTTCCTGAAGTGGAGAGATTAAGATAAGTAATTCAAAGATATGAAATGAGTGGGCCAATAAGAGATTTGAATGAAAATGCTTATTTAAGTGATAGCTGTCTTTCCCTTGCTACTTGTTACTAAACTAACATCTGATAATCATTTAGGTATTTATAATATATATATTTGTTATATGGATATTTTCATAGATTCTTTACATTTTCAAGTGTCATAATTCCTTTTGTCAGTTTAGTGAAGCATAAAAATCCCATTTACAATTAATTATATGCATAAAATTAATGCATAAAATAAAATATTTACAATGACATAGGAAAGTATTTTTTAAAGTTCATATTTCCCATGATAAGACCACTTTCCTAGATATAAATTATTTTTTTCTGTTCACAAATGTATTTAAATTATAATATATTCTTCACCTCCTGTGTTTTTAGCTTCTTTAATTATCTACTGGCTTGCTGCCAGGGCAAAGTATCCAATACTATAGCAAAGCTCTCCCCACAGGGACAGCTGAGATCACACCCCTTCCCACTCTGGTCTGCTCAGTGTGAGCTGCCTGCCTTGCTCTTTGCTGCCACTGCCTGCCCTCAGCTTGTGCCGGATCTAATACCATCCCCGCACTCGAGTGAAAACAGACCTTTCCTGGTGAATTTCAAGGATGTCTTCTCTTGGTAATTATTTGTGGGGGTTTTTTTGACAGCGGTGCAAATAGAATGGTTAATGACTTTATTAACTACCTTGATTTGCTTGAGCATCCTTACTATCCAGAGGAGGCCAGATTGATCTGGGAATCAGAATCAGCCATGCAGGAGGAAAACTTAATATGATTTCCATTGGACATTTAAATCCTTTGCAGTATTTGTTTGTTGAACCCTAGAGCCCATTCTGCTGTGCTGGAAACAACTCCGCTGATTAAAGTTAACCTCCAATCCAGTGACCAAACCTAATGAGGACATTATAAGACTTCTGAGATATATCCCAGCACAGGGGACCTACCATGGCCACACCTGAATGGACCATATGTGATTACAATGCTGCAACTCTCTCTCTCCTCCCCCCCACCAACCCTGATCTGTGTTTTCTCTCTTTATAACATCTTCTGCCTAACTCAGTTCTAACTGTTGCTCTCATGCATATCTGTCTGCTTAGGGGGTAACAAACGAAGGCCTGCAACCTAACTCATTCTTATGAACAAACACTTGAATATAAAAATATTGAACAGATTATTAATTCACAACTATTAATTTACTAAATGGTGATAAAGTTCAGATAGAGAAATAGAAGGGGGGAATCGAGAAACGAAGGGGAAGTAAGAGCAACAGTGGGAATAAATAAGAAATATTTAGCATGCGATCAGTTAGAATAGGATATGGAACGCTAACAGGGGCCATTGCATCAGATTTTTCTATGTGTTAAAAATAATTCCTGTCAATAGTCCACAAGGAAAAAATGAAATTGTACATATAATAACTCCACTTCCTAATCTCTTTTAACCTATTCCTTTGGGAAGCATGATGGTGTGAAAAGAGGCCTTACTAATGAGTCCCCGGTATTCCTTTGTTTCCCTTGGGAAGATGTCATACATTTGAGATTTTCCCCCCTGAATTACATGAGGTGGGAGACATGTAATTTACTATTAAACAGAGAGTCCTAGATGCTTCAGGAAATGAGCAAATACTCTAGCAAGATCCATGGGGCTGGGCCACATGAGCTCTGAGCAGAGATTTTCTCCTCAGCAGGTAGATGGACTATCCCACTATACTTCTTTCTGATTTGTTATTATTATTATTATTATTATTATTACTAGCAGTAGTTTTGTTACTTAGCATTTTTTATCAGAGATGAAAAATGTAATCAAAATTAAAATCATTTTCAATGTGCTAATCAAGCTACCATTATGTTGCATAGACAGCCATCTCTCACTCCAGAAATTAGTTTGAAATGTTATTTATGTCTCCATTTTGTTTAGCTAAATCCTAGAATGGAGCACAGTTGAAAATGTTTTTCATAAAATAAATTATGATCTTAAAATAGGAAAAAAAATAGCTGTTGAAATTTTACTATATTTACCTGGAGCATTTTTTCCTCCAGTATTGTACCAGCTTTCTTTCAATACATCTGCAAATTTTGTTCACACTCAGAGAGATGTCAGGCTATCTGGATGTTAATGTTCAGTTCAGTTCAGAATGAATCACAAAGCTAATACAAGTTAGGGACCACAAAATAAACACTTTTAGATATTAAAAGTAGCAGTTCCCGTAGCAGACTCATGCATTGAAAATGCAGGTCTTCCTGTGTTCTGTGAGAATGGTTTCCAAGCTATTTGTCTCAAGTTTTAAGAGTCATTAAGTCTTGTGATAGTTCAATTGTACAGAACCAGAATTACCATGGCAGTAACAGGAGTACAATCAGTTACAAGAAACAGGAATTGTGAGCATGTAAAAATTTTGAACAATCACTTTAAGCTGATTTATAGCTCAGCAAAAACTCATGCTGGTCAAAGGACTACAGCTTGCCAAAAGGGGAACTCATCCAGAGCCCAAATGATTGTTATTATGCCAAACTCAGCACAGCCTCTGGAAATTGGTGTTTCCAAATATTGTGACAACCTTAAGCAGAAAGATGAAAACTGAATATTGTTAAATGCAAAACCCTTGGCTCTCTACAGTAGGGATTCTTAAACATCTAATTATAAATACTTTTCACCTGAGAAATTTTTAAATGACTCCAAGTAAATAAATATGTGAAACAGGTATCCAAATCAAATAGTTTTTTGTTATTATATATATATATATATATATAAATATATATATTAAGTACATATATAATATATATAAATAAAATATTAATTTAGCAAACCACAAGTTGAGTTATGAGATGCCATATGGGACCACAGTTTAAGAAACTGGGTATTAGAGGACTAAGTATTTGGAAACAAATTACAGACAGCTCATTTAACCATTCGTAGGTCAAAACCAGCATGAAGTTTGTGCCAAACAATGGAATATAAATTACATGAGTTGGAGAAATAGTTGAATTAATGTCTTATGCTATTAATGAATGTTTTTTTGTAGATATTATATGGAGATTAGAGTTTCTGAAAGGTGGCATTTTATGAGCTTATTTCTAATATTCTGATGACCAAAGACTTGAATTTTCTGAGATGTTTGGGTAAGCCAGGTAGATTTGAACAAAGACTTAGATCATTCCCCAGATGATGACATATGTTATAAAGGAAGTTGTGATAATTGTTCATCCAATACTTACCTAATGCCTACTTGTTACAATAATTGATTTCATTCTATAATATGATTATTGTTTATCTCAGGTTACAAGCAAAGTGGCCTTTTAAGAAAAGTTGGGAAGAAGTTAAGAGAAAGTTAAGAGAAGAAGAAACAGATCATCTACCTTCTAGTTAGTGATTTGAGTTCAACAGGGAGGATGATAATTTCCACTCTTCTAAGCATGAGCACAATTAATAGGTATTAAGAGTACTAATCTTTATAAGGAGATAGAATTTTACAGCTAGGAAGGCCATTGTAGTGAAGCTAAGGAATATTATCAGAAGTACTGAGAAGGATTAGTTATTTACTATGTCACTGGTAAGGAGGAATTAAAGAGCAATTCTCAGCTTTGATTATGACTTAATCAGGACCTTTTGCTTGGGTCTCAATATCTTCTTGGATTTCTGTTATCTATCCATGATATATCTTTCTGCTTCAATGTGGGTAAGCACCCATCACAATCAGTCTTATCAATCATTGCCATAGGGATTTTTCTTAGGGGGCATCATCATTATTCATCTAAATTGTTTTGTTGCGTTTTTTGTTTGTTTGTTTTTGTTTTTTAATGAGCAAAAAAATGTCAGAATCTAAAATGGTTTTATAAAGATTTTTTTTTTAGAAATCTTTTATAAAGATTTTTTTACAAGCCAGAAGGGAGGTATGGCTCCTTCTCAATCAGATTCTGGAAGATTTATGTTGTACAAATTTAGAATAGGATACTCACAGATGGATCACATATATGCAGGTAGGTGATTTAAGGAGCCAACTTGAAAGTAGAGGGAGATGAATATGAATATATCAATATTACATAAAATTTGGGTGAAGTCAAAAGAGAATATAAAACATAGCCTTGGGTAGGCCCAAAACATTAAACATTGAATGGGAACACAATAGACCAATGTTTTGGATAAATCCAAGATCTGGGGGACTACTAAATTCCTTGCAGTCATTTCCAGTTTTCCTAAAACCTTATTAAAGTCAACCCATATTCTGAATGAAGATTGCATTATGTTAATTTATACAGTAAAAATTATTAATGTTTCCTCAAAATATTATATTTTCCAAAAAAATAAGATTTCCATAGGATTCTGCTATCATTGCTTTAATTGCTCTTATGATTTTAGCCATATATTTAGAAGCTTAAATCAATCCACATTGAAATCTATAGAATCAAACCTATTTCACCATGTAGGTTTATTCAGTGTATCATTTATTAGTTAGCAATTTGCTAAAATGGTAATTTTAGCCATGACTTAAGGAAGTCTGCTTTTTTTTTTCCTTTGGGCAAAAAACATGCTATTCAACTGCTTTGAGAGTTTCTTAAAAATAATGTTTCAAAAATAAAGGCAATATATTTCTCATACAAATGATCATGCTTTCAAGGTAGATTTTGTTAGAACTAGTGCTCCCCATTATACTTTGCATGTAATTGGAATCAGTATTGTGCAAGGATATGAATTGGCTTTCAAAAGAAGGATATATATAAATAGAATTTTAAATTTAATCTCCCTTATCGTTATTTTCTACATATATTTCATAAGTTTAGACAATCAACAAAATGAAAAATGAAATTCTTATTTTGTTTTATTTCCAAATTATAACATTTAATGAAAATTTAACCATTTAATAGAATACATGGTGCTGATTTTGGCAGATCCCTAGATGAAACCTACCTCTTTCTACTCTTATCCTTTGATCAGAATTGAACTCACTGGGGCTCAGTAGAAAATATCTAACCCCTCAAAACAGGACTCTGGTGGGACTATTGAATGTGTGTGTGTGTGTGTGTGTGTGTGTGTGTGTGTATGTTTTAAGTGTGTATATATATTGTGCAACAGAGGAACTTGAAAAGATATAGATATATATATATATATATATATATATATATTTTTTTTTTTTTTAACCAAATATCCTTTGAATATCAGTCTCTTTGGATTTATTGATGTAAGATGGATACTTAAAGAAACAAACACACACTCTATAATGTACTTGATGTGATCACATTCATGTTTACTTCAGTTTCAATATTGTCTAAACTTTGAATAAAATTTAAGTCACAATCATGCCTTTACAACTGATCTTTTGGAACCCAGGTTTAAACTGTGGACTCAAAATACTACAGCTTACCATAGTTCTGAGATAATTTAGCTTTGTTTCTATCAGTCAATAATTTACAGAACCTCAGAAAGTACTTTCTTCTCACAATCAATTGTATGGATTCTGAGTTGTAAATTCATCTCCCCTAACGAATCCTCTACTTGAAGAATTCAGTGAAGGCAGCTCTCAGACTCCACACATAAGTCATTTTAGTTTAGAACTTTGATTTTTAGCATAATTTTACTTTAATTTTAACAAAATTTACATTTCTGTCATATCGATATATTCCTATTTATACCTTAATGTGCTCAGCAAAACAAAACAAACAAACAAACAAACAAAAAAAAAAACAAGTCTTTCTTACTTGACTGTTCTTTAAAATTTTAAAAATAATTGCTTTATCTCCAGTTGCAAGTCTTCCCTTTTGTAGATTAGCCATTTCAAATGCTTTATCTAACTCTTATATGACAAAATTTCAAGTTTTTTTTAATATCTATATCTATAATCTTATTTTTTTTTTTTTGTTTTTCCCCAGATACATTTAAAACATTTTTACATTTGTTTTTAAAACTTTGAGTTTTAGAATATCTTCCATATATCTACTCCAGCCCCCATTAAGAAAGCATATGTGAAATTATGCTTAACTTTTTCATAAGTTATTTTATAAAAGAAAATATAGTTTCTCCCACAAAAAAACCCTCAGAAAAAATAAAGTTAATAGACAGAGAGACAGAGAGAAAATGAGTGAGTAACAGAGAGAGAGAATTTCAATCAGTAGTCAGATACAATTGGTGCTGTTACTGGGTATGAATAAGATTTTTCAACATAACTTCTCTAGAGTATCCATTCATCACTGTACTGCTAAGTATAGCAAAACCATTCACAGCTGATCACCCCACAATGTCACTATTGCTTTGTACATAATACATTTTACTTTGGTGGAATTCAAAGTTACCTTATCAAAGTGACTTTCTTCATTTTTTAAAAAATAATTATTATGGATAACTGTGTTCCTTCCCACACCCCACATTGGTTCTATTCTCTCTTCTTTCACCTTCTCCCTCCTTTTTTTTTGTAACTTATAGGCCACTCCTTCCCCCAATATGGCCTCTCTTTTATCACCTACCCCTTTTCAAATACCCTATTCCCCTCCTACTTTCTGGAAGGATAAGATAGATTTCCCTACCCATATTGGGTATGCATGTTATTCCTCCTTAAACCAATTATGATGAAAATAATGTCCACCCCCTCATCCTCTCCTCTCCTACTTCCCCCACAATGGTAAATTTTTTTCTTACTTATTTTTATGTAAAATGATTTAAACCATTCCACTGTCCTTTTCCCATTCTCACAACACATTCCTCTTTCAAACTTTAATTTTATTTTTAAAATAAATTATCCATTCATTATTCAATTCACACCTGTTCCTTTTGTCTATACCTACTGGTTCTAAAAGCCATAAAAATGAGAAAGTTCTAATGAGTTACAATTCCATGTAAGAATGTAAACAGATAAACCTAATTAAATCCCTTGTGGTATCTGTTTCCTGCTTCTTCTTATGCTTCTCCTGAGTCCTTATTTGAAAATCAAATGTTCCATTTAGCTCTGTTCTTTTAATCATGAATGTTTAAACATCTGCTATTTTATTGAAGATCCCCCTTTTCCTCTGAAAGTTATACATAGTTTTGCTGGGTGTGTGATGCTTGGCTGTAATCCTAGCTCAATTGTTTTAATGTAGAAGCTTCTAAATCTTATTATTCTAACTGTAGCTCTATTATATTTGACTTTTTTTTTTCTTTCTGGATACTTTCAATATTTTCTCCTTAACCTGGGAAATGTGGAATATGGCTTTAATATTCCTGAAAGTTTTCATTTTGGGATCTCTGTCAGGAGATGATTGGTGGATTTATTCAATTTCTAATGTATTCTTTAGATCTATAATAACAGGACAGTTTTGCTTGTAATTTCTTGAAAGATCCATGTCCAGGCTCTTTCTTTTATCATGACTTTCTAACAGATCGATAATTTTAATGTTACCTCTCTTTTTTTTTTCTTTGCTTTATAGTAAAAGTCATAAAGTCATCAGCTTAAATTTGTTCAATTCTAATTTTTAAGGAATTATTTTTCTCAGTAAACTTTTGTACCTCATCTCCCATCTGTCCAATTTTGCTTTTTATAAAATTCTTCTCATTACCATTTTGTATTTTTTACAATATTCTCAAATGTTTTCCTATCTTTCTTTTGCTCTGTCTCTCTTTATTGATTTTCAAAAGCCCATTTAAGTTTTTCCATGCCCTGAGCTCAATTATTATTTTTCTTGGAGACTTTGTATATAGAAGCTTTGACTTTATTATCATCTTCCAAGTACATGTGTTGCTCTCCCTTGCCAACAAAATAGCTTTCAATTGGCCAAATGTTTAAAAAAAAAAGATAAAAAAGATAACTGAAGAAAATGATTAAAAAAAATTAGAATTGAACAAATAGAAGACAATGATTCAATGACACATCGTGAATCAGGTAAGCAAAATCAAATAAATGAAAAAAAAAAATAGAAGAAAATGTAAAATATCTCATTGGAAAAGCAACTGCCAAGGGAAATAGATCCAGGAAAGACAATCTAAGAATTCTTGCATCATCTGAAAAACCATGATTAAAAAAAAAAAAAAAGCACAAGAAATCATCAAGGAAAACTGCCCTGATATCCTAGAACCAGAAGGTAAATTAACCTTTGGAAAAATCCATTGATGACCTCCTGAAAAAGACTTCAAAATAAAAATTTCAACAAATATTGTAGCTAAATGACAGAATTATCAAATCAAGGAAAAAATAGTACAAGTAGCCAGAAAGAAACAATTCAAATAATAAAGAGCAACAATCAGGATTACCTGACTTAGTACCTTCCAATTTAAAGTATCAAAGAATCTAGAATATGACATCCCAGACCATAAAGAAGTTCAGAGTGTAACCAAGAATTAGCTATCTGGAAAAACTAAGCATTATCTTTCAAAGAAAAAAAAAATGGGTATTCAATGAAATAGAGGATTTTCATTTTTTTTTTTTTTATGAAAAGACCAATCAGATCTGAACAGAAAACTTGATTTTCAAATTCAGGACTGAAATATATATATATATATATATATATAATATATATATATATATATATATATATATATATATGTATTTATATACATGAAAGTACAAAAGGAAGAAAAAACTTTGATTTTTAAAGGTTAAAATGTTTACAACTCTACAAGGGAATTTGATATGTGTAACTCTTGTGAACTGTCTCTTTATAAGGTGTATACTTAGAAGGTGTAGGTATAAGTTGACTTTAATATGATGATATAAGAAAAAAAAAAAAAACCAAGAGATGGAAAATGAATGGTACTAGAAGAGAAAGAGGGAGATAAAATATAGTAAATTACATCACAAAAAAAAAAAAAGACCTATTACAATTGAGAGAAAGAAAGGAGGGATATGAGCATTCTTTGAACCTTAATCTCATTGTATTTGGCTCAAAGAGGAAATATGCATACTTAATTTGAAATAGAGGCTTGGCTTAATCTATAGGGAAGTAGAAGTAGAAAGGGAAAAGGAAAGCAGGAGACTAATAGAAGTGAGAACCAAAGTAGGAAGGTAAGGAGGCTAAAAAAGGGAGGTCAGATTAAAGGAGGTGGTGTTCAGAAGAAATATACTGGCAAGGAGGGAAAGGGGGAAAGGAGAGAGTGAAGTAAAACTTGGAAAAAATAGGATGGCAGGAAATACAGAATCTATTATTTTAACTGTGAATGTGAATGGGATGAACTCTTTTGTGAAAGAGAAGTGAATAGCAACCATATTTAAAGCCAGAATGCTGCAATATGTTGTTTACAAAAAACACATTTGAGGCAGAGAGATGATACAGAGTAAAGGTAAAAGACTAGAGCAGAATCTATTAAGCCTTGCCTGCAGTAAAAAAAAAAAAAAAAAAAAAAAAAAAAGCACATATAGCAATCCTAATCTCAGATCAAACAATAGTAAAAATAAATCTAATTAAGAGAGATTTGGAAGAAAACTACATCTTGCTAAAGGATAACATAGGTAATGAAGTACTATCAATACTAAAACATATGCACCAAGTGGTATAGCCTCTAGCAAAATTAGTGAGGAACCTCAAAATTCCTCTATCAGAACTCTGGGATACCACTACATATCTCTTAGATTAGCTAAAATGACAGGAAAAGATAATAATAAATGTTGGAGGAGATGTGAGAAAACTGAGACATTAATATATTATTGGTGGAGCTGTGAACTGATCCAACCATTCTAGAGAGCAATATGGAACTATGGCCAAAGGGCTATCAAATTATGCATAACCTTTGATCTAGCAGTGCTGTACTGAGTTTCAAAGAGATCATAAAAATGGGAAAATGTCCTGCGTGTGCAAAAATGTTGGTAGCAGCCCTTTTTGTAGTGTCAAGGAACTAGAAACTGAATGGATGTCCATTAGTTGGAGAATAAGGTATGAATAAGCTGGATCTTATGGAATACTGTTGTTGTATAAGAAATGATCAGCAGAATGCTTTCACAAAGGCTTGGAGAGATTTACATGAGCTGATGCTCAGTGAAGTGAATAGAACCAAGAGAACATTGTACATAACAACAAGATTATGCATTGATCAACTGTAATCGGCTTGGCTCTTTTCAACAATGAGGCTATTCAAACCAATTCCATGAGAATTATGATGGAGAGAGCCATCTGAACCAAAAGAGAGGACTATGGGGACTTAATGTAGATCACAACCTGGTATTTTCAGTTTTTTTAATTGTTGTTTGCTTGCTATTTTCCCTTCATTTTAAAATATTTTTCTTCTGATTTTTCTTGTGCAGCATGATAAATGTGAAAATAGAAGAATTGCACGTTTAACATATATTGAATCACTTGCTGCCTAGGGGAGAAGGTGGGAGGCAGGGAGAGAGAAAAAAAAATGGAACACAAGATTTTGCTGTTGTAAATGTTGAAAACTTTCTTTACATGTATTTTGAAAATAAAGAGTGTTGTGATCTAGTTCAGATGGATCTGAATCGGTCCTTGTTCGGGCGCCAAAATGTGGTGATCTTCTTCCCAAATGCAGCCAGGTGATGAAAGTTCAGATCTTTTATTATCTCCAATATAGCCCGGTTAGCTTAGAGGCCTATCTCTCTGCTTGGTTCCAAGAGCTCTTGCCGCTTTGTCCTTTGCTTCTGCCTCTGCTTTCTTCAGCCTCCAGAGCTAGTACCAAGTTGAATCTGTCTTGCCTTGAAGAGAGGGCTTCTGGCGTAATTCTGCTGAAATCCCAACTTGTAGCTTCTTCACTCTGAAGAACTTCTTTGACTGGCCCATTGAAGCTCTATTTATGCTCCTTCAAGAGAGGGATTGTGGGTTTTCTCCCATAGTGCTCTCTGGCCCAAAGAGCTTCAAGGCAGGTATGAACTCATTGAACTCCAATGAGTAAAGGTGTGAACACAAGCCTTGTATTAATTAGTTCTACTTAGTACCTTGTTTCAGGTTCTGCCCAAAACATCTTCTTGTAAGATTAGATCAACTCTAATTAGTTAGCAGTTAGTAAGGATTCCAACAAAAGAGTTGTTATTAAATTGTTTTTTTTTAATTGTACCCAAAAATGAAACAAACTTGAAATTTGATGAAGGCAGAAGAAACTGGGCTCTTCTTATAAATTAATCTTAAAATTATATTCAATTAATTCAGTTTAATATTTTGTTAACTTTTAGAAGTACTCACACAATCAATTTTAACAATTGTTTAATAATTGATATCAGTCATGAATTTATTAAAATCCTTACCTGATTTTCACCATGACAATTTTCTTAACAAATTGCCATATTGATATTTAAATTTGGATGGATTTTCTCAGAAGAGATACATTTGTCACTATATTGTTCAACAAGTAATGTTTAAGAGCCTTCTATGAGTCAAGATCTTTGCTAATTGCTGAGGATATTGAAAAATAATAGGCAAAAAACAATGCAAGTTCTCAAGAACTATGTTTAGCAAATGAGGACACATGAAAATCACTATTTACAAGCAAAGTATAGACAGGATAAATTATTTTTCTTCAGCAGAGAGGTGTATATACTGAAATCAAGAGGGCTGGGATAGATTTTCTATGAAATTACTATCTGATATAAATAAAGTTCCTTAGAAGTGGTTACTCATTGTTTTGTATGTACTTAGTACGTTTCTACTATTTGTGAGAAATAGCAAGGAAAATAAAATTTCATTGCATGCAATTATTCATTTTCTTAACTCAAGGATCATAGCTTTAAATGTAGAAGGCACCTCACAGTGCTCTCTCATATATCTACCTGGATATGGATGGAAATTTTGTATTCAATTGTACTTTTTGAGTTTAATATTTAACTTCCCTCCATTTTTACATCTGGAAATTCAATATATCAAGCCTCCATAATTTTTTTTTTTTTTTTGCCAATTCCAAGGTGTGAAGTCTTCCTGAAAAATTAAACAATCAGCTCTTTTAAATCCATCTGAAAAGATCAGGAATTAGATAAAATTAACTCTCCAAATATAAGATCATTTGCTCCAAACACTTAAAAATAAAAATACCTAAATCCTAGGATATACTGATTTCCTTAAATTGCAAATTCTAGGAAATCGTTCTTGGCCTTATAAACTGTTTTCTTACTTGCCCCATAGCAGATGAAACTGATTAAACATGTTCCAGGAAATCTCTCCCATGTGACCACATTCATTCTTATTGGAGTCTCAGATCATCCAGAGCTTCAACTTCCCCTCTTCTTCATCTTCTTAGCAATCTATGGAGTGACAGTGACTGGAAATGTGGGAATCATCACACTCACTGGTATAGATTCTCGACTTCAAACTCCCATGTACTTTTTCCTCAGACACTTGGCAATCATCAATCTTGGCAATTCTACTGTCATTGCTCCCCAGATGCTGGTTAATTTCTTGGTGGAGAAGAAAACCATTTCCTACTATGGATGTGCAACCCAACATGGAGGTTTCTTAGTGTTCATTGTTGCTGAAGTTTTCATGTTGGCTGCTATGGCCTATGACCGTTATGTGGCTATTTGTAATCCTCTATTATACATGGTTGTTGTATCACGGAAAGTTTGCTTTCTACTCGTCATCCTTACATATTCCTACAGTTTAGCTACAGCAGTGACTGTCACTTCCTGTGTTTTTTCAATGTCCTACTGTTCTTCCAATGTCATTAATCATTTTTACTGTGATAATGTCCCTTTGTTAGTTTTATCTTGCTCTGCTACACATATGCCAGAAACGGTAGTTTATATCTCTACAGCTAGTAATCTCTTCTTTTCCATGATAATTGTCCTGGTGTCCTACTTCCAGATCATCTTGGCCATCCTGAGGATACGTTCAGCAGAAGGAAGACGGAAAGCTTTCTCTACCTGTGCTTCCCACATGACAGCTGTCACTGTTTTCTATGGGACACTCCTTTTCATGTATTTGCAGCCTCAGTCAAACCATTCCTTAGATACTGATAAAATGGCTTCAGTGTTTTATACACTAGTGATCCCCATGCTGAATCCTATGATCTATAGTATGAGGAACAAGGATGTAAAGGAGGCACTGAAGAGAGTCCTCATCAACTCTTGTCGAACTTTTAAAAACATGTAATATGATAAATATTTGAGTAAATAGAGTCATCATCTGAGAAAGCACTTCTCAAATTACAATTGTTATCCATATCAATATAATTTAGCATATACCCCTTTTTATGACAATGTTCTTAGTGTTTACTTATCATAATCAGATTATTGGTTCAAAATATGGTTTATTTTTATTTCTAGTTATACATTTGCAGGCCATCTGCAACAAAATTTTTTTTTTCATTCCTCTAGAATTGAGGTATATAAACCTCTTACTATTATTAGTTTGATAATTGTGGAGTGGGTTTTTTTTTTTCCTCAACATGGTTACAATTTTAATTTTCTTGATCTTTGCTTTAGTTGAACATTATAGTTATTAAATATTAGGATATTTAAATTGAGAGAAATACATGCAGTGAATATAATATTGTATTTCATAAAAAATCCTTCCTTCTCCTATTCACCTATTTTTGTGATTATATCACTTACTTTTACTGATAATTTATAATATATTAATTCCACCTAAAGAAATCATATTTATTTTATCCCATGAAAAGTGATAGCTCTCCAGTAACATTAAAGAAAAGTACTTTTTAACTCCCCCTTTTGTGATGTGAGTATTACATCAGGACATGGACAGGAATGGAAGAATATCTCAGAACTTAGATTATATCAGATGCAGAAAAGAATAAAGTAAATGTAGCCACAGTGTTTAAATTGGTATGAAAAACACATCCTACAACTGATAAATGGCTTATACACTCATGGAGTCATGATGAGCTGTATAGAGGACTAGATTACTGATTGCACTGCAATAATCATGTGCCATGATAGTCAAGAGCAAACACTCAGTAGTCTGGAAATTTTGAGAGATATGCATATAGGTCATATAACCACAAAAGGAATTGGTCTTATTCTCTATTATTAATTGACTAATATCTTAAATGTGATTGCTGAAGAATAACAGGCATCCAAAAAAAGATAGACATTCAAGAAATGGTACATGGGGGTGTGTTGGGGCCAATTCACCCCAACTTATATAAACAATCCCAGATTCCTCACCAACATAAAGAGATCTTCTGCTAAGAACACAAAGAAAAAGATAATTTGTATATGTAGATCAATGGTCATCAAAATGTTGTCCAGAGAATCCTTGGATTCCCTAAAATCCTTACAGAAGTTCTACAAAATCAAAATTAGTTTTTATTTCTAATTTTGTAAATATCTATACATGTGACCCATATAAACAAAATCTCTTTGGTCACATCCTCAATAATTTTTAATAGAATAAAGACACTGAGAACAAAAGTTTGAGAAACATTGTTCTAGCTGATTTATAAAGCCCTTCAAAACAAACATGGTGATTATGATATGTTAATCAACATGATATTTTTGTTGATATTTATTTAACCCTAAGAACATAGTAAAGTTATAGATATTATATATTAAAATTTAATACACATTTTGAGTACCTACTATGTACAGTATTAAATATCATAGAATGCCTGCATCAAAGTCAGTGTTTGTCATGTTTAGATCCCATAACTTTGATCACATTACTATTTACATGGTTCTTGGTGCTACATATTATGCTACATTAATCAATTCAACCAATTGTGACGGAAAGAAGCCTGCTCTTTGTCCTCTCCTAAAAAAGCAGATTAGTATATTGAATGGGAAAGAAATCATTGTTTAAATTGACAGTTGATGTTTTTTTTTTTTTTTTCCACATTTTAAGCAGCATTTCTGTATTTTAGAACATCCATTGTGATCAAAGAAAAAGATTACAAATATGATGCACACCTAGGGAATCAGTAAAATACATTTCATTTGTTTACAAGTTTACTTGGCTGCCTTCTTAATGATGACATAACTATATGTTGGAGAACTTTGGTATGGATGACAGATGAAAGGTTTTTATTTTGTTCTGTATTTCTTTAGGGATAATATTTAAAAGTCACCTTACAATCTTACGATCTTTCTAGTCTTAAGATTAGACTTAATCTATGACAATCTAAATTGATTGAAAGGGAAATTCCAGAGACACTTTGTTCAAGTACCTCAATTTATACAGAAAGATATTGAGATCCAGAAATCTCAAATATTTGCCAAATATTCTCAAAATATTCAGTTGTAAAAGTAATAAAAGAAAATTATTCTTGTGGCATATTTATATTAGACATTCAATTCAAAAAAATAAGTAAATTTAAACTTCTTCCTAAAAGCTCCCTAACCCAATACAACAGGCTTATTATGTTACTCATCATTAGCTTTCTATTTTAGATTTTTTTTCTATTTACTGTAACCTTAATCTAGAATTCTATCTCCTAATTATTTTTCTAATTTCTAATTTCTTTTCTAATCTGAGAATGACTTCTCAGGTGAAATATGTGAAAATGGAATGGTTACTGACTTAACTGAAGAACTTGGTTGCTCAAGCTCCTTTATTATCCAAAAGAGGTATGAATGAACTGAGAATCAGAACTATCTGAGGAGTAGATACACTCAGTATTCATAAATAAGCACATCAAACATTCTTTGCAGTATCAACAAATTAGAAATTACTTGTAGTACTCATGTATCAGAGGTTCTTTTTAGTATTTGCATACCGAATCCCAGGACACCCCTTGCTTTGCCACAGAGTCAATTTATCTTGACTCATGTCCCGTGAATAAAATCATAATGTGATTATTACCCAACTGCACCTGTGATTTTTGTCTTGATAATATGATTAGACTATTATGTGATTACTGCATCTGTCCTTTCCTGACCTGTGATTTTTGAATTTATAATTGCTACATACATAAACCCACCCCAAAATTAGTGTTGATTGTCATTTTCATATTGCAAATTTTGTCTGAACAGAGGGGAATCAAAAGCCCAACAACAATTCAACTCTGTCTTTCTTATATTAAATTCAGAAGTTTGACAAATTAATCTCTAAAATATTTCATTTTCTTCAAGACCAAACTTACATGTTTAATCTCTACTGTGAGAGATGTTTTTTATGTATAATGACTCAGTATCAGTTCAGTTTGGATGGAGTAAGATACTCATTTTAAAAATATCTTCAAAGCCTTCTTCTGGCTAGAATGAAGTCATGGGGAGGGAAAAAAGGAACTATAATCAAAGGAACTTATCTCTAACTATAACCTATATTGATGGAAAAAAAATCCATGAAGAAAAAATAGTGAATATTTTAAAAATAAGGTGTTAGAAATAATGATGAGAATTACGTGGAAATTCAGTAGCATGATAAGATTGAAAAGTCTAAATAAGCCAGAGAAGTTAATTTTAGATATTTAGTTAGCAGAAATTTCATAAAGACAAAAACAGTCCTTTTGTCATTTCCCAATCCAATATCTCACATCCTATATTTTCCCCTGATTCTCCATTTTAATCTTTCTCAACTTAAAGTAATTATTTTACCTCTCCCCCCCCATTTTATATCTGTGGCATATCCCTCACAATAAGATACAAGTTCCTTGATGACACAATTTTCCCTCTGTTTTCATTTCTTTCCACATTGCCAAAACAGTAATAAATTGAATTTGATGAGATTGGATCATGGCTTACTATGTTATGTGAAATTCATATGACTTTGAGGCAAGGAATCTCTAACATGCATGCTTTCATAATGTGAGCAAATTATATTCTTTGCAAGTTCTTTTCTATAACCAACTTAATGAAAGAACAAGAGATGAAACATGAGAGTTAATGATTAGAGAAGAACTTGCAGTTGGATACTGGGATTTTCTAAGATTTTTTTTCCCAAGATGGCATTTCCTCTTGGCTATACTCTATATTAAACTTATAAGATCCTCAAAATCTGTAAATGGTAAGGTGTTGTCCAGCCCTATCATGCTATGTTCTAAGTTTTAAAGATGTTTCATCTCTGACATTCTAATTCTGTTTTAAGGTACCTTGAAATACTCTTATTCTAAGCCTATCAGTTCTTCAGGTTTCGTATGTCCTATTTACCTGTAGAATACATAATACTATAAGGTTTACTTTTTCTCTGTCAATATCAGTTATAATGTAGATATTTTTCCTTCCTCAGTTACTTTAGTTCCCTCACTTAATTATTTTTTTTCATTATTTTCCTCATTATTTCTTCTCTGCCCTTTCCAATCTTTCAATTAGCATTTTAAAACATAGCTTCTGGTATATGACCATCTGGACAATAAAGAACAGTAATTCCAAATGGCCACTCACACCTTGATATATTATTCTCTATACTTATATCTCTTTTCCCAATACATTTCCTTCCTGAGTAAATTTATTGGTTTTTCCAAGCTGCCAAAATAACTTTCATGATAAACAATTTTCATCGTGTTTCACTACACTGCTCATAACTTTTCAATGGCTCCCACAAACTTTCAGGAAAAGTTGAAAATTACTTTTGTGTTATTTGCTGTTTACAAAGCTTTTTTTTTTTTTGGCATGTTTTACAATTCTTATTTGATTTGATTTCGTTTTCTCAACTGAGAAGTAGTTGTTATCAACATTATTTTAAAAACTGAGTAAGCAGAGAAGTAACTGTCTCAGTTTTTTTTTTTTTTTTTTTTGATAGTTCTGAGGTTGAATTTTCTGACTTAGGGCAGGCACTTAATACCTATTTATTGAGTTATTGATAACTGGAATGATAAGTAGCCCCAAAGAAAGACTGGCAGTGACAAGAACAAAGAATTCACGGAAAAGATCTTAGATTAAAAGGAGATATTCCTGCCCCAAAGCTGGTTCCTGAAGAGGAGAGATTATAACTCTGTTAGATAATTGAAAGTTATGTAATGAGTGGGTCAATAAGACATTTGAATTAAAATGCCTGTTTAAGTGATAACTGCTTCTACCTTGCCACTTGCTACTAAACAAACATCTGATGACTATTTAGTTGAAGTTCAAGTTAACCTCCAACCTAGTGGCCAAATCTAATGAGAATATTATAAGACTTCTGAGATATAGCTCAGTCCAGGGGAACCTATCAATGGACACAATTGACTAGACCACTATGTGATTACCATGCTGAAACTAAACCCCACCCCCAACCATGATCATGCTTTCTGTCTTTATAACCCCTGCTGCCTAACTCAATTCTAACTGTTGCTTCCATGTATGTCTTCCTGCTTAAGGGGAATAAACACATGCCTAAAACCTAACTCTTTCTTATGGACATACAATTGAATATGAAAAAATTGAATAGATTGTTAATTCATAAATATTAATTCACTAAATGATGGTAAAGTTCAGATAGCAAGCAGAAGGGAGCAATCGAGGAAGGAAGGGGAAGAGAGAGCAACAATAAGAGTAAATAAGAAATATTTAGCATGAGACCAATTAGAATGGGATGTAGGACAGCTAAGACTGAGTCATTGCATCAGATTTTTTTATGTGTTAAAAATAATTCCTGGCAATAGTCCACAAGGAAAAAAGTGTTGTACATATAACAACACCAATTCCCAAACTCTTTTAAAGATATTCCTTTGGGGATATTCCACAGGATGATGTGAAAAGAGACATTACAGTTGAGTTCCTAGTATTCTTTTGTTCCCCTTGGGAAGATGGCATACATTTGAGATTTTTTTTCTGAATTACATAATTATTATTAAAAGAAGGTTTCAGAAGCTTCAGGAAATGAGAAAATACCCTAGCAAGATCCATGGGTCTAGGCCATATGAGTTCTGAGCAGAGATTTTCTCCTCAGCAGGTATATGTACTATCCCACTGTACTTGTTTCAGATTTGTTATTATTAGTAGTAGTAGTAGTGGTGGTGGTGGTGGTAGTAGCATTTATTACTTAGCATTTTCATTATAACTAGAGTTGAAAAATGTAATCAAAATCAAAATAATTTTCAATGTGCTAATCAAGCTACTATTATGTTGCATAGACAGCCATCTCTCACTTTAAAGTCTAGAATGTTAGTTCTGTGTACATTTTATTTGGATAAATCCTAGAATGGAGCACAATTGAAATTCTTCTTCATAAAATAAGTTATGATCTTAAAATAGAAAAAAAAAATTAGCTGTTGGAGCCTTTACTATTTTTATCTGGAGCATTTTTTCCAGTTCTGTACCAAATTTCTTTCAATGATTCTGCAACTCTTTTTCATACTCTGAGAGTGTTGTCTGGGATACTGGGATGTTAATCAGTTCGAAATGAATCACATGGCTAATCCAAGACAGGGACCACAACATAAACATTTTTTAAGGTCTTGAGTAGCAGTTCCCACAGCAGATTCATGCATGGAAAAAGCAGGTCTTACTTTGTTCTGTGAGAATGGTTTCCAAGTTAATTGTCTCAAATCTTAAGGGCCATTGAGTCTTGTGATAATTCAGTGGGTACAGAACCAGAGTTACCATGGCAGTAACAGGAGTAAAGTCGGTTACAAGAAACAGGAATTGTGAGCATGACAAAAAAAATATGATGAATCACTTTAGGCTGATTCATCCCTCAGCAAAATCTGGTCAAAGGACTACATCTTGACAGAAGGGGAACTCATCCAGAGCCCAAATGATTGCTGTTATGCCAAGCTGAGGTTCCAGCCTGCTTGTTGGTCCTTTCATGTAGAAACAGGGTGTCTCCAAATAATTTGTGACAATCTTAAACAGGAAGATGAAAACTGAATATTGTTAAATGAAAAACAGTTGGCACTATAGTAGGACTTCTTAAACGTCTACTTGTGAATACTTTTCACCTGAGAAATGGTTCAATGACCCCAAGTAAATAAATATGTGAAATAGGTATCCAAATAAAACAATTCTGGATAATAAATAATAATTTGATAAGCCTCAAGTTGAGTTATGAGTTGCCATATTGGCCCACAGTTTAAGTCAGAGCTGGGGGCTAGAGGATTGAATAAATAACAACAACTCATTTAACAATTCCTAGGTGAAAACAGTCATGAAGTTTGTGCTAGTTCAATATAAATTGTCTGAGTTGAAGAAATAGTTGAATTAAAGTCTTCCTTCTATTCAAGAGAATATGCTATTAATGGATGGTTTTGTAGATATATGGAGATTAGAGGTGCTTGAAGGTAGAATTTTATGAGCTTATTCCTAATGTTCTGATGATTAAAGATTTGAATTATCTGGGATGCATGGGTAAAGACAGAGCATTCCACAGATGATGACAGATAATGTTATAAAGGAATCTGTGATAATTCTCCCAATACCTACATAACTCTTTCCTGTTACAATAATTTATTGCATTCCATAATATAATTATTTTTTTTTTATCTCAAACTACAGTAAAGTAGCCTGTTAAGACAAAAAAAAAATAGACCATCTAAAAAGGTACACTGTCTATTTAGAGATTTGGGTTCAAGGCAGAGGATGAACATTTCCACTTTTCTGAGAATGAGCACAATGAATATGTGGTAAGAGTAGAAATCTTCATAAGGAAATAGAATTTTACAAGTAGGAAGGTCATTGTAGTGAAGCTGGGGAATAATATCAGAAGTACTGAATAAGGTTAGTTATCTACTATATCTCTGGAAAGGAGAGATTAAAGATGAATTCTCAGCTTTGATATGACTCGATCAGGACCTTTTCTTGGGTCTCAATATCTTCTTGGCTTTCTGATGATCTGTCCATGATATATCTTGCTGCTTCAATGTGGGTAAGTACTCATCACAATGAATCTTATCAGTCATTGCAATAGGAATTTTTGTTATTGTTCATGAGGAAAAATATGTCAAAATTTAAAATGATTTCATAAAGAAATGTGTTAGATCATTTAGTTGAGGTAGACAAGCCAGAAAGGAGGTATAACTCCCTCTCATCCAGATTCTGGAAGGTTTATATCATACAAATTCAGATTAGGATATTCACAGATGGATTGCATATATACAGGCAGATAATTTAACTAAGAAAATAACTTAAAAGTAAAGTAGAAGAAGATGAATGTGAATATATATATATATATTCCACAAAATGTGGGTGAAGCCAAAATAGAAGAGAATATAAAACACAGCTTGGGTAGACCCAAAACAAAAACATTCAACGAGGACACAATATAGCAATGTTTGGGGTAGATCCAAGATCTCAAGGACCACCAAATTCCTTGCAGCCATTTTGTTTTCCTAAAAACTTACTAAGGCTAACCCACATTCTGAATGAAAATCACATAATATTGATTTAAACAGTAAAAATATTAATGTTTCCAAAAAATATCATATTTTCTTCACAAAGTTAACATCTTATGAGTCTTCTATGATTGCTTTAATGGCTCTTATGATCCTAGCCATATTTTGGGAGGGCTTAAATCAATGAACTTTGAAATCTATAGAATCAAACCCATTTCACCATTTAGGCTCATTCAATCCATAATTTATTAATTAATAATTTATTAAAAGAGTAGTTTTAGCCATGACCTTAAAGGAATTTGGATTTTTTTTTCTTTTGAGGAAAAACATACCGATCATCAACTTTTAGAGTCTCTTATGAATGATGTTTCCAAAACAAAAGCAACATACTTTTCACCAAAAAAAAAAAATTAAAAAAAGATCTCACTCCCAAGGTACATTGTGTTAGAGCTAATGCCCCCCCCCCCCCTTATACATTGCATGGAGCTGAAATCAGTATTGTGTAAGGATATGAATTTGCTTTCAAAAGAAGAAAATATATGAATAGAATTTTAAATTTAATCTGCATTATTGTTATTTTCTATATGTACAAGCATTTCTACTCATATGAAAAAAAATGTTCTATATCATTATTGACTATAGAAATGTAAATTGAGATACCTCTGAGATACCACTATACCTCTTAGGTTGGCTAATATGGCAGTAAAAGATAATGATAAATGTTGAAGGGGAAATAGGGAAATTGGGACACAAATACGTTACTGATGGAGTTGTGAAGTGATCCAACCATTTTGAAGAACAATTTGAAGCTATGCTCAAATGGCTATCAAACTATGCATCCCCTTTGATCTAGCAGTCTCTTTATTGGGTTTGTATCCCAAATACATGAAAAAAAGTAAAAAAAGACCCACATGTACAAAAATGTTTGTAGCATCCCTTTTTGTAGTGGCAAGGGATTGGAAAGGAAGTGGTTACCTATCAGTTGGGGAATGAATGCTGAAGACTTTATGATATGTGACCATTCTATAAGTAATTATCAACAGGCTGATTTCAGAAAGGCCTGGCAAGATTTACACAAACTGATGGTTAGTGAAGTGAATAGAACCAAGAGAACACTGTACATAGAAAAAAAACAAACAAAACAAAACATTATGTCATTATCAATTGTGATGCCCTTAGATCTTCTCAATCATAAGATGATTCCTGTCAATATGCCATATGCATTCAGAAAGAGGATTATGGGGATTGAATGTAGCTCACAGTCTAGTACTTTTATCATTTTTGTTGTTGTTTGCTTGCTTCCCCTCCTCCCCCCCCCTCGCTCTCTCGCTCTCTCTTCTTTTACTGTTTTGAGCTGATTGTTTTTTCTTGTGTAGCATGTTAAAGGAACAAATATGTTTAGAAGAATTGCTCAGGTTTAGCCTATATTTATATAAAGGTTTAACCTATAGTTATATATTTAACCTACACTTTAGGGAAAGAGAATTAAAAGAAAGGAAGGAGAAAAATTGGAATAAAAAGTTTTGCTATTGCAAATGTTGAAAACTATATTTACATGTATTTTAAAAATAATTATTAATTTTTTAAATTGTACCCAGGAATTAAACAAAGTTGAAGTTTGATCAGGACAGAGGAGAGTGGCTCTTCTTATAATTAAATTTTAAAATTATGTTCAATTAATCCAGTCTAATATTTTATTTATTTTAGAAGTATTCATATGACTACAATGGAATTGATACGAAGTATGAATTTATTAAAATCCCCAGATGATTTTCCCCATGGCAATTGTCTTAACAAATTTCAAGACTAATATTTAACATTTTGATTAATTTTCTCAGGAGATATTTTTTTCAGGAAAAAAAATGGTTAAGAGCCTTCTGTGTGTCAAGATCTTTTCTAATTGCTGGGTATATTAAAAAAAATAAAATTAAAAAACAAGAACCATGCTCAGCTAATGAGGAAACATGAAAACCATTGTGTATAAGCAAAATATAGACAATGAATTATAGATAAATAGGGGAGATGGGGTAACGGCTTCCTAAAAAAATAACTAGAATTTAAGTAAAGTGACTAATAACTATTTTATCATTTTCTATAAACTTAGCATATTTCTAATAAAAATGAGAAATACAAAGGTAAATGAAATTTTCATTGTATGCAATTATTCATTTTCTTAACTTAATGATCAAATATTTAGATGTGGAAGACTCCTGACATTACTCTCATTTATCTAGCTAGCTATGGGTAGAAAATTTGTATTCAATTTGTACTTTGAATTTAATATTTATTAACATTTCCCTCCATTTTAAAATCTAGACATTCAACAACATAATAAATTTTTTAAAAATTCCTTGATTTCTCTTTTTTGCTAATTCCAAGGTATGAATTTTCACTAAAAAATTTGCCAATCAGTTCTTATGAACTGATTTCAAAACCTCAGGAATCAGATAAAATATCTCTCCAAATTTAAGACAGCCTTTTCCAAATGATTAACAACAACAATATTTAATCCTAAAATATAGCAGTTTACTTAAGTTGCCCGTTCTAGGAAATCATTTTTTGCATTCTAAACTGTTTTCTCATTTAATTTCATAGCGGATAAAACTGATCAAACATGTTTCAGGAAATCTTCCCATGTGAGCACATTCATTCTCATTGGAGTCTCCAAGCATCCAGAGCTTCAACTTCCTCTCTTCTTCATCTTCAATTTCTTAAGTCAATATAATTTAAAAAATCATAAATGTTATACTTGCTAATTTCCAAAATATACATTCTCACACTCAAAATTTAACAGTCAACTCTTTGAACACATCTAAATAATCTAGAAATCAGAAAAAAAAATCTGTCTAAATCTTATATAGGTTTTTCAAAAGAGTTAAAAAGAAAAAAAAAGCTTAAACGTGGGATAGAGTGGTTTACTACAGTGGTTGCAACTTCTGGCAAATCAGCTTCGGCCTTCTAAACTCTTTTCCTATTTATTCCCATAGCAGATGAAATCAATCAAAAATGTTTCAAGGAAATCTCTCTCATGTGACCACATTCATTCTCATTGGAGTCTCAGAAAATCCAGAGCTTCAACTTCCCCTCTTCTTCATCTTCTTTGCAATCTATGGAGTGACCGTGACTGGAAATGTGGGAATTATCATACTCACTAGTATAGATTCTCACCTTCAAACTCCCATGTACTTTTTCCTCAGACACTTGGCAATCATCAATCTTGGCAATTCTACTGTCATTGCTCCCCAGATGCTGGTTAATTTCTTGCTGGAGAAGAAAACCATTTCCTACTATGGATGTATAATCCAACATGCAGGTTTCATAATTTTCATAGTTGCTGAGGTTTTCATGTTGGCTGCTATGGCCTATGACCGCTATGTGGCTATTTGTAATCCCCTGTTATATATGGTTGTGGTATCACGGAAGGTTTGCATCCTACTTGTCATCCTCATATATATTTATGGCTTCTCAACATCAGTGACAATCACCTCTTGGGTTTTCTCGATGTCCTACTGTTCTTCCAATGTCATTAATCATTTTTACTGTGACAATATACCTTTGTTAGCTTTATCTTGCTCTGCTACTCATATACCAGTGACTATAGTCTATATCACTGCAACTACCGATCTCTTCGTTTCTTTGACAATTATCCTGGTGTCCTACTTCCAGATCATCTTGGCCATCCTAAGGATACGTTCAGCAGAAGGAAGAAAGAAAGCCTTTTCCACTTGTGCTTCCCACATAACAGCTGTCACTATTTTCTATGGGACACTCTTTTTTATGTATGTGCAGCCCCAGTCAAACCATTCCTTAGATACTGACAAAATGGCTTCAGTGTTTTATACACTAGTAATCCCAATGTTGAATCCCTTGATATACAGTCTGAGGAACAAGGATGTAAAGGAGGCTCTGCAGAGAGTTCTTACTAACTCTTGCCAAACTTTTAAAAACATGTAATTTGACAAATATTTGTGTAAACAAAGAGATTCACAATCTGAAGTATCACCTCTCAAATTATGATTGTTATCCATGTAAATATAATTCAGCATATAGCCCTTTGTTTATGATAATGTTCTTGGTCTTTATTTATAATAATGTGATCACTGGTTTAAAGCATGTGATTTATTTTAAATTCTTTTTTTTCCCCATCCCACCACCATTGAGGCATATAACTTTGCTACTACTATGGCTTTGATCACTATAGAGCAGTTTTTTCAACATGGCTACAATTTTAATTTCCATGATTTTTGGTATAATTGAGCATTATTAAAACATTAAAAAATTTCAAAATTTAGATAAGAAAATAGTCATTGAATATAATATTGGTGTTCACAAAAATCATTCTTTCCCATATTCACTTTGAGATCATTTTTGATATTTGAGACCATTCCACTTAATTTTTTTGATAAGTTTTTATAACACCACCAAATTGATAATATGTATTTTTTGCCCAGGGAAGGTAATAGCTCTCCAGAAGCACTAATGTAATGCACTTTTTGCTCCTTCTTTTGTGATGTGAATATCAGAAAAGGAAATGTACAGGAAAGGAGAGATATTACAGAAGGTATATCCAATTAAATTGGATACATAAAAAGATAAACTAAATGTAGCCACAATGTGCAAAATGTTATGGAAAACACCTCCTTTGTATCAAAGAATGATACATCTCATAGATTCATGGAATCATGATGAGCTGTGCAGAATTAGGAATAAGAG
The DNA here is from genome assembly GCF_016432865.1 of Antechinus flavipes. Taxonomy (NCBI): domain Eukaryota; kingdom Metazoa; phylum Chordata; class Mammalia; order Dasyuromorphia; family Dasyuridae; genus Antechinus; species Antechinus flavipes. Next base: position 245,492,180 of record NC_067403.1, read on the forward strand.
ATGCACATATCTGGAAAAAGGGAAAGGGAGAAGTGGAATCATGCTATAAAATAAGAGGCTGGAAAAAGCTTTTACAGTGGAAGGGAAGAGGGAGAGAAGAGGGAGAGTGAGTAAACTTTGCTATCATTGCAATTGGCTCAAATAGGAAATAACATAGATACGCAATAGAAATATTTCTTATCATGCAGGAGAATAGGAAAAGAATGGGATATTTGAGGTGGGAGGGTGATAGAGAGATCATATGAGGGGAGAGATTGTTCAGAACAGAACACTTTTGAGGAGGGAAAGAGTGAAAGAGAGGATAATGGGGGGACTACAATTTGCAATAGTAATTGTTTAAAAAAATTAGAAGCAAGTTTCTATGATAATGCCTCATTTCTCAAACATAGATGAAACTGAGTCAAAATTATACAAAAAAATAAGAGCCATGCCCCAATTGATAAATGATCAAAAGATATGATCTGTAACCAAAGGGATGTAAATTTATGCATATTATCTGGCCTAATAACACCACCAAGAATGAATAAAAAGAAATTTTGGGGGTCCGGAATGAGGGGGAAATTACATGATCTATATGAACAAAAAGTATTCATGGTAGTTCTCTTCTCAGGACACCACCAAGAATGAACCAAAAGAAATTTGTGGGTGGGGAATGGAGGGAAAAGAAAATGACCTATATGAACAAAAAATATTGATGGTAGTTCTCTTCTCAGGACAAAAAAAAATACTAATTGAGAAGATGCCCATTAATTGGGGAATGGCTCAATAAAACGTGGTATGTGTTTGTGATGAAATATTGTTCTCTGAGACATGGTGAGCAGGATGCTCTCAGAAAACAATTGGCAAACCCCTCCATGAACCAAGTGAAATATACTGTATACAAAATAATAGCAATGTTCTGGGATGACCAATTGTAAATGACTTTATAGTTTTCAAGAGTACACATTCACAACTTCTCTGAAGGACTCATCATGAAAAATCCTATCCATATCTAGAGAAGGAACTGGCTATATTTGAATATTTATTGAAGCATTCTCTCTGCCTCTATTTCTGCCTCTGTCTCTCTGTTTCTCTCTCACTTTTTAACTTAATTATTCTTGAAAGTATTTATTTTTTATTAGAGTGGGAGATGTATGTTTTCTTTCACAAGTTGACTTTTATGGAAATGTTTTGCACAATTGTAGAAAAAAATTAATGTAACAGGGAAAATAATAAATAAATTATATGTTATATATAATATAATTAAATTAAATATAAATATTAAATAAACTATGCATGACATAAAATAAATCCTTGAAATTAAAAAAAATAATAATGATGAATTGGTTGATTGATTAAAAAAGGAATTTAACAGCTCCTTCTGACTAATCCTACAGCTCTACTACTACTGACTAATCCTACTATTATTTATTTCTATTATTGTTACATAAGAAATACTGAGCAGACTGATTTCAGAAAAAGCCTGGAAAGATTTACATGAACTTATGCTGAGTAAAGTGAGCAGAAATAAGAGACCATCATATATAGCAACAAGTTTATGTTATGATCAACTGGCTCTTTTCAGTAGTGAGGTGAAGAATCAAGACAATTCTGACTTGTGATGGAAAGTCCCAACTGCATTTACAGAGACAACTAGGGAGACTGAGTATGGATCAAAGCATAGCATTTTCACCTGTGCTGTTGTTTGTTCATTTGTTTTCTTTCTCATGCTTTTTTTTTTTTTTTTCCCTTTTTGATCTGATTTTTCTTGTGTAGCACGACCAATATGAAAATATATTTCGAAGAAGTAAACATTTATAACCTATATTGAATTGCTAAATCTCTTGGTGAGGGAAAGGGAAAGAAAATTTTGGAGTACAAGGTTTTTGCAAGGGAGAATGTTGAAAACTGTCTTTGCATGTATATGAAAAAAAGTAAAATGCTATTAAGAAAAAAAGAAAAGAAAGCCACTGCTCCTGAGTGAATGTCAGAACTCTCTAGGGCCCTAAGGATTCATCTAGTATGAACTCAGAAACAAATGACATCAAATGAGACATCCAAATTTTGGACCAGGTCTGAGTAGGCTTACCAAGTTGTTGTTATTGTTGTGTTTTTGTTTTTGTTTTTGTCCCCCCCCCCCCTTCCAATCTCCTTTTGTTATGTGCCCAACCACCATAGAGTGGTGTTGAAATTTTTTCCCTCTACATTTTTGTCAATCCCCATGCTGGCCTCCTCCCGCCAACTTCTGAGACCCTTTCATATATATTTGACTTACTGACAAACTGGTATAAAAGCCCCAAACCAGTACCAGGCAAGACCAGCAGTGACAGAAACAAAGGAATCCTTGAAAAAATCTTAGAGGAAAAAGAGGTACTGCTGGACTATGTCTAGCTCTTCAATTGAAGAAAACATGAATAAGTGCAGAAAATTTCAACATATGGACTGAATGTGAAAACAAAGAAGCCTGAATGGTGTCTCCACCTAAGATGCAGAGAATTTTTTATTTGCATAATATCTTCCTCCACCCAGCTACCATACCAGCATCTGATTACCATTTAGGTATAAACATTTTATCTAATCTTAAATATATTTGTTATATCAATACTCATAGTCTAAGATTCTTAATGTTTTCATGTGTCATAAAATCTTTTGGCAATTTAGTGAAGCTAATGCATTTTTTATAAACTAAAAATGTTTAACATATAAATGTAAGATGACATAGGAAATAGTATTCACAGATTAGAAATAGAAATAGTTTAAATGATTCCAAGTTAAGACCACTGGCCTAGATTTTGATTAAATTCAACCATTCACAAATTTATATATAAACTATAGTCATAATTGAGGTTAAGTTGAACTCTTTTAATCACAATTTGTAGTTTTAAAAAGGAAAGGTTCTACACAATCCTCTTGCAACTAGCCATTAATGAGATCTGTTCATCAGAATACAATATTCAATGACTGTTTGATAACTGGAATGATAAGTAGCCCCAAAGAAAGACTGGCAGTGACAAGAACAAAGAATTCACTGAAAAGATCCTAGATTAAAAGGAGATATTCCTGCCCCAAAGCTGGTTCCTGAAGAGGAGAGATTATAACTCTGTTAGGTAATTGAAAGTTATGTAGTGAGTGGGTCAATAAGACATTTGAATTAAAATACCTGTTTAAGTGATAACTGCTTCTATCTTGCCACTTGCTACTAAACAAACATCTGATGACTGTTTAGTTCAAGTTCAAGTTAACCTCCAACCTAGTGGCCAGATCTAATGAGAATATTATAAGATTTCTGAGATATAGCTCAGTCCAGGGAAACCTATCAATGGACACAATTGAAAAGACCAGAATGGTGATTACCATGCTGAAACTAAACACTGCCCCAAGCCATGATCGTGCTTTCTGTCTTTATCACCTCTGTTGCCTAATTCAATTTTAACTGTTGCTTGCATGTATGTTTGCCTGCTTAAGAGGAATAAACACATGCCTAAAACCTAACTCTTTCTTATGGACATACAACTGAATATGAAAATATTAGATAAATTATTGATTCACAAATATTAATTTACTAAATGATAGTAAAGTTCAGATAGCAAGCAGAAGGGAGCAATCAAGGAAGGAAGGGGAAGAGAGAGCAACAATAAGAGTAAATAAGAAATATTTAGCATGAGACCAATTAGAGTGGGATATAGGAAAGCTAAGACTGAGTCATTGCATCAGATTTTTCTATGTGTTAAAAATAATTCCTGGCAATAGTCCACAAGGAAAAAGTGTTGTACATATAACAACACCAATTCCCAAACTCTTTTAAAGATATTCCTTTGGGGAGCAGGATGATGTGAAAAGAGGCCTTACAGTTGAGTCCCTGGTATTCCTTTGTTTCCCTTGGGAAGATGTCATACATTTGAGATTTTTTGTTTCTGAATTACATAAGGTAGGAGACATGTATTTCATTATTAAAAGAGGTCTTCGGAGGCTTCAGGAAATGAGCAAAAACCCTAGCAAGATCCATGGGGCTAGGCCATATGAGTTCTGAGCAGAGATTTTCTCCTCAGCAGGTATATGTACTATCCCACTGTACTTGTTTCTGATTTGTTATTATTATTATTAGTAGTAGTAATAGTAGTAATAGCATTTATTATTTAGCATGTTCATTATTATTAGTTGAAAAATGTAATCAAAATCAAAATAATTTTCAATGTGCTAAAAAGGCTACTATTATGCTGCATAGACAGCCATTTAAAGTTTAGAATGTTAGTTCTGTGTACATTTTGTTTGGATAAATCCTAGAATTGAGCACAGTTGAAATTCTTCTTCATAAAATGTTATGATCTTAAAATAGAAAAAAAAAAATAGCTGTGGAGCCTTTACTATTTTTATCTGGAGCATTTTTTTCCAGTGCTGTACCAGATTTCTTTCAATGATTCTACAACTCTTATTCATACTCTGAGAGTGTTGTCTGGGATACTGGGATGTTAATCAGTTCAGGATGAATCACATGGCTAATCCAAGACAGGGACCACAACATAAACATTTTTTTAGGTCTTGAGTAGCAGTTCCCACAGCAGATTCATGCATGGAAAAAGCAGGTCTTACTTTGTTCTGTGAGAATGGTTTCCAAGTTAATTGTCTCAAATCTTAAGGGTCATTGAGGCTTGTGATAATTCAGTGGGTACAGAACCAGAGTTACTATGGCAGTAACAGGAGTAAAGTTGGTTACAAGAAACAGGAATTGTGAGCATGACAAAAAAAAAAAAAAAATATGATGAATCACTTTAGGCTTATTCATCCCTCAGCAAAGTCTGGTTAAAGGACTACATCTTGACAGAAGAGGAACTCATCCAGAGCCCAAATGATTGTTGTTATGCCAAGCTGAAGTTCCAGCCTGCTTGTTGGTCTTTCATGTAGAAACAGGGTGTCGCCAAATAATTTGTGACAATATTAAACAGGAAGATGAAAACTGAATATTGTTAAATGCAAAACAGTTGACATCACAGTAGGACTTCTTAAACTTCTACTTGTGAATACTAATCACCTGAGAAAATTTTTAATGACCCCAAGTAAATAAATATGTGAAATAGGTATCCAAATCAAACAATTTCAGATAATAAATAATAATTTGACAAGCTTCAAGTTGAGTTATGAGTTGCCATATTGGCCCACAGTTTAAGAAGGTGGGCGCTAGAGGATTGAGTATTTGGAAACAAATAACAAACAACTCATTTAACAATTCCTAGGTGAAAAGAGTCATGAAGTTTTTGCTAGTTCAATATAAATTATCTGAGTTGGAGAAATAGTTGAATTAAAGTCTTCCTTCTATTCAAGAGAATATGCTATTAATGGATGGTTTTGTAGATATTATATGAAGATTAAAGGTGTTTGAAGGTAGAATTTTATGAGCTTATTCTGAATGTTCTGATGATTAAAGATTTGAATTATCTGGGATGCGTGGGTAAAAACAGTTCGTTCCACAGATGATGACAGATAATGTTATAAAGGAATCTGTGATAATTCTCCTAATACCTACTTAACTCTTTCCTGTTACAATAATTTATTGCATTCCATAATATAATTATTTCTTATCTCAAACTACAGTAAAGTGGCCTGTTAAGACAAGAAAAAATAGACCATCTAAAATGATATACCTTCTATTTAGAGATTTGGGGTCAAGACAGAGGATGAACATTTCCACTTTTCTGAGAATAAACACAATGAATATGTAGTAAGAGTCGAAATCTTCATAAGGAAATAGAATTTTACAACTAGGAAGGTCATTGTAGTGACACTGGGGAATAATATCAGAAGTACTGAGTAAAGTTAGTTATCTACTATATCACTAGAAAGGAGGGATTAAAGACGAATTTCAGCTTTGATATGACTTGATCAGGACCTTTTCTTGGGTCTCAATATCTTCTTGGATTTCTGCTGATCTATCTCTTTGTACTTTTGATTAGCCTTTGATTAAAGTTGAACTCATTGGGACTTGGCAGAATAAATCTAATCCCTCAACACAGGACACTGGTGGGACTGTTGAGACTTTGATCTTTTTTTTTGTTTGTTTGTTTTTTTGTTTTTTTTTTTTGTTTGTTTGTTTTGTTTTTGTTTTTGTTTTTGTTTATTTTTTCAGTGAGTATATTGTGTCAGAGAGAAACTTGAAAACATATTTTTTCCAAATGTCCTTTGAATGTCAGTCTCTTTGGATTTATCAATGCAAGGTGGATACTTAAAGAAACAAACACACACCCTATGATGTATTTTATTTGATCATATTCACCATCATTTTAGTTTCAATATTGCCTAAACTTTGAACAAAATTTAAGTCACAATCATGCCTTTATAATATCTTCTGGAATCCAGGTTTAAACTGTGGACTCAAAATACTGCAGCTTATCACAAATGAGATAATTTAGCTTCTTTTTTCTATCAGTCAATAATTTACAGAAGCTCAGAAAATACTTTCTTCTTAGAATCAATTGAATGGATTCCAAGTTGTAAATTCATCTCACCTTGGACTCTACTTGAAAAACTCTCAGATTCCACAAATAAGTCATTTTAGTTTAGAAATTTAATTTTTAGCATAATTTACCTTAATTTTACCAAGATTTCCACTTCTACTTCTCTCTCTATATATTTTTTCTTAGAATTAGTGTTCCTTCTTGTACTTTGCATGGAGCTAGAATCAGTATTGCGCAAGGATATGAATTGGCTTTCAAAAGAAAGAAATATATAAATAGATTTTAAATTTAACCTGCATTATTGTTATTTTCTATATGTACAAGCATTTCTACTCATATGAAAAAAAAATGTTCTATATCATTATTGACTATAGAAATGTAAATTGAGATACCTCTGAGATACCACTATACACCTCTTAGATTAGCTAATATGGCAGTAAAAGATAATGATAAATGTTGGAGGGGAAGTAGGGAAATTGGGACACAAATAAATTACTGATGGAGTTGTGAAGTGATCCAACTATTTTGAAGAACAATTTGAAACTATGCTCAAATGGCTATCAAACTATGCATTCCCTTTGATCTAGCAGTCTCTTCACTGGGTCTGTATCCCAAATACATCAAAAAAAGAAAAAAAGAAAATGAAAAAGACCCACATGTACAAAAATGTTTGTAGCATCCCTTTTTGTAGTGGCAAGGAACTGGAAACTGAGTGATTGTCTATCAGTTGGGAAATGAATGCTGAAGACTTTATGATATGTGACCATTCTATAAGTAATTATCAACAGGCTGATTTTAGAAAGGCCTGGCAAGATTTACATAAATTGATGGTTAGTGTAGTGAATAGAACTAAGAGAACACTGTACCCAGAAAAAACAACATTATGTCATTATCAACTATGATGCCCTTAGATCTTTTCAATCATAAGATGATTATTGTCAATATGCCATATGCATCCAGAAAGAGGATTATGGGGATTGAATGTAGCTCACAGTTTAGTATTTTTATTGTTGTTTGCTTGCTTTTTTCCCCTCTCTCTCCCTCTCACTCTCTCTTCTTTTACTGTTTTGAACTGATTTTTTTTTCTTGTGTAGCATGTTAAAGGAACAAATATGTTTAGAAGAATTGCTCAGGCTTAACCTATATTTATATATAGGCTTAACCTATATTTATATATTTAACCTATACTTTAGGGAAGGAGAATTAAAAGAAAGGAAGGAGAAAAATTGGAATAAAATGTTTTGCAATTGCAAATGTTGAAAACTATATTTACATGTATTTTAAAAATAGATTTTAATTTTTTAATTGTACCCAGGCATTAAACAAACTTGGAGTTTGATCAGGACAGAGAGAGTGGCTCTTCTTATAATTAAATCTTAAAATTATGTTCAATTAATCCAGTCTAATAATTTATTTATTTTATAAGTATTCATATGACTACAATGGAATTGATATCAAGTATGAATTTATTAAAATCCTCAGATGATATTCCCCATGACAATTGTCTTAAGAAATCGCAAGACTAATATTTAATTTTTTGATTGATTTTCTCAGAAGAGAGATGTTTGTTCAAGAAAAAAATGGTTAAGAGACTTCTGTGTGTCAAGATCTTTTCTAATTGCTGGGTACATTAAAAAAATAAAATTAAAATGCTCAGTTAATGAGGAAACATGAAAACCATTGTGTATAAGCAAAATATGACAATGAATTATAGATAAATAGGGGAGATGGGGTTCTGAAATCAAGGGGAATTGGGAATGGCTTTCTAAAAAAATAACTTGAATTTAAGTAAAGTGACTAATAACTATTTTATCATTTTCTATAAACCTAGCCTATTTCTAATATATTTGAGAAATACAAAGGTAAATTAAATTTTCATCGTATGCAATTATTCATTTTCTTAACTTAATGGTCAGATACTTAGGTGTGGAAGACTCCTGACATTACTCTCATTTGTCTAGCTAGCTATGGGTAGAAAATTTGTATTCAATTTGTATTTTGAATTTAATATTTATTGTTAACATTTCCCTCCATTTTAAAATCTAGACATTCAACAACATAATAAATTTTTAAAATTTCCTTAATTTCTCTTTTTTGCTAATTCCAAGATATGAATTTTCACTAAAAAAATTTGCCAATCAGTTCTTTTGAACCGATTTCAAAACCTCAGGAAACAGATAAAATATCTTTCCAATTTTAAGACAGCCTTTTCCAAACAATTAAAAATAACAATATTTAATCCGGAAATATAACAGTTTACTTAAGTTGCACTTTCATGGAAATCATTCTTTGCATTCTAAACTATTTTCTCATTTAATTTCATAGCAGATAAAAGTGATCAAACATGTTTCAGGAAATCTCTCCCATGTGAGCACATTCATTCTCATTGGAGTCTCTAAGCATCCAGAGCTTCAACTTCCTCTCTTCTTCATCTTCAATTTCATAAGTCTATATAATTTACAAAATCATAAATCTTATACTTGCTAATTTCCAAAATGTACATTCTCACACTCAAAATTTAACAGTCAACTCTTTGAACACATCTCAATAATCTAGAAATCAGAAAAAAAAAAAATCTGTCTAAATCTTATGCAGGATTTTCAAAAGAGTTAAAAAGAAAAAAAAAAGCTTAATCTTAGGATATAGTGATTTATTACAGTGGTTGCAACTTCTGGCAAATCAGCTTTGGCCTTCTAAACTCTTTTCCTTTTTATTCCCATAGCAGATGAAATCAATCAAAAATGTTTCAAGGAAATCTCTCTCATGTGACCACATTCATTCTCATTGGAGTCTCAGAAAATCCAGAGCTTCAACTTCCCCTCTTCTTCATCTTCTTTGCAATCTATGGAGTGACCGTGACTGGAAATGTGGGAATCATCACACTCACTAGTATAGATTCTCAACTTCAAACTCCCATGTACTTTTTCCTCAGACACTTGGCAATCATCAATCTTGGCAATTCTACTGTCATTGCTCCCCAGATGCTGGTTAATTTCTTGCTGGAGAAGAAAACCATTTCCTACTATGGATGTGTAATCCAACATGCAGGCTTCTTAGTTTTCATAGTTGCTGAGGTTTTCATGTTGGCTGCTATGGCCTATGACCGCTATGTGGCTATTTGTAATCCCCTGTTATATATGGTTGTGGTATCACGGAAGGTTTGCATCCTACTTGTCATCCTCATATATATTTATGGCTTCTTAACATCAGTGACAGTTACCTCTTGTGTTTTCTCAATGTCCTACTGTTCTTCCAATGTCATTAATCATTTTTACTGTGACAATATCCCTTTGTTAGCGTTATCTTGCTCTTCTACTCATATACCAGTGACTATAGTCTATATCACTGCAGCTATCAATCTCTTCGTTTCCTTGACAATTATCCTGATATCCTACTTCCAGATCATCTTGGCCATCCTGAGGATACGTTCAGCAGAAGGAAGAAAGAAAGCCTTTTCCACTTGTGCTTCCCATATGACAGCTGTCACTATTTTCTATGGGACACTTCTTTTTATGTATGTGCAGCCCCAGTCAAACCATTCCTTAGATACTGACAAAATGGCTTCAGTGTTTTATACACTAGTAATCCCTATGTTAAATCCTTTGATATATAGTCTGAGGAACAAGGATGTGAAGGAGGCTCTGAAGAGAGTTCTTACTAACTCTTGCCAAACTTTTAAAAACCTGTAATTTGATAAACATTTGTGAAAATGAAGAGATTCACAATCTGAAGTATCATCTCTCAAATTATGATTGTTATCCATCTAAATATAATTCACCATATGGCCCTTTGTTTATGATAATCTTCTTGGTCTTTGTAATAATCAGATCACTGGTTTAAAGCATGTGATTTATTTTAAATTCTTGTTAAACATCTACAGGTCATCTGCAACAAAGCCTTTTTTTTTCCCCATCTCGCCACCATTGAGGCATATAACTCTGCTACTACTATGGGTTTGATCATTATAGAGCAGTTTTTTCAACATAGCTACAATTTTAATTTCCATGATTTTTGATATCATTGAGCATTATTAAAACATTAAAAAAATTCAAAATTTAGATAAGAAAATATTCATTGAATATAACATTGATGTTCACAAAAATCACTCTTTCCCATATTCACTTTGAGATCATTTTTGATATTTGAGACCATTCCACTTAATTTTATTGATAAGTTTTAATATATTAACACCACCAAATTGATAAAATGTATTTTTGGCACAGGGAAGGCAATAGCTCTCCAGAGCACTAATGTAATGTACTTTTTGCTCCTTCTTTTGTGATGTGAATATCAGAAAAGGAAATGTACAGGAATGGAAGGATATCACAGAAGGTATATCCAATTAAATTGCATACATAAAAAGATAAACTAAATGTAGCCACAGTGTGCAAAATGTTATGGAAAACACCTCCTCTGTATCAAAGAATGATACATCTCATAGACTCATGGAATCATGATGAGCTGTGCAGAATTAAGAATAAGAGATGCATATATCTGGAAAAAGGGAAAGGGAGAAGTGGAATCGTGCTATAAAATAAGAGGCTGGAATAAGCTTTTACACTGGAAGGGAAGAGGGAGAGAAGAGGAGGAGTGAGTAAACTTTACTATCATTGCAATTGGCTCAAATAGGAAATAACATAGATGCGCAATAGAAATATTTCTTATCATGCAGGGGAATAGGAAAAGAATGGATATTTGAGGGGGGAGGGTAATAAAGAGATCATATGGGGGGAGAGATTGTTCAGAACAGAACACTTTTGGGAGGGAAAGAGTGAAAGAGCGAATAATGGGGGGAATACAATTTGCAATAGTAATTGTTAAAAAAAAATAGAAGCAAGTTTCTATGATAATGCCTCGTTTCTCAAACATAGATGAAACTGAGTCAAAATTACATAAAAAAATAAGAGCCATGCCCTAATTGATAAATGATCAAAAGATATGATCTGTACCCAAAGGGATGTAGATTTATGCATATAATCTGGCCTAATAACACCACCAAGAATGAACCAAAAGAAATTTGGGGGTATGGAATGAGGGGTAAAGAAAATGACCTATATAAAAAAAATATTCATGGTAATTCTCTTCTCAGGACAAAAAAAAATTACAAATTGAGAAGATGCCCATCAATTGGGGAATGGCTCAGTAAAACGTGGTATGTGTTTATGATGAAATATTGTTCTCTGAGACATGGTGAGCAGGATGCTCTCAGAAAAAAGTTGGCAAAACTCTCCATGAACAAAGTGAAATATAATGTATACAAAATAATAGCAATGTTCTGGGATGACCAACTGTAAATGAATTTACAGTTTTCAAGAGTACACATTCACAGCTTTTCTGAAGGACTTATCATGAAAAATCCTACCCACATCCAGAGAAGGAACTGGCTATATTGAATATTTATTGAAGCATTCTCTCCGCCTCTGTTTCTGTCTCTGTCTCTCTGTTTCTCTCTCTCTTTTTAACTTAATTATTCTTGAAGGTATTTATTTTTTATTAGAGTTGGAGAGGTATGTTTTCTTTCACAAGTTGACTTTTATGGAAATGTTTTGCATAATTTGACATGTGGTTTCTTAATTGTGGATGGGGATAAGGTAGAGAACCTAGAACTCAAAAATCTTAAAAAAACAATTGTAGAAAAAAAATGAATGTAACAGGGGAAAAATAATAAATAAATTATATATAATAAATATAAATAAAATATAAATATTAAATAAACTATACATGACATAAAATAAATAAATAAATCCTTGAAATTAAAAAAAAAAATGACAAAGGAATTTAACAGATCCTTCTGACTAATCCTACAGGTCTACTACTACTGACTAATCCTACTACTCCTACTGCTCCTCAACCCAAAGGGTCATAAATTGTGCATACGCTTTGATATAGGAGTGTCACTACTGCGTCTGTATCCCAAAAAAGATCATAAAATCAGGAAAAAGACCAACAGGTGCAAAATTGTTTGTAGTAGCCTTTTAGTAATGGCAAAGAATTGGGAACTGAGTAGATGTCTATCAGTTGGGGAATGGGTGAATAAATTATGGTATATGAATGTAATAAAATATTATTGTTTCATAAGAAATAATGAGCAGGCTGATTTCAGAAATAGCCTGGAAAGGTTCACATGAACTGATGCTGAGTAAAGTGAGCAGAAACAAGAGGCCATCATACATAGCAACAAGATTATGTGATGATCAACTGTGATGGACCTGGCTCTTTTCAGCAGTGAGGTGAAGAATCAAGACAATTCCAACAGACTTGTGATGGAAAGTCCCAACTGCCTCCACAGAGAGAACTATGGAGACTGAGTGTGGATCAAAGCATAGCATTTTCACTTGTGCTGTTGTTTGTTCATTTGTTTTCTTTTTCATTTTTTTTTTTTACTTTTTGATCTGATTTTTCTTGTGCAGCATGACCAATATGAAAATATATTTCAAAGAAGTAAACATTTATGACCTATATTGAATTGCTAAATCTCTTGGTGAGAGAAAGGGAAAGAAAAATTTGGATCACAAGATTTTTGCAAGGGAGAAACTGTCTTTCTATGTATATGGAAAAAAGTAAAATGCTATTAAGAAAAAAGAAAAGAAAGCCACTGCTCCTGAGTGAATGTCAGAACTCTCTAGGGCCCTAAGCATTCATCTAGTATGAACTCAGAAACAAATGACATCCAAATGAGACATCCAAATTTTGGACAAGGTCTGAGTAGGCTTACCAAGTTGTTGTTATTGTTGTGTGTTTTTTTTTTTCTTTCTCCCCCCGTCCCTCTCTTTTCTTATGTGCCCAACCACCATAGAGTGGTGTTGAAATTTTTTCCCTCTACATTTTTGTCAATCCCCATGCCGGCCTCCTCCCACCAACTTCTGAGTCCCTTTCATGCCAGAACCACTTGCCATATCTCATGATTCCCCTCAGGGTGGTAGTATTTTGCTTTACTTGTCTGATTTCTTCTATTATGTCATATATATATATATATATATATTTGTTTCTTATAATTATCTTTCTGGGGGGCCCAGTATAGCCTGACTGTAGTTCAAAGGCATCATGTTCCAAATGTGGAATTGAAGCAATTCATGATTTTGATTAAACACCATGTTTTCCTCTAATCTCCCTACTATGCAGAAGCCAGACTGAACTGGAAATCAGAATCAGGAGACAAATTGGGCATTCCCTAAACTGCATATATCAGAAATGCTTTGCATATTTGCATGCTGAATCTGGAACTCACTCCCCCCAACCCATCTATGCTATATAACCAACTCAGACTACTTCATGTTGCCCCCAGCCCAGTGACTAAAGCTGAGTTGGCCATTATACACTTTCTGAAAAACAACTTAGAACAGGGATGACCTAAGAAGACCACAAATGCAATTACCCCATACCCACCCAAAAATGTGGATTCTGTTTTGACAACCTGATCAGATCACTCTGTTTATCTTTCTTAGATTGAACTGTGGAAAAGGGCTGGTTCTGTGTATATATGTTTAGAAGTATATGTATTTTGCATGTATATGTATATGTGTATTATACAACACAAATATATACATGGATATACCATATACATGCATGTAAAATATATACATGTAATGTTTATTTATGTAATATACCATATTGCATATATTCTTTTTAGAATGAACTTCATAAGAATTAAAAAAAATAAATTTTGTAATACACAAAGTCCATATGAAGATTTTATATGAAATTGTGGATTTGTATTATATACAATTTCTTTTAAAAAATATCCCATTTGGTCAATTTCTGCCAATACTGAAATATTTTTACTTATTCTCATTGTTATTCTCACTTTCATATCCTTCCTTCTCCTCACTTCTCCATTTGATATTTGCTGTAATTTATTAGTTGAGTTAGTTAGTTATGATATAAAAATTAACAAAACCCTATTTGTTCTAGTTGCCAAAACTTTTTTTTTTTATTTTAGAGGAGAAAAATATAGTAGCAATATGTTCACCTTGGGAATCTCTGTCCCCTCCAATTTATTCACCCACACTCCTAGTAAAAAGCCTCTTCATATCAACAACACAGCAACATAGTGACTGAAGCAAAGCTCATTATTATTTTATCATTCCAGTTATGGCCAACTCATAGTGATCTTTTTGCATTTGGGATTTTCTTGGAAAAGTTACTAGAGTTCATTGCCATTCCCTTCTCCAAAAATAAAGATTATATTTTCCAAAATGTAGCTTGGTAGAGATATTGATAGAAAATGTCCAGAATAATAACACAGATGAGAGGACACTCTTAGAATAAGTTGGAAAAAGGATGACAGACTTGATAAGTAGTTCTTGCCATCTTTTCTAATTTACATTTAATTTTAGATTCTTCAATATGTTGATTATTCCTTTTCAGAGATAGTATAGAGATAAAAAGATTATTTTTGAACATATTTGTTTACTGGCTTTGCTTTATTTTTCCCTAAGATTGATTATATTTTACCTTTCTTTGTATATCCAATGCTTAGTATATTCTCTAAAATGATAATATATATGTCAGATTCCAAGTTAAGACCACTGGCCTAGATTTTTATTAAATTCAACCATTTACAAATTTATATATAAACTATAATCATAATTGAGGTTAAGTCAAACTCTTTTACTCACAATTTGTATTTTTAAAAAGGAAAGGTTCTTCACAATCCTCTTGCAACTAGCAATTAATGAGATCTGTTCATCAGAATACAACATTTAATGACTGTTTGATAACTGGAATGATAAGTAGCCCCAAAGAAAGACTGGTAGTGAAAAAAACGAAGAATTCATTGAAAAGATCCTAGATTAAAAGGAGATATTCCTGCCCCAAAACTGGTTCCCGAAGAGGAGAGATTATAACTCTGTTAGGTAATTGAAAGTTATGTAGTGAGTGGGTCAATAAGACATTTGAATTAAAATGCCTGTTTAAGTGATAGCTGCTTCTACCTTGATACTTGCTACTAAACAAACATCTGATGACTGTGTAGTACAAGTTCAAGTTAACCTCCAACCTAGTGGCCAGATCTAATGAGAATATTATAAGATTTCTGAGATATAGCTCAGTCCAGGAAATCTATCAATGGACACAATTGAATAGACCATTATGTGATTACTATGCTGAAACTAAACCCCGCCCCCAACCATGATCATGCTTTCTGTCTTTATAACCTCTGCTGCCTAACTCAATTCTTACTGTTGCTTCCATGTATGTTTGCCTGCTTAAGGGGAACAAACACAGGCCTAAAACCTAACTGTTTCTTATAGACATACAACTGAATATGAAAATATTAAATAGATTATGGTAAAGTTCAGATAGCAAGCAGAAGGGAGCAATCAAGGAAGGAAGGGGAAGAGAGAGCAACAAATAAGAAATATTTAGCATGAGACCAATTAGAATGGGATGTAGGAAAAGTTAAGATTGAGTCATTGCATCAGATTTTTCTATGTGTTAAAAATAATTCCTGGCAATAGTCCACAAGGAAAAAGTGTTGTACATATAACAACACCAATTCCCAAACTCTTTTAAAGATATTCCTTTGGGGAGCAAGATGATGTGAAAAGAGGCCTTACAGTTGAGTCCCTGGTATTCCTTTGTTTCTCTTGGGAAGATGTCATACATTTGAGATTTTTTTTTTCTGAATTACATAAGGTGGGAGACATGTAATTTATTATTAAAAGAGGGCTTCAGATGCTTCAGGAAATGAGCAAATACCCTAGTAAGATCCATGGGGTTAGGCCATATGAGTTCTGAGCGGAGATTTTCTCCTCAGCAGGTATATGTACTATCCCACAGCACTTGTTTCTGATTTGTTATTATTATTATTATTATTAGTAGTAGTAGTAGCATTTATTATTTAGCATTTTCATTATTACTAGAGCTGAAAAATGTAATCAAAATCAAAATAATTTTCAATGTGCTAATCAGGCTACTATTATGTTGCATAGACAGCCATTTAAAGTTTAGAATGTTAGTTCTGTGTACATTTTGTTTGGATAAATCCTAGAATTGAGCACAGTTGAAATTCTTCTTCATAAAATAAGTTATGATCTTAAAATAGAAAAAAAAATAGCTGTGGAGCCTTTACTATTTTTATCTGGAGCATTTTTTTCCAGTGCTGTACCAGATTTCTTTCAATGATTCTGCAACTCTTATTCATACTCTGAGAGTGTTGTCTGGGATACTAGGATGTTAATCAGTTCAGAATGAATCACATGGCTAATCCATGACAGAGACCACAACATAAACATTTTTTTAGGTCTTGAGTAGCAGTTCCCACAGCAGATTCATGCATGGAAAAAGCAGATCTTACTTTGTTCTATGAGAATGATTTCCATATTAATTGTCTCAAATCTTAAGGGTCATTGAGGCTTGTGATAATTCAGTGGGTACAGAACCAGAGTTACCATGGCAGTAACAGGAGTAAAGTTGGTTACAAGAAACAGGAATTGTGAGCATGACAAAAAAAAAAAAAATGATGAATCATTTTAGGCTGATTCATCCCTCAGCAAAATCTGGTCAAAGGACTACATCTTGACAGAAGGGGAACTCATCCAGAGCCCAAATGATTGTTGTTATGCCAAGCTGAGGTTCCAGCCTGCTTGTTCGTCCTTTCATCAGAAACAGAGTGTCTCCAAACAATTTGTGACAATCTTAAACAGGAAGATGAAAACGAATATTGTTAAATGCAAAACAGTTGGCATTACAGTAGGACTTCTTAAACTTCTACTTGTGAATACTTTTTACCTGAGAAATGATTTAATGATACCAAGTAAATAAATATGTGAAATAAGTATCCAAATCAAACAATTCTTTATAATAAATAATAATTTGACAAGCCTCAAGTTGAGTTATGAGTTGTCATATTGGGCCACAGTTTAAGAAGCTGGGCGCTAGAGGATTGAGTATTTGGAAACAAATAACAAACAACTCATTTAACAATTCCTAGGTGAAAACAGTCATAAAGTTTTTGCTAGTTCAATATAAATTGTCTGAGTTGGAGAAATAGTTGAATTAAAGTCTTCCTTGTATTCAAGAGAATATGCTATTAATGGATGGTTTTGTAGATATTATATGAAGATTAAAGGTGTTTGAAGGTAGAATTTTATGAGCTTATTCCGAATGTTCTGATGATTAAAGATTTGAATTATCTGGGATGCATGGATAAAAACAGTTCATTCCACAGAAGATGACAGATAATGTTATAAACAAATTTGTGATAATTCTCCCAATACCTACTTAACTCTTTCCTGTTACAATAATTTATTGTATTCCATAATATAATTATTTCTTATCTCAAACTACAGTAAAGTGGTCTGTTAAGACAAGAAAAAATAGGCCATCTAAAATGATATACCTTCTATTTAGAGATTTGGGTTCAAGGCAGAGGATGAACATTTCCACTTTTCTGAGAATAAGCACAATGAATATGTGGTAAGAGTAGAAATCTTCACAAGGAAATAGAATTTTACAAGTAGGAAGGTCATTGTAGTGAAGCTGGGGAATAATATCAGTAGTACTAAATAAGGTTAATTATCTACTATATCTCTGGAAAGGAGAGATTAAAGATGAATTTCAGCTTTGATATGACTTGATCAGGACCTTTTCTTGGGTCGCAATATCTTCTTGGATTTCTGCTGATCTATCTCTTTGTACTTTTGATTAGATTTTTTGATTAGCCTTTGATTAAAGTTGAACTCACTGGGACTTGGCAGAATAAATCTAATCCCTCAACACAGGACACTGGTAGGACTGTTGAGCCTTTGATTTTTTTTTTTTTTTCCAGTGAGTATATTGTGTCAGAGAGAAACTTGAAAAAATATATTTTTTTTCCAAATGTTTTTTGAATGTCAGTCTCTTTGGATTCATCAATGCAAGGTGGATACTTAAAGAAACAAATACACACCCTATGATGTATTTTATTTGATCATATTCACCATCATTTTAGTTTCAATATTGCCTAAACTTTGAACAAATGTTAAGTCACAATCATGCCTTTATAATATCTTCGGGAATCCAGGTTTAAACTGTGGACTCAAAATACTGCAGCTTACCACAAATGAGATACTTTAGCTTCTTTTTTCTATCAGTCAATAATTTACAGAAGCTCAGAAAATACTTTCTTCTTAGAATCAATTGCATGGAATCCAAGTTGTAAATTCATCTCATCTTGGACTCTACTTGAAAAACTCTCAGATTCCACAAATAAGTCATTTTAGTTTAGAAATTTAATTTTTAGCATAATTTATCTTAATTTTACCAAGATTTCCATTTCTTCTACTTCTCTCTCTCTCTCTATTTTTTCTTAGAACTAGCGTTCCTTCTTATACTTTGCATGGAGCTGGAATCAGTATTGTGCAAGGATATGAATTGGCTTTCAAAAGAAGGAAATATATAAATAGAATTTTAAATTTAATTTGCATTATTGTTATTTTCTATATCTACAACCATTTCTACTCATATGAAAAAAAAATGTTTTACATCATTATTGACTATAGAAATGTAAATTGAGATACCTCTGAGATACCACTATACACCTCTTATATTAGCTAATATGGCAGTAAAAGATAATGATAAATGTTGGAGGGGAAGTAAAGAAATTGGGACACAAATACCTTACCGATGGAGCTGTGAAGTGATCCAACCATTTTGAAGAACAATTTGAATCTATGCTCAAATGACTATCAAACTATACATTCCCTTTGATCTAGCAGTCTCTTTATTGGGTATGTATCCCAAATACATAAAAAAAAAAAAAGTGAAAAAGACCCAATTGTACAAAAAATGTTTGTAGCATCCCTTTTTGTAGTGGCAAGGAAATGGAAACTGAGTAGTTGCCTATCGGTTGGGGAATGAAAGCTGAAGACTTTATGATATGTGACCATTCTATAAGTAATTATCAACAGGCTGATTTCAGAAAGGCCTGGCAAGATTTACACGAACTGATGGTTAGTGAAGTGAATAGAACCAAGAGAACACTGTGTACATAGAAAAAACATTATGTCATTATCAACTATGATACTCTTAGATCTTTTCAATCTTAAGATGATTTGTTTCAATATGCCATATGCATCCAGAAAGAGGATTATGGGGATTTAATGTAGCTCACAGTCTAGTATTTTTATCATTTTTGTTGTTGTTTGCTTGCTTTTTTCCCCCCTCTCCTGCTCTCTTGCTCTCTCTTCTTTTACTGTTTTGAGCTGATTTTTTTTTCTTGTGTAGCATGTTAAAGGAACAAATATGTTTAGAAGAATTGCTCAGGTTAACCTATATTTATATGTAGGTTTAACCTATATTTATATATTGAACCTACACTTTAGGGAAGGAGAATTAAAAGAAAGGAAGGAGAAAAATTGGAATAAAATGTTTTGCAATTGCAAATGTTGAAAAAATATTTTTACATGCATTTTAAAAATAGTTCTTAAATTTTTTAATTGTACCCCAGAATTAAACAAACTTGAAGTTTGATCAGGACAGAGGAGAATGGCTCTTCTTATAATTAAATCTTAAAATTCTGTTCAATTAATCCAGTCTAATATTTTATTTATTTTAGAAGTATTCATACAATTACAATGGAATTGATATCAAGTATGAATTTATTAAAATCCCCAAATGACTTTCCCCATGGCAATTGTCTTAACAAATTTCAAGACTAATATTTAACATTTTGATTGATTTTCTCAGAAGAGAGATATTTGTTCAGGAAAAAAAAATGGTTAAGAGACTTCTGTGGGTCAAGATCTTTTCTAATTGCTGGGTATTTAAAAAATAAAATTAAAAAACAAGAACCACACTCAGCTAATGAGGAAACATGAAAACCATTGTGTACAAGCAAAATATAGACAATGAATTATAGATAAATAGGGGAGATGGGGTGCTGAAATCAACAGGAATTGGGAATGGCTTCCTAAAAACATAACTAGAATTTAAGTAAAGTGACTCATAACTATTTTATCATTTTCTATAAACCTAGCATATTTCTAATATATTTGAGAAATACAAAGATAAATGAAATGGTCATTGTATGCAATTATTCATTTTCTTAACTTAATGATCAGATATTTAGATGTGGAAGACTCCTGACATTACTCTCATTTGTCTAGCTAGCTATGGGTAGAAAATTTGTATTCAATTTATACTTTGAATTTAATATTTATTGTTAATATTTCCCTCCATTTTAAAATCTAGACATTCAACAACATAATAAATTTTTTTTAAAAAAATTCCTTGATTTTTCTTTTTTGCTAATTCCAAGGTATGAACTTTCCTCCCTAAAAATTTTGCCAATCAGTTCTTTTGAACCCATTTCAAAACCTCAGGAATCAGATAAAATAACTCTCCAACTTTAAGACAGCCTTTTCCAAACAATTAAAAATAACAATATTTAATCCTAAAATATAGCAGTTTACTTAAGTTGCCTGTTCTAGGAAATCATTTTTTGCATTTTAAACTGTTTTCTCATTTAATTTCATAGCGGATAAAACTGATCAAACATGTTTCAGGAAATCTCTCCCATGTGAGTACATTCATTCTCATTGGAGCCTCCAAGCATCCAGAGCTTCAACTTCCTCTCTTCTTCATCTTCAATTTTGTAAGTCTGTATAATTTACAAAATCATAAATCTTATACTTGCTAATTTCCAAAATGTACATTCTCACACTCAAAATTTAACAGTCAACTCTTTAAACACATCTCAATAATCTAGAAATCAGAAAAAAAAAATCTGTCTAAATCTAATACAGGTTTTTCAAAAGAGTTAAAAAAAAAAAAAGCTTAATCCTAGGATATAGTGGTTTACTACAGTGGTTGCAACTGCTGGCAAATCAGCTTTGGCCTTCTAAACTCTTTTCCTATTTATTCCCATAGCAGATGAAATCAATCAAAAATGTTTCAAGGAAATCTCTCCCAAGTGACCACATTCATTCTCATTGGAGTCTCAGAAAATCCAGAGCTTCAACTTCCCCTCTTCTTCATCTTCTTTGCAATCTATGGAGTGACCGTGACTGGAAATGTGGGAATCATCACACTCACTAGTATAGATTCTCAACTTCAAACTCCCATGTACTTTTTCCTCAGACACTTGGCAATCATCAATCTTGGCAATTCTACTGTCATCGCTCCCCAGATGCTGGTTAATTTCTTGCTGGAGAAGAAAACCATTTCCTACTATGGATGTGTAATCCAACATGCAGGCTTCTTAGTTTTCATAGTTGCTGAGGTTTTCATGTTGGCTGCTATGGCCTATGACCGCTATGTGGCTATTTGTAATCCCCTGTTATATATGGTTGTGGTATCACGGAAGGTTTGCATCCTACTTGTCATCCTCATATATATTTATGGCTTCTCAACATCAGTGACAGTTACCTCTTGTGTTTTCTCAATGTCCTACTGTTCTTCCAATGTCATTAATCATTTTTACTGTGACAATATCCCTTTGTTAGCTTTATCTTGCTCTGCTACTCATATACCAGAGACTATAGTCTATATTTCTGCAGGTACTAATCTCTTCCTTTCCTTGACAATTGTCCTGATGTCCTACTTCCAGATCATCTTGGCCATCCTGAGGATACGTTCAGCAGAAGGAAGAAAGAAAGCCTTTTCCACTTGTGCTTCCCACATGACAGCTGTCACTATTTTCTATGGGACACTCCTTTTTATGTATGTGCAGCCCCAGTCAAACCATTCTTTAGATACTGATAAAATGGCATCAGTGTTTTATACACTAGTAATCCCTATGTTGAATCCTTTGATATACAGTCTGAGGAACAAGGATGTAAAGGAGGCTCTGAAAAGAGTTCTTACAAACTCTTGCCAAACTTTTAAAAACTTGTAATTTGACAAACATTTGTGTAAATGAAGACATTCACAATCTGAAGTATCATCTCTCAAATTATGATTGTTATCCATCTAACTATAATTCAGCATATAGCCCTTTGTTTATGATAATTTCCTTGGCCTTTATCTATAATAATCAGATCACTGGTTTAAAGCATTTTATTTTATTTTATATTCTTGTTAAACATTTACAGCATCCGCAACAAAGTCTTTATTTTTTTTTCCCATCTCACCACCATTGAGGCATATAACTCTGCTACTACTATGGGTTTGATCACTATATAGCAGTTTTTTTCAACGTGGCTACAATTTTAATTTTCATGATTTTTGTTATAATTGAACATTATTAAAACATTAAAAAATTCATTGAATATAATATTGATGTTCACAAAAATCACTCTTTCCCATATTCACTTTGAGATCATTTTTGAGATTTGAGATCATTCCACTTAATTTTATTGATGTTTTAATATATTAACACCACCAATTGATTTTTTGCCCAGGGAAGGTAATAGCTCTCCAGAAGCACTAATGTAATGCACCTTTTGCTCCTTCTTTTGTGATGTGAATATCAGAAAAGGAAATGTACAGGAATGGAGGGATATTACAGAAGGCATATCCAATTAAATTGGATATATAAAAAGATAAACTAAATGTAGCCACAATATGCAAAATATTATGGAAAACACCTCCTCTGTATAAAAGAATGATACATCTCATAGATTCATGGAATCATGATGAGCTGCGCAGAATTAGGAATAAGAGATGTACATACCTGGAAAAAGGGAAAGGGAGAAGTGGAATCGTGCTATAAGAGGCTGGAATAAGCTTTTACAGTGGAAGGGAAGAGGGAGAGAAGAGGAGGAGTGAGTAAACTTTACTTTCATTGCAATTGGCTCAAATAGGAAATAACATAGATATGCAATAGAAATATTTCTTATCATGCAGGGGAATAGGAAAAGAATGGGATATTTGAGGGGGGAAGGTGATAAAGAGATCATATGGGGGAGAGATTTTTCAGAACAGAACACTTTTGAGGAGGGAAATAGTGAAAGAGAGAATAAATGTGGAGAATACAATTTGTAATAGTAATTGTTAAAAAAAAAATAGAAGCAAGTTTCTATGATAATGCCTCATTTCTCATAGACGAAACTGAGTCAAACTTATATTAAAAAATAAGAGCCATGCCCCAATTGATAAATGATCAAAAGATATGATCTGTACCCAAAGGATTGTAGATTTATGCATATATTCTGGCCTAATAATACCACCAAGAATGAACCAAAAGAAATTTGGGGGTGTGGAATGAGGGGGAAAGAAAATGACCTATATGAACAAAAAAATATTTATGGTAGTTCTCTTCTCAGGACAAAAAAAAAAAAATTACAAATTGAGACGATGCCCATCAATTGGGGAATGGCTCAATAAAACGTGGTATGTGTTTATGATGAAATATTGTTCTCTGAGACATGGTGAGCAGAATGCTCTCAGGAAAAAAAATTAGCAAAGCTCTCCATGAACAAAGTTAAATATACTGTATACAAAATAAAAGCAATGTTCTGGGTTGACCAACTGTAAATGATTTTGCAGTTTTCAAGAGTACACATTCACAATTTCTCTGAAGGATTTATGATGAAAAATCTTATCCATACCCAGAGAAGGAACTGGCTAGATTTGAATATTTATTGAAGCATTCTCTCTACCTCTGTTTCTGTCTCTCTGTCTCTCTGTTTCTCTCTCTCTTTTTAACTTAATTATTCTTGAAAGTATTCGTTTTTTATTAGAGTGGGAGATATATGTTTTCTTTCACAAGTTGACTTTTTATGGAAATGTTTTGCATAATTTGACATGTGGCTTTTTAATTGTGGATGGGGATAAGGGAGAGAATTCAAAAATCTTAAAAACAATTGTAGGAAAAAAAAAGAATGTAACAGGGAAAAATAACAAATAAATTACATATATATAACATAATAAATATAAATAAATTATATATAAATATTAAATAAACTAGACATATAAAATAAATAAATAAATCCTTGAAATTAAATAAATAATGAATTGGTTGATTGATTGAAAAATAAATTTATCAGATCCTTCTGACTAATCCTACAACTCTACTACTACTGACTAATCCTACTACTCCTACTGCTCCTCAATTCAAAGGGTCATAAACTGTGCATACATTTTGATATAGGAGTGTCACTACTGGGTCTATATCCAAAAAAGATCATAAAATTAGGAAAAACCAACAGGTGCAAAATTGTTTGTAACAGCCTTTTAGTAGTGGCAAAGAACTGGGAACCGAGTAGATATCTATCAGTTGGGGAATGGATGAATAAATTATGGTATATAAATGTAATAAAATATTATTGTTTCATAAGAAATAATGAGCAGGATGATTTCAGAAAAAGCCTGGAAAGATTTACATGAACCTGATACTGAGTAAAGTGAGCAAAAACAAGAGACCATCATACATAGCAACAAGATTATGTGAAGATCAACTGTGATGGTCCTAGCTCTTTTCAGCAGTGAGGTGAAGAATCAAGACAATTCTAATAGACTTGTGATGGAAAGTCCCAACTGCATCCACCAAGAGAATTGCAGAGATCGAATGTGGATCAAAGCATAGCATTTTCACCTGTTGTTTTTTTTTTTTTTTTTTTTTTGATTTTTCTTGTACAGCATGACCAATATGAAAATATATTTCAAAGAAGTAAACATTTATAACCTATATTGAATTGCTAAATCTCTTGGTGAGAGGACTGAAACTAATTGAGTTGATGCACTGAAGTCAGGACTGCCCAGCACTTGAGGCTAACTACCGATTGGACAATACTCTATGGGCATATACTTGGAAAATGGTCCTTTCCACTATCTGTGCTGGCTCAATCACTGGTGTATACAGAGGACTGTAAAAGGGACTAGAGGGTAGAGTAAGACTAGCAAGAATTAGTCTTTGACGGTAGACAAGGGAGAAGGCGGTTGTGGAGATTCTGCTTTCATCCTGTTCAACCCTGCGTCTAAGACCAAGAATAAAGATTAAGGACTTTTGCTTATCCTGACTCCAGCTGATTCTGAAGTATCTGGGGTGCTAGCAAGGTTGTCACAGTAAGGGAAAGGGAAAGAAAAATTTGGAGCACAAGGTGATTTCAAGAGAGAATATTGAAAAGTGTCTTTGCATGCATCTGGAAAAAAATAAAATGCTATTAAGAAAAAAGAAAAGAAAGCCACTGCTCCTGAGTGAATGTTAGAACTCTCTAGGGCCCTAAGGATTCATCTAGTATGAACCGAGAAACAAATGACATCGAAATGAGACATCCAAATTTTGGACCAGGTCTGAGTAGGCTTACCAAGTTGTTGTTACTGTTGTATTTTTTTTTTCCCTTCCTCTCTCTCCCACCCCCTCTCATTTTGTTATGTACCCTACCACCATAGAGTGGTGTTGAAATTTTCTCCCTCTACATTTTTGTCAATTCCCATGCTGGCCTCCTCCCCCCAACTTCTGCGTCCCTTTCATGCCAGAGCCAATTGCCATATCTCATGATTCCCCTCAGGGTGGTAGTATTTTGTGTTACTTGTCTGATTTCTTCTATTATGTCCTGAATATTATTTTTTTTTGTTTGTTTCTTATAATTACCTTTCTGGGGGACCCAGTACGGCATGACTGTAGCTCAAAGGCATCATGTTCCATATGTGGAACTGAGGCAATTCATGATTTTAACTAAATACCATGTTTTCCTCTAATTTTCCCACTATGCAGAAGCCAGATTGAACTGGGAATCAGAATCAGGAGACAAATTGGGCATTCCCTAAATTGGGTACATCAGAAATGCTTTGCATATTTGCATGCTGAAGCTGGAACTCCCCAAACCAGTACCAGGCAAGACCAGCAGTGACAGAAACAAAGGAATCCTTGAAAAGATCTTAGAGGAAAAAGAGGCACTCCTAGACTATGTCTAGCTCCTCAATTGAAAAAAAAAACATGCATAAGTGCAGATAATTTCGAGATATGGACTGAATGTGAAAGCAAGAAGCCTGAATGTTGTCTCCACCTAAGTTGTAGAGCATTTTTATTTGCATATCTTCCTCCACCCAGCTACCAGACCAGCATCTGATTGCCATTTAAGTATAAACATTTTATCTAATCTTAAATATATTTGTTATATCAATACTCATAGTCAAAGATTCTTAATGTTTTCATGTGTCATAAAATCTTTTGGCAATTTAGTGAAGTTAATGCATTTTTTATAAACTAAAAATGTTTAACATATAAATGTAAAGTGACATAGGAAATAGTATTCACAGATTAGAAATAGAAATAGTTTATAGATTCTAAGTTAAGACCACTGGCCTAGATTTTGATTAAATTCAACCATTCACAAATTTATATATAATCTATAGTCATAATTGAGGTTAAGTCGTTCTTTTAAAAAGGAAAGGTTCTTCACAATCCTCTTGCAATTAGCCATTAGTGAGATCTGTTCATCAGAATACAACATTTAATGGCTGTTTTCTCAAAATATGAATGAATGCATACATTTCTCCATTATATTATAAGTTTATTAGAATTTATATAATAGGATAATAGGTATTTGTAGCATGTAATAAGGCTTATCTCCGTTATACTTATAAGGTTCTCACCTAGAATAGAATTCAGCAAATGGTAAACACTTAATAAATAGCTATAAGTAATTGATTGATAAATAAGTTATATAGCTTGAGTCAGGTAATCATGAACAATGAGATATAGCCTTGAAAGTAGGAAAATACAAAACAGATTTTTAACTCAAAAATATTAATGTGTTTAATAATGGTAAAGTTCAAGGAGAAAACTAGGAGGGGGTAATTCAGGAAGGAAAGGGAAATGAAAACAATATTGGGAATGAATGAGAAACAATGAAGATAAGAATAAGATGTAGAGAAACTAATAATGACCTATTTGGGTTAAATTTTGGAGAGTTAAAAATAATTCCTGGCAAAGTTTCAAACAGAAAAACAAGATATTTTTATGACAATAACTATAATTCCCAACCTCTTTTTATATATTCACTTGGGGAATACAATGATATGTAAAGAGGCCTTAGTAATGAGTCTCTAGTATTCCTTCGTTCCCCAGGGAAGGAGCCATATATCAGAGGGTATTTTTTATCTGAGTCATAAGAGACTGGATATATGTAGTTTATTACTAATCATAGAACTCTATATGGTTCAGGAATAATAATAAAAAAAATAACAAAATTCATGGGGTTAGGCTATAGGAACTTTGGACACAGTTTTTCTCTTCAACAGGTAGGTTCACTATTCTACTGTACTTGCTTTAATATTTTTGTTTTCTACTAGAGCAGAACAGTTTGATCCAAATCAAAGTAACCTTCAATATACTAATTAAACTACAGTTATGCTGCATAGGGAGCCACCATTTAATCTTGGATCTGGAATGTTATCCCTGTCTCCATGGTGCTTGGATGAGCCAAAGAAAGAAGATATTGAACTTCTTTTTCTAGAAAATGTTACAAGTTTAAAATATATTTTTGTAAAAAGCTATTCGATTTCTATTATTTTCATCTTGAGCTGTTTTTGTTTTTCCTCCCCATATTGTATGTGCAGAATTCCGGCAATACTTTTACAACTCTTATTCATACTTTTAGAGCATTGTCTAACATACTGAAAGGTAAAACAAATTCAAAATGGATAATGTGGCTTATCTGGGCCAGACAAGGAGAGATTAGAGAGGAATTCTCAGCTTTGTTTTAGCTCCATAATCAGTCACAGAAGAACTTCTTGACTCTGAATCCATTCTTATTATTTTGTCTCTCATATGCCATCAGGTAGGAAGGGAAATAAGCAATTAGGAATTCTTGACTACCTGGACTAATCATAGATTTTAATGTATGCTAGGGACAACTTCATCAGATAGTGAATGGAGTACCTAACCAGGAGTTAGGAAAACTTAGCTCCTTGAATTCAAATCTCACCTAATAGCTACTAGTTATTTGACCCTGGACAAGTAATTTAAACCTATTTGCCTCCATTTTCTCATCTCTACATTGAATTAGAGAAGGAAGCAGTAAATCATTCCAATATTTTTGTCAAAAAAAAAATGGGTCACTAAGAGTCAGACACAACTAAAAATTGGCACAGAAATAGTAATAACTACTGTACCCTAGGGAAACTAATAATTTACTTTGGATTAAAGAAAGCTATACTTAATAGTTATCATTAAGGGGAAGAATCTTGACTCTATTACATTTTGTCTAGGAAGTGGCCATGAGATTATTTCTTTCTATGGGTACAACTAATATGATAGAATGGGACACAATTAAATGTTTAAAACTTCTTAATCAGACTGGAATTAGCCTCAACTTGTGAAAGGTCAGAGTCAAACAGAGGATGCCAGAGGCAAAAGGGCTATGGATATCATGGATCAAACAGAAATTTAATTATAGAATGAGGAAAATGCTTACAAGAGGAATGTCCCATCCTGAGAAGGAGGGCTTATCAGGCTGGTTCAAAGCCAGGGTTTATATACATTAAAAATCACAAGCAGGCTTGACCACAACATAGTCTTTTTAGGTCTTGAGTAGCAGTTCCCATAACAGACTCAAGAGTATACAACACAAGCATTCCTGGATCCTGTTGGAATATATCAAGAGATGTGATGAATGGCTGTAGACTGATTAAATTCACTAATGAACACCTAGTGATGGCCAAAGCTTTACATTTGCCAGAGAATGAGATCCTCCAGAGGCCAAAGGATTGTTATTATGCCAAGCTCAAAACATAGCCTATTGTTTGGGCCTTAACTCAGGAAACACAGTGGCTCCAAATATTTTGCCAACATTAAGCAGGAAAGTGAAAGTTGAAAATAAATATGACACACGATATTAGAAGAATATGTATTTGGCAACAATGTACAAAACATTGAATAATTCATAAGAAAAAATAGTCGTGAGGTTTGTGCAAAGCAGATGAATATTAGTTATGAATTGGAGGAATTAGTTATCAATTGTTGAACTGATCTTCCTCCCTCAAATGTTATTTATCCTGCCTGGAGTATATATTAGCAGAAGAATGTTTTTTAAGTATGATATGGATGTTAGGGGTTCTGAGAAATGGGACTCTGAGAGTCTATTCCTAATATCCTGAAGTCCAAAGGCTTGGATTTCTTGGATACTTAGGTGAGCTAGGTAGATTTGGGCAAAGATTTAGAACATCCTGTAGATGATGACATAAAATGGTTCAAGGGAATTTGTGATAATTGTTCTCCCAATTTCTACCTAGCACCAGCTTGGTAGGGTAATTGATTCCTGTTTATCTCAGGAATATAGAAAATAGAATATAAAAAAATATATAGAAAAGTGGCCTGCTAAGAGACAAAGAAAGAGATCACATACAAAGATAAGAAAGGGGAGATAGTTACTTTCTGTTAGAGATTGGGAGAGAATGACCACTTTCACTTTTCCAAGCATAAATCACAATGAATATATGATAACAGTATTAGTCTTCCATAGAGTGATAGAATTTCTCATCTAGGAAGACCCTTGGAGTGACACTGAGGAATAATATTAGAAGCTCTGAGAAATGAAATCCTCTACTCTATCATAAATAAGGAGGAATTAGAAAGGTATTCTCAGCTTTGTTCTAATGTTATAAGAACCCTTTGTTTGTGACTCAATATTTTTTTAAATATTTCTGCTGATATATTAATTATGTATACTGCAGCTTATATGTATGGCTTATCAACAACAATCAGTCATCAGTGATTGCCATGGAGATTTTTTTGGATGATAACTAGTCTTCTAAATTGTTACTCATGAGGAAAAAAAAGGTGACACAATTTAAAATAGTTTTATAAACAAATTTGTTAGGTCATTTGGTTCTGGAAAGTTTACATCATAGAAATTAGGACAAAGGTACTCAAAGATTTTGTGTGTGTGTGTGTGTGTGTGTGTGTGTGTGTGTGTGTGTGTGTAGTTAGTTAGGCAATTTTACTGAAGTTAATTTGAAAGTGAAAGAGATTGAGATGTATAGAATAAATGTTCACATTTCATAAAATTTTGGGGAAGCCAAACCACAAGAGAACACAAAATACAAACTTATGCAGATCCAAAGCTACATCTGTTTGTGGGGTGGCTCCCTACAATGTTTTGGGTGAATACAAATTCCTTGAAATCTTCTGTAGAATTCTGAGAAAGTTATTGGGTCAACTGACATTCTGGGTAAAGATTACATAAAGCTACTTTTAAATAGTATTAAGAATAAATTTTCCAAATAGAATAATAAAGTATTTTCCCCCTCAAAATTACCTTAATGTGAGACTCTACCACTTCTTAAATTGTTCTTGTAATCTCAGATGTATCGTTGGGCAACTTAAATCAATGGATTTTGGTATCTATAGACTAAAACCCATTTCACCATTTTAATTAATTCAATATGTCACTTAGTAGTGAGTAACTCACAGAAATCATAAACAAATATGGATTTTTTTCTAGGAGAAAAAGATACTGATGATCATGTTTCAAAGTTTCTTAAAAACAAAGATTTAATAATAAAGGGGATATATTTGTTATGAAGTTGATCGCGCTCCCAAAGTGCAATTTATTAGAACTAATGTTCCATTTCATATTTTGTATGAATTTGGAATCAGTAGTGTACAAAGAAATGTTTAATAACTGATTTTCAAAAACAAAGAAATATATACAATTTTAAATTTGATCTACATTATTTATATTTTCTCAATTTTCCATTTTATAGGTCTAAGTAATCTACAAAATGACAAATCTTATATGTGCTAATTTCCCAAACTGAACTGAAAATTTAATAATAAATTCTTAGAAATAGAATTTAGAAATAGAACTTAGAAATAGCAAATTCATAGAAATCAGACCAAATATCTCTCCAAACCTAAGACAGGTTTCTCCAAAGAATTAAAAAAGAAAAAAAAAATGTTTAATTCTAGGATACAATGGTTTATTTGAGTTGCAGCTTCTAGAAAATCACCTTTGGCCTTCTAAACTCTTTTCTTCCCATTAATTTCCCATAGCAGATGAAACCAATTAAAAATGGTTCAAGGAAATATCTCCCACATAACCACATTCATTCTCATTGGAGTCTCAGAGAACCCAGAGCTTCAACTTCCCCTCTTCTTCATCTTCTTTGCAATCTACGGAGTGACAGTGACTGGAAATATGGGCATCATCACACTCACTAGTATAGATTCTCAACTTCAAACTCCCATGTACTTTTTCCTCAGACACTTGGCAATCATCAACCTTGGCAATTCTACTGTCATTGCTCCCCAGATGCTGGTCAATTTCTTGCTGGAGAAGAAAACCATTTCCTACTATGGGTGTGCAACCCAACTTGGAGGCTTCTTAGTGTTCATTATTGCTGAAACTTTCATGTTAGCTGTGATGGCCTATGATCGCTATGTGGCTATTTGTAATCCCCTATTATACATGGTTGTGATATCACGGAAGGTTTGCATCCTACTTGTTGCTCTTACATACATTTATAGTTTCTCAACATCAGTGACAGTTACCTCTTTTGTTTTCTCAATGTCCTACTGTTCTTCCAATGTCATTAATCATTTTTACTGTGACAATATCCCTTTGTTAGCTTTATCTTGCTCTGCTACTCATATACCAGAGACTATAGTCTATATTTCTGCAGGTACTAATCTCTTCCTTTCCATGACAATTGTCCTGGTGTCCTACTTCCAGATCATCTTGGCCATCCTGAGGATACGTTCAGCAGAAGGGAGGAAAAAAGCTTTCTCCACTTGTGCTTCCCACATGACAGCTGTCACTGTTTTCTATGGGACACTCCTTTTCATGTATTTGCAGCCTCGGTCAAATCATTCCTTAGATACTGATAAAGTAGCTTCAGTGTTTTATACACTAGTAATCCCTATGTTGAATCCTATGATCTATAGTCTAAGGAATAAGGATGTAAAGGAGGCTCTAAGGAGAGTCCTCAGCAACCTTTGCCAAACTTTTAAAAACATATAGTTTGGCACATATTTAAAACAAAAGATTCATAATCTGAAATTGGAGTTTTAAGAGCATGATGGAGACAGGGAATGAATGGCCAGAAATTGAAGACAACCAGGCAGTGACAGATCAATTAAATAAAAAACAAAAGACAACATAAAGATATCTCAGAATACAAATGAAAACAAAGATCTGTAAGTCCATAAGTGATAATAGTCAAGAAACTAGAAAAATAAATTTGGAAATAGGTTATGAGGAGAAAAAAAATAATTTGAGGAGAAAAATCAGAAAAAAGTCTAGATGAAGAAAATGTAATATGTAAAAAGAGGATGGTGTTTTAAGAAGTTCATATTAATCCCCTGGATATCTATCTATCTATCTATCTATCTATCTATCTATATATATATATATATAGATAGATAGATTATAGGATTGTATAATGTTATAATTGGAGGAAATGATCTAGTTTCATTTAAATCAGTGATTTGATATGAAATGTAAATTCCATTTTAACATACTTCAATTATACTATATGCAATATGATATAAAGGTAGGCAGGAGATGGAGATTTTTGGGGGAAATCACTCACCATTGTAGGGGAAATGTCAGAAGAAAAAGGGGCAACAGACTATGTCATCATTTCTCATTTTATGACATTTTTTCACTTGTCTCTGAGTTCTACAACACGACTTTTTTTTCACATAATGATTTGATAAAAGAATGAAGGATTCTGTCCATTTTAAAATCACAAATATAGCATAGTCATATTGATATATAAGGAATCAATATCTTCACATGCATCTTTATTTTTTTCTACCACTGGTGCACTCATATATAGAAATTGTATTTATATATTTATTCTTGAAATACCTAGAGAATTAAAGGAAAGATCCCAGGCTGCTATTTAGGACCTTTAAACAAATTTATTTGAGGACAAGGATGTTGCTTACACTGGATAAGTGGGCAGGAACAGATAGGATTTCATCGACATTGTGGTAGGGAAGAATCACATTAACTGCATCAAATGTACATGTGAATAATATTCTATATATGTGAATAACAGATCATTGGTAAACAAACATATGTGTATGCATGTGTGTGTGTCTGTGTTTGTGTATCTGTTTCTCTCAACTTGAAAACATAGTTCAGGTTATTTCCCAACTTGAATTCTCTTTCCACTTATGTTATTCTTCTATCTTATGTATTTTCAAATGAAGTTATTGCCAACACTGGTCAGTTGTCTATATAATTTCTGGGCATGAATGTGCTTGTGTTAGGAAAGAAGAAAGATAAATGTGAAAATAGACATTTATACAGAGGACATATATAAATATCATTAAAATGAGATGACATTTAATTGAATTTTAATTAAGTGTATCATTTAATATAACAAATTTTAAACCAGTAGAAAATTAAACATATTCTAATACATCTGTCTCTTCATTTTGGCTAAAAATTAAAAAAAAAATCCTTTAAAGAAAACATATAAAGTTGCCCCATGGTTTGTTTGTTTTTTACCATGTGTTTAAGTAAGCAAACATTTAATTTGTCTTAATTTCTTTTTTAAAAAAAAAGCTTTGTTTTTCTAATTTGCTTATAATATCACTTTTTGTATCTCAGTCTTGAACACATTTCAACTTATCCTGATATGTGGTGTTAGGTGGTGGTCAATCCTAGTTTCTGCCATACTGATTTTTAATTTTTCTAGCAATTATTATTTAACAATGAGTTCTTATCCCAGAAGTGGGAGGCTCTTTGGCTCAATCAAATACTAGATTACAATACTCATAGAATATCATGTTTTGTGAACCTAACCTATTTCGCTGATTATTTATTAGGCAGTATCAAATAGTTTTGAGGACTGCTAATTTATAATATAGTTTTAGATCTAGTATAGATAGCCACCTTCATCTGAATTTTTTCATCAATTCCCTTGAAATTCTTGACCTTTTGTTCTTCAAGATGAACTTTAGTATTATTTTTATGGCTCTGTAAAATAATTCCTTGGGAATTTGATTGGTATGACACTGAATAAGTGATTAATTTAAGTAGAATTATATTTTTTTATATGAGCTTGTCTTATCCATGAGCATTTGATATTCTTCCAGTTGATTAGATCTGACTTTATTTGTGTAGAATGTGTTTTATCATTGTTTTCATATAATTTCTGATTTTGTCTTAAGAGGTAATCTCCCAAATATTTTATATTATCTACAGTTTTATTAAATGGAATTTCTCTTTCTATTTCTTGCTGCTAGACTTTGTTGGTAACATACAGAAATACTGAAGATTTATGTGAATTTATTTTACATCCTGTAACTTTGCTACACAGTTTGAATTGTTTATAAAAAAATTTAAGTGATCTTCTAGAAATCTCTAAGTATACCATCATACCATCATGCCATCTGCAAAAAGTGATCATTTGGTTTTCTTATTACCTACTCTCCTTTAATTGTTTTTATTATATTATTGCTAAAGCTAACATTTCTGATACAATATTTAATAGTAATGGTAATAATGGACAATCTTGTTTTATCATATTGGCAATGGTTTTAGTTTATCCCCCGTTACATATGATGCATGTTGATGGTTTTAAACGGATGCTACTGATCATTTTTAAGGAAAACTCCATTTATTCCTCTATGGAGTTTTCCTACACTCTCCAATGTTTTAAATAGCAGTGGATTTTGGATTCTGTCAAATAATTTTTCTACATCTGTTAGTTTGGTTACTGATATAGTAAATTATGCTATTAGTTTTTCTAATTTTGAACCAGTCTTGCATACCTGATACAAAGCCTACTTCACCATGGTTTATTATCTTGATGATGTTACTGTAATCTCTTTTCTAATTTTGTATTTAAGATTTTTCCATCAATATTCATTAGGAAAATTGGTCTATAATTTTCTTTCTCTGTTTTGACCTCACCTGGTTTAGATATCAGCACCATATTTGTGTCATAGAAAGAATCTCGTAGGATGCCTTCTTTTCCTATTATTCCAAATAGTTTGAATACTGTTGTAATTAAATGTATTTGTAATTAAATTTTAATTGTAATTAAATGTTGTAATTAAATATTTGGCAGAATTCACTTATAAATGCATGAGACCCTGGAAAAATTTTTTTTCTTCAAGAGTTCATTAATAGCTTGTTCAATTTTTTTTTTCTAAATTTAGATTACTTAATTAATTTATTTCCTTCTCTGTTAATCTGGGAAATATTTTTTTAAGTATTCATCCATTCACTTAGATTAATAGATTTGTTGGAATAACATTGGAAAAATACCTCCTAATTATTGTTCTAATTTGCTCTTCGCTAGTGAAAAGTTCTCCCATTTTATTTTTGATATTAGCAATTTGATTTTCTTCTTTGTTTTTGGTAATCAAATTAACTAATGGTTTATCTATTTCATTGTTTTTTTTTTTCATAAAACCATTAGTTTTTTTTTTTAATAGTTCAATAGTTTTCTTACTTTCAATTTTATTAATGTTCCTTTTATTTTTAGCATTTCAAATTTGGTTTTTAATTGGGAATTTTAAATTTGTACTTTCTCTAGCTTTTTTAGTTTCATGATCAATTCATTGATCTTCTCTTTCTCTATTTTATGCAAATAAGCATCTAGATGATTCAGGCCAGTTCCAATGGTCTTGTGATGAAGAGAGCCATCTGCATCCAAAGAGAAGATTGTAGGGACTGATTGTGGATTACAACATAGTATTTTCAGTTTTTTGTTGTTTGCTTGCATTTTTTTTCTTTTTCTTTTTTTTTTAATCTTTTTTTTTTTGGTGTAGTATGATAATTGTGTAAATATGTATGGAAGAATTGCACATGTTTAACATATATTGCATTACTTGCCATCTAGGGGAGGAGGTAGGGGGAAGGGAGGGAAACATTTGGAACATAATTTGCAAGGGTGAATGTTGAAATTTTTCTATGCACATGTTTTGAAAATAAAAAGCTTTAATAAAAATAAAAATTAAAAGTAAGTATCTAGAGATATAGAACTACCCCTAAGAACTACTTTGGCTGCATCTCATAAATTTTGATATGTTGTCTCAATATTGTCATTCTCTTGGATAAAATTATTGACTATCTTTTGTCGTTTCATTCCCTCTTTCTTTAGAATTAGATTATTTAATTTCCAATTAATTTTTGGTCTATTTTCCTCTGGTCCTACATTACATGTAATTTTCATTGCATCATGAGCTGACAAAGATGTATTAACAATTTCTGCCTTTCTGCTTTTGATTTTGAGGTTTTTATGCCCTAATACATGGTCAATTTTTCTGTAGTTTTCGTGTACTGCTTAAAAATGTATATTCCTTTCTATTCCCATTCAATTTTCTTCAAATGTCAATCATGCCTAACTTTTCTAAAATTTTATTCTTTAACATCCTTTGTGCTTTGAGTTATCTAGTTGTGAGAGAGAAAGTTTCAGAAGCCTCTCTAGTATAGTTTGCTGTCTATTTTTTTCTTGCAGTTCTCTTAACTTCTCCTCTAGGAATTTGGATGCTGTACCACTTGGTGCATATATGTTTAGTACTGATATTGCTTCATTATCTATCTAACCCGTTAGCAAGATGTATTTTCCTTCCTTATTTCTTTTGATTAGATCTATTTTCACTTTTGCTTTATCTGAGGTCAGGGTTGTTACCACTGATTTTCTTCACTTCAGCTGAAATATAATAGATTTTGCTCTAGTCTTTTACCTTTACACTATCACTATACTTTAAATGTGTTTCAAAGTAAACAACATATTTTAGTATTCTGGCTTTTAATCCAGTCTGGTATCTGTTTCCATTTTATGAGACAGTTCATCCCATTCATATTCACAGTTAAATTTACTAATTCTGATTATGTATTTATGCCATATTATTTTCACCAAATTAAACTTTTCTCTTTCATTTTCTCTTTTTCCTCCTCTCAAATGTTTTGATTCTGACCACTATCTCCCTCAAACAATCCTCCTCTTTTATAGTACCACCCTTTTTCTTATCCCATTCCTTTTCTACTCCTATTCTCCCTTCTGCTAGCATCCTCCTTTTCTTTCCCTTTTCCCCTTCTACTTTCCTATAGTGTGAGAAAAGTTGCTCTAATCAAACTCTATCAAACAAAGCTGATATTACTTCTTTGAGCCAAATCCTATGAGATAAATGTTCACACAATGCTCATCCCCATCCCTTCTTTCCCTCAACTTTAATAGATTTTTTTTTTGCCTCTTTATGTGATTATAATATAATCCATTTCACCTTGCCATTCCCTTCTTCCAGCACAATCCCATTTCCATCCCTAGTTTCTTTTTTATACCATTACAACAACATCAACTTATACTTACACTCTCTAAGTATACCCCTAACAAAGAGTTCTCAAGAGTTGAACATACCATCTTCCCATATAAGGATGCAAACTTTTAACCTTAAAAAATGATTGTTTTTCCTTTTCCTTTTCCTTTTTTTTTTCTCTTAAGTTCTGTATTTGAAGATCAGATTTTTCTGCTCAGCTCTGGTCTTTTCCTCATAAATAAATGAAATCCACCTATTTTGTTGAATGTACATCGTTTTCCTTAAAACATAATGCTTAATTTTGTTGGATAATTAATTCTTGGTTATAGTCCAAGTTCCTTTACCCTTTGGAATATTATATTCCAGGCCCTTTGAACTTTTAAAGTAGAAGCTGCTAGGTAATCCTGATTGTGGTTGCTTGATATTTGAATTTTGGGGAAGAGGGTGGGGTAGTTGGCTGCTTGCAGTATTTTCTCCTTGATCTGTTATTTCTGAAATGTAGCTATGATATTTCTTGTAGTTTTCATTTTGGGGTCTTTTTCAGGAGATGATCAGTGGATTCTTTCATGACAATTTTCCTTCTAGTTCTAACACATCAATGCAGTTTTTCTTGACAATTTCTTGAAAGATGTTGTCTAGGCCCCTTTTTTTTTTTCCTCATGATTTTCAAGTAATTCTTAGATTATCTCTCGTGGATCTATATTCCAGGTCAGTTGTTTTTCTGATGAGCTGTTTTACATTTTCTTCTATTTTTTTTTTTTTTTTACATTTTTTGGATTTGTTTGATTCTTGATTTCTTATTGAGTCATTCACTTCCATTTATTCAATTCAAATATTAAGTGAATTGTTTTATTTGGTTAGCTTTTTTACCTCCTTTTATGTTTGACCATTTGAACTTTTAAATGAGTTGTTTTGGTCATTGAATTTTTTTTTCCATTTCACAAATTTTGTTTTTCAATTATTTGTTTTCTTTTTCCATTTTGCCTAATCTATTATTTAAGGACTTATATTCTTTTTTCTATTTCACCAAATCTATTTTAAGGAGTTATCTTCAGATAATTTCTGTGTCCATTTCTAAACTCTTCTATAAACCTCATTCCCTTTCCTCATTTTCCTTCTCTCTTTTAAGATTCTTTGTGAATTTTCCCATGAG